>NW_026596064.1:15656123-16004214 GCF_907164565.1 Psammomys obesus
GAACCCGCTACAGAGGGCCTCTGAAAGCCAGAAGAAAACAGGAAACAACCTTGAAACCTGCCACAGAGGGCCTCTGAAAGCTTCTGCAGTATAGACTGTCAAAGCAGATGCTGAGCCTGATGGCCAACTGATGGGCAGAGTGAATGGAATTTTATGTAAGAAGTGGGAAATAGTAAGAGCTGGAGGGAACGGGAACTCCACAAGCAGAGCAACAGAACAAGATAATTTGAACACAGGGAACTTCCCAGAGACTCATACTCCAACCAAGGACTATTTGTGGAGATGACCTGGAACCCCTGCACACGTGTAGCCCATGGCAGTTCAGTGTCCAAGTGGGTTACATAGTAATGGGAAGAGGGACTGCCTCTGACATAATCTGATTGGCCTGCTCGTTGATCACCTCCCCCTGAGGGGGGAGCAGCCTTACCAGGCCACAGAAGAGGACAATGCAGCCACTTCTGATGAGAGCTGATAGTCTAAGATCAGAAAGAAGGAGAGGAGGACCTCCCCTATCAGTGGACTTGGGGAGTGGCATGCATGCAGAAAGGGGAGGGAGGGTGGGATCGGCAGGGGAGGAGGGAGGGACTTATGGGGGGATACAAAATGAATAAAGTGTAATTAATAAAAAAAATAAAAGATTTAAAAAAAAAGATGCTACAAAATAGCAAGATCTGGAGAGGACAGGAACTTCACAAAGAGAGCAACAGAACAAGAAAATTTGAACACAGGGAACTTCGCAGAGACTCATACTCCAACCAAGAACTATTCATAGAGATAACCTAGAATCCCTGCACAGATGTAGCCCATGGCAGTTCAGTGTCCAAGTGGGTTACATAGTAATGGGAAGAGGGACTGCCTCTGACATAATCTGATTGGCCTGCTCTTTGATCACCTCCCCCTGAGGGGGGAGCAGCCTTACCAGGCCACAGAAGAGGACAATGCAGCCACTTCTGATGAGAGCTGATAGTCTAAGATCAGAAAGGAGAGGAAGACCTCCCCTATCAGTGGACTTGGGGAGTGGCATGCATGCAGAAAGGGGAGGGAGGGTGGGATCGGGAGGGGAGGAGGGAGGGGCTTATGGGGTGATACAAAAATGAATAAAGTGTAATTAATAATAATAATAATACAAATTTTAAAAAAAGATGCTACAAAACCTTAAAAATGCTACTCAGCAAATCAGTATAGTTAAATCTCAAAATGTAACAAAATTTTACAGCCTCTTTGTGGAACAAAGTGCATGTGAGAAAGGCTTAAAAAACAAATACTTAAGCTGTTAGACTTAGCTGACAGGAAATGATGTTTAATGACTGAGGCAAAATGAAGGACATAAGTTCTGGTCTCTACTGACCCTTACCCTTCGTGGGAGACTCATAAAAATTCCCTATGCAGCTTTCAAGCAGGTAATACAAAATGCAGGCATATCATATCAAAATCAATGAATACTTTATGCACAAGATAAACATAATATAGAATTATTTTATCTCCCTGGGTAGGCAGACCATAATACTTACGAGATACAGGTTACACTGCATGTCTGCTTAGGCCTCTCTCTCTTTCAAGGCAGGGTTTCTCTGTGTAGCCCTGCCTGTCCTGGACTCACTTTGTATACCAAGCTGGCCTTGAACTTATGGGGATCAGCCTGCCTCTGCCTCCTGAGTGCTGGAATTGGAGGTGTGCACCACTGTACCGGCTTGCTCAGGCTTCCTTATGTAGGACCCGAACATTCCTAATGACTGCCCCATGGAGATGCCTGTACTCGCGTGGGCAGTTTACCTCGTGTGCATGCTTGGAAAACGCTTCTGCGCTGGTCATCATGCCAGCAGTCTTCTCTTCCAGCTCGCCCAGCCGCTGTCCTCTCTCATCAAGTGCAATTCGGGCTCGGGTGAGCTCTCCCATCACCCCGCCAGCAGCGCCTTTCATCCCTTCTATACTGCCTGGTCCAGGAATGTGCTGTGCAAGGCTGCGCGATGCTTTTCCTGCTGAAGCTTCCCCAACTGAGAAGTTAAGCCATAGAAATAGAAAAAAACATGGCCATAATTCATAGTCAAGATGGCCACCGGGGCAAAATAATATTCTTATAAATTTCTAATACTATCATAAATTTCATCCAAAGGGTGGCGTATCTGGTCTTGTCATAATTATGGATATATGTTAAAGGTATGAGTGCTTAAGAAAAATGCCTAAGAGAGAAACTGGGAGATATGGCTTCCATTTGTCTCTGTGTGTACATAGTGTGGATATGAGGCTGAACTTCCATGTTATATGACTTTTTTTCTTTTTTGTGCATATGAATGAGTATGTTCATGTGTTTGGGTATGTGCACGTGTGCGATCCTGCATGTGGTGTAGGTCAGAGGAGGTCAGACGTTAA
Organism: Psammomys obesus; assembly: GCF_907164565.1. Lineage (NCBI taxonomy): Eukaryota > Metazoa > Chordata > Mammalia > Rodentia > Muridae > Psammomys > Psammomys obesus. Next base: position 15,658,494 of record NW_026596064.1, read on the forward strand.
CCTCGGGTGCTGTCCATCTTCATAGTTTTCCTGAATGCTTATGGTGTGTGTGTGTGTGTGTGTGTGTGTGTGTGTGTGAATGTCAAGGCATGGGCTTAGTTCACACTACTGTGTGATTCTGGAGGCCAGAGGACAACTTATAGAAACTGGATCTTTCCATCTACCATGTGTGTCCCAAACTTTGAACTCACATCATCAGGTTCGGTACAAGTGCCTCCAGTGGCTAAGCCATCTTGTTGGCCACAACTTGTTCTTTGAGACAGTGTCTCTCACTTGTCTGGCAATCCCTATGTCAGCTAGGCTGGCTGGCCAGTGATCTCCAGTGTTCTGCCTGTCTCTGCTTTCCCATCATTGAGATTACATGGGTTGAAGATCAGGATAGTTAACACAGTTAGAGCCTTTCACAAGACAATACAGAACAGATTATGATACACAGGTTTCTTGGCAGAAATTTAATGAACATTTTCAGGGATGTCACATTGGAAAGGAACCTAGGCTTTTAAAAAACAAGAGCCTCCTTTGATCACCTCCCCTTGAGGAGGGAACAGCCTTATCAGGACACAGAGGAAAACAATGCAGCCAGTCCTAATGAGATCTGATAAAACAGGGTCAGATGGAAGGGGAGGAGGACCTCCCCATCAGTAGACTGGGGAGGGGCATGGGAGGAGATGAGGGAGGGAGGGAGAGATTGGGAGGGGATGAGGGAGAGGGCTATAGCTGGGATACAAAGTGAATAAACTGTAATTAATAAAATAAATAAATAAATTTTAAAAAAAGAAAAAGGCAAAAAAAAAAAAACCCCACAAACAAAACAAAACAAAACAAGATCCTCATTGGTGTCCAATTCACATATCACAAAAGCAATCCACAATAAAGCATATAATTAGGTCACTGGGTTTTAGTGTCTCATAAAATTGTGTAACTATAACTACTCCTGATTTTAGAGTATCTTTTTTCTTTTTATAATTTAATATATTTATTTATTACAATTTATTCACTTTGTATCCTTGCTGCAGCCCCCTTCCCTCATCTCTCTAAAAATTCTAAAAATTTAAGACAAAAACAATGCCACCTTGGTCTATAATTTGAGATATAGTATATTACCCCCCACCACACACACACACACAAGCAGCTCTTTGATTTTGTGATGGGCTTTTAAAATAAGGAGTTTACTCACAGAGTTCTTCTCTGTCAAATGTCTGTCCACTTCCACCAAATAGTCCCTTGAGAAAACCTCTGTTTTGAGCTTCTGGTGTCTCTATGGGAGTAAACAAATCGCCTACCATGTCCTGCACCAATTGAGAAAAGAGTATTAGAGCAACTAAGGTTAAAATAATTGATGAAAAGGCAACGTTGTGGTATGTTACAATACATCATGAAAACAGCATTTCCGTATCTTTTCCATGTGATTTTTGCTTGGTTCACAGTTTTGCCCTTAGCTCCTCAGAGTTCTTAATGAAGGAAAATCAAATAAAAGAAAACAAAACAAAAAACCAACGAAAGAAAAACATAACACTTTAGAGACCACAGCCATAAGCTTCACGGAACACACAGTGGGAAATCATCTAATACCACTGTCCTATGTCACTACCAATTACTCTGGGGTAAGGAGGGAGCAGATTCTGCAGTCAGCCATTCTGTTTAGAAGAATAGAAAATTCTACACAACCATATCTCCAAACACCAGTTCCACTAAGACAGGACCCAAAGAACCACAGAATTACGTGGGCATCACACAATCATCTGCACTGAACTGAAATTCTTTGGAGATACTCCAGTGAACTGTTCCCTGTCTTTTCCCACTTCCAATGTCTATCCTGTTTGCCTTCTGAATGAGGATTAAGCATCTTCCCTAGGGTCCTCCTTGTTTAGCTTCTTTAGGACTATGGATTTTAGTATCTTTATCCTACATTATATGGCTAACATCCACTTATGAGTGAGTATGTACCATGTGTGTCTTTCTACTTCTGTGTCACCTCACTTAGGATGATCTTTTCTAGTTCCCATCATTTGCCTGCTAATTTCATGATTTCCTTATTTTTAATTGCTGAGTAGTACTCCATTGTGTAAATCCATGGGCAGCTCAGTCTCCATGGGGGTTCCCTAACAAGGGGAGCAGGGGCAGTCTCCGACATGAACTCCATTGCCTGCTCTTTGATCACCTCCTCTTGGAGGGATGGCCTTAGTAGGCCACAGAGAAATAGGATCCAGACAGTCCTGGTGAGACCTGATAGGCTAGGGTCAGATAGTAGGGAAAGAGGTCCTCCCCTATCAGTGGACTAGGGGAGGGACATACGGGGGGGGGAAGGGAGAGGGAGGGTGGGACTGGGAGGAGATGAGGGAGGGGACTACAACCACGATATAAAGTGGATAAATTGTAAATAATAATAATAATAAAATAAAAAAGAATCACCATGCAGTAGCCCATCGTGTGTGTGTGTAAGGGGGGGGGGGGGCTATGAACTTGTGGAAAGGGGACTCTTCCCTAATGAGATGAAAATTTACTGCTGTGACTGTAAATACAAGTGTGGGCATGACCACATCAGAACCACTGACACTGAAATGCACACAGGACAAATATGAGCACACCACACATCAAGCAAACAGTGGCTGGTCAGCTGGAAATTATGCTGAGGTATATCCCATGCTGAAGCCTAGGGGTTCCATTTGGTTTTAGTCCGTTTGAATTCATCCAGGAACTTATTTTGTCCTCTGGTTTAGCTGGAAATTCTTAAAAAGTCATTCTTGTAAGCTCTTTGGGATTTCACTGAATTCACCTCACTAGACCACGTTACTGTGGAATCGTCGAAAGGAGGATGGCCCCTGCCTGCTGACACCGGGGCAGAAATTCAATCTGGAAGGCAACCTGCTTGCGCTCTGTTGTGGCAGTGCGCATTGACAAAGCTGCTTGAACAGACTTGAGCTAGACACACAGCACCTGCTCTCCCTTCAGTGGAGTGAGAGCCTTAAGACAGCGCAAGCAGAGGAGGGGGACAACACCCATCCAGTAAAGAAGAATAGCTGATAGTGTAATGTTTTTTCTTTCTTTGTCTCTCTTTTTATTTTTTTATTTATTACAATTTATTCACTTTGTATCCCAGCTGTAGCCCCCTCCCTCATTCCTTCCCAGCCCCACTCTCCCTCCCTCTTTGCTTCACATGGACCTCCCCTTCCATCTGACCCTAGCCCATCAGGACTGGCTGCACTGTCTTCTTTTGTGGCCTGGCAAGGCTGCTTCTCCTTCAGGGGGAGGTGATCAAAGAGCCTGCCACTGAGTTCATGTCAGAGACAGTCCCTGTTGCTATTACTAGGGAACCCACTTGGACACTGGGCTGCCATGGGCTACATCTGTGCAGGGGTTCTAGGTTATTTCCATGCATGGTCTTTGGTTGGAATATCAGTCTCAGAAAAGACCCCTGTACCCAGATTTTTTGGTTCTGTTGCTGTCTTTGTGAAGCTCCTGTCCCCTCCAGGTCTTTCATCTCCCCCTTCTTTTATAAGATTCCCTGAACCCTGCCCATAGTTTGGCTATGAGTCTCAGCATCTGCTTAAAATTTTTCATCTTTCATATCTTTTAATGGTTTTGTTTAATTTGTCTATTCCTTATGCTTTATAATTATTCTATTTTATCACCTATTCCATTTAGTTCTCTGTATTATTTTTCTTATTTAAAACTTAGAGGAGGACCTTGCAGCCAGTGCTGGTGAAGCCTGATAAGCTAGGGTCAGATGGAATGGAAGGAGGACCTCACCTATCAGTGGAGATGAGGGAGGGAGAGTGAGATTGGGAGGGAATGAGGGAGAGGGCTACAGCTGGGATATAAAGTAAATAAACTTAATTAATATAAAAAAATAAAAATATAAACAATAAATAAAAACTTACATACTTTCAACCCTATATCATTTTCTTTCTTCATTCTTCCTCTTGACTTATTAATTATAACTTTCTATAGATTTAAAAATCTTTAAATTTCATTTACTCTAATAACCTATAGATATAATGCTTAATAGGAGGAAACTAAAAGCATTTTCACTGAAATCAGGAAAGGGATTCTGAATTCTTTACTCTAATCAATATATTGCTTGAAGTATTAGCAGAAACAACAAGAGACTAGGAAAAAAGTGGGATGAACTAGGAAAAGAAGTATTCAAATAATTCTCATTTTCAATACTGTGGAGACCTAAATCTAAATGCTTTACTAGAAAACTCTTAAAAATAGTAAACCTTTACACCAAAGTAGCAAGATACAAAATAAAAGCAAAAATAGCTTTCTGAAATGCCAGTAATAAAAATGCTGAGAAAATATGAGAAAAAAGAACACTCTCATAATAAGTTAAAAAATACCTTGAATAAATCTAACTAAGGATGTGAAAGAGATCAATAATGAAAATTTTAAATCACTGAAGAGAGAAAATGAAGAAGACACTAAATGACAGACTGCCATGTTCATGGATCATCAGAATATTGTGAAAATAATTATATAAACAGAAGCAACCTACAGAGTCAATGCATCCTTCATCAATGACATAGTACAAGAAGAAAATTGTAAAACCCATAGAAAGCACAAAAGACAAAAAATACAAAGCAATTCTGGAGGTATTACTGTCCTTGAATTTAGTTATAATATAAAGCCATAGGAATACAATCAGAATGCTACTAGCATAAGAACAAATATGCAGATCAACAGAACAGAACAGAGAACCCAGAAATATACCTGCTCAGCTACAGTGATAAGACTTTTCAGTCTCTTCAACAAATGGTGCTGGGAACACTGGGAGCTTCTACAAGGATGGAACTAGATCTGTCTCTCTCACTCTGCATAAAATCAATTCAAACTTATCAAATCTTGATGTAAGACCCAAAATTCTCATTATGAGAAAACATTTCACATTATAGGTAATATGTGAGGACTTTCTGAAAAGAACTCAAATAATGAAGTAGAGTCAAGAATCTGAAAATGAGATTGATTAAATTAGGATGCCTCACAACAAAGAAAACAAATGAGCAGGTGGACTGCAGGAAGGGAGAAATCTTTGCTAACTTATAGTAGACAAATGGTTAACATGTACAATATAAACATATTTTATATCTTTATATAGATCTATATCCAAACAACCAAATAACAGAAAAGCAAACTACTCTGTTGACAAATGGGCTAATGAAATAAACTCAGTAATCAAATGATAAAGACAAAGCCCAATAAGCATATGGAAAAATATTCAACATGTTTAACCATTAGGAAATGCAAATTAAAACTATATCAAGAACCCATGTCACCCTAGTCAGAACGGCAACCATCAGGAAAACAAATAACCAATTCTGGCCTTGATGAGGTAAAAAGGAAATGTGTATACTGCTAACTGGATATACATTAGTTTGTCTCCTATGGAATTCAGTAAGTTCAAGGAGATTCTCCCCAAAACAAACAACAGAAGACATGACCATACTACCTGAATGTACACCCAAAGAACCTTTAGTTAACATACCACAGTGATGCTAGGACCTATTTTTTTTTTTTTTTTAGCACTGTTTACAAAAGGCAAGTTACAGAGTAAGTGCAGGTGTCCATTAGCAGAACAATGGATAAAGAAAATGTGGATCAATAGTTAAGAACACTGGCTGCTCTTTCAGAGGATCTGGGATCCAGATGGTCTGATACTGTCTTTTGACCTCTGTGGGCAACAGGAATACACACATATATACATGTAGGCAAAATAGCCATACACATAAAATAACTATAAGTAAAGCTTAAAAATTATAAAAGAATGAAATTCTGTTATTTTCAGGAAAATAGATGCAACTGGAGAGTGTCATGTTAGGCAAAATAAATCAGATTCAGAACAACAAATATTACATGTTGTCTTTCATTTGTGTGTTCTAGATTATATGTAAACACATAAAATTACACACAGAGATACATACACACACACACACACATATACTATGTATGCAAAACATGAAAGTAAAACCTAGATTTTCTGGAGAAACAGAATGATAGAAGGGTAAGAGAGGAGAAAGGAAAATGTATCCAAGAGTGAATACGATCAAAGTAATAATGTATTTGCATAAAAATGTCATTATGAAACTCATCTCTATGTATAAGAAACTTAAGCCAATGTGATTAAAACAAAACTCCTTAGGATAAAATAAATACTTTTCAATTCACCTAATACTATAAATGATTATTATAATTAGTTCCTCTTATTACTTCCAAGTATATCTAGAACCATACTAGAAGTTCGTTATGATTACACTGAAGAATATATATTCAAAACATATAGGAAGGGTACATTTCATGTCTAAAATCATCCAAACGATTTTCTAACTTATAGATGTCTCTATTCTTTTCCTTTTTTAACAATCACATCTATTTATTTCTATAAAGGAACTTTACCTACCTGAATATTATCACACATTTCTTGGCTATATGTTAACCGTTGAATTTCAGTAGGAGAGACAAGGTATAATGCCTGTCCTTCATTAGTAAAACAAAATGTCCGTGCTATTCTCATGTCTGTCAGTGGCAAATAATTAACATCCAACATTGGGCGAAGACTGGGCAAGCTGAATAGAAAAAATAGCAAATACGAATTTCATATTTACATTGATATAAACGTGTCCTTTAATAAAAAACTTTTTAAAAAATATGGAACACTTCACAAATTTGCGTGTTATCCTTGAGCAGGAGCCATGCTAATCTTCTCTGTATCGTTCCAATTTTAGTATATGAAAACTTTTTTTTTAATTTTTTTATTAATTACACTTTATTCATTTTGTATCCCCCATAAACCCCTCCCTCCTCCCCTCCTGATCCCACCCTCCCTCCCCTTTCTGCATGCATGCCACTCCCCAAGTCCACTGATAGGGGAGGTTCTCCTCTCCTTTCTGATCTTAGTCTATCAGTTCTCATCAAAAGTGGCTGCATTGTCCTCTTCTGTGGCCTGGTAAGGCTGCTCCCCCCTCAGGGGGAGGTGATCAACGAGCAGGCCAATCAGATTATGTCAGAGGCAGTCCCTCTTCCCATTACTATGTAACCCACTTGGACACTGAACTGCCATGGGCTACACGTGTGCAGGGGTTCCAGGTCATCTCCACGAATAGTCCTTGGTTGGAGTATGAGTCTCTGGGAAGTTCCCTGTGTTCAAATTATCTTGTTCTGTTGCTCTGCTTGTGGAGTTCCCGTTCCCTCCAGCTCTTACTATTTCCCACTTCTTACATAAAATTCCATTCACTCTGCCCATCAGTTGGCCATCAGGCTCAGCATCTGCTTTGACAGTCTATACTGCAGAGGCTTTCAGAGGCCCTCTGTGGCAGGTTCCAAGGTTGTTTCCTATTTTCTTCTGGCTTTCAGAGGCCCTCTGTAGCAGGTTCCGAGGTTGTTTCCTATTTTCTTTTTCTTCTGATGTCCATCCTCTTTGCCTTTCAGGATGGGGATTGAACATTTTAGTTAGGGTCCTCTCTTTTGCTTAGTTTGTTTAGATGTACAGATTTTAGTGGGTTTATTCTATGTTGTATGTTTATATGAGTGAGTATATACCATGCGTGTCTTTTTGTTTCTGGGACAACTCACTCAGGATGATCCTTTCCAGGTCCCACCATTTACCTGCAAATTTCATGATTTCCTTATTTTTCACTGCTGAGTAATACTCCATTGTATAGATGTACCACAGTTTCTGCATCCAGTCTTCAGTTGAGGGGCATCTGGGTTGTTTCCAGCTTCTGGCTATTACAAATAAAGCTGCTACAAACATGGTTGAGCAAATGTCCTTTTTGTGTACTTGCGCCTCTTTTGGGTATATGCCTAGGAGTGGTATGGCTGGATCTTGAGGAAGCGCTATTCCTAGTTGTCTGAGAAAGCGCCAGATTGATTTCCAGAGTGGTTGTACCAGTTTACATTCCCACCAGCAGTGGAGAAGGGTTCCCCTTTCTCCACAACCTCTCCAGCATGTGTTGTCCCTTGAGTTTTTCATCTTGGCCATTCTGATGGGTGTAAGGTGAAATCTCAGGGTTGTTTTGATTTGCATTTCCCTAATGGCTAATGAGGTTGAGCATTTCTTTAAGTGCTTCTCTGCCATTCGATATTCCTCTACAGAGAATTCTCTGTTTAGCTCTGTTCCCCATTTTTTAAGTGGATTACTCGGTTTATTGCTTTTCAGCTTGTTTAGTTCTTTATATATATTGGATATGAGTCCTCTGTCAGATAAAGGGTTGGTGATGATTCTTTCCCAATCTGTAGGCAGTCGCTTTGTTTTGATGACGGTGTCCTTTGCTTTACAGAAGCTTTTCAATTTCATGAGGTCCCATTTATTGATTGTTGCTCTTAGAGCCTTTGCTGTTGGTGTTCTGTTCAGGAAGTTTTCTCCTGTACCAATGAGTTCTAGGGTATTCCCCACTTTTTCCTCAAGTTTCTCCTTCACTAATTACTTACAGAACTGTTCACATCTTCTCATTTAGAAATCATAAAGTAAAATAGCATGAAAGTCTGGTTTTACTCTTGAGTTACTTTCCTACTTTTCTTTCTATTTTCTGAAAGAATAACCTATAGCAGGATAAGGGATCAGACAGTAACTGTTTTAGGCTCTTAGGCCTGTAGCATCTCCTTTGCAAGTATCCAGTTCTGCTTTGTAGTATAAAAGCCGCCATTGTAAACATGAATGGCGGATATGACTGTGCTACAAACACTTTTATTTTCAGACACTCGAATTCATATAATTTCCACCAACCATATTCTCTGACTTTTTCAATCCTTCATTTCGTGGCTTGCAGGCTGTACAAAATCAGATCAGGGATGATTTTGTTATCATTGGCCAACCTCCTATCTGCACTACTCCCCCTGTTCTTGCCCTCCTGAGTCACGTTTGCCTCCACTATGCTCCCAACACTTGCTTTCTTAAAAGGTTCCCTGCAGTCCAGGCTGGCCTCCAATTACTGCATAGTAACTTTGGAACCTTCTGTCTTCACCGCTGGGGTTCTACACATACTCCAATATGACCACTCTATAGTTTTGTTCCTGATACCACAATTCTTTGACTTTTCTGGTGCATTTGCTACCTCTCGATGATCTCTTTCCTCACATATATAAAACAACAGGCTGTGCTGTTCCGGCCCCTTCCTTTTCTGATGACATCACAGCCCCTTTCTTTGTTGTTGTTTTTTTTTTTTCTCTAATGTATAAATACAAGCTTCTCTCCTCAGCAGTGTACTTTTCATTTTTTATAGGACCTTTTGATGACCTTTGCTGTTGGCTGTCTTCAGTTTTCTTAGAATGCTCAAGATCACTCTTTCCCAAGAGACCAGACCATAAACTGCTGTTAAACTTCTGCTGGATGGCTTAGGTGAGCCTCAGGTGTCAAACTTAATTTCAATTTCTGCTCAAACTCCTTCTTCTCATTATTTTCCAAGTCCTCTTACTTTCTTACCTGCTAATACTATTCCTGTAATGCACATTCCCGAAATCCTGAGACCCAGTAACCTCCTTTACCTCAACAACAAATAACCAATCAGCTTTACACTCAGCATCTCCCTCTACTCCATGCGTGTGCCCTCCTGGCCTTGTAGAGAGCTCTCATTTCAGCTCCAGAGCCCAGCCCAAGCCCTGTTTCCTTGAGTATTTCCTAGTGCACATTCCACAAAAGGCTAACTACCTACTTCAAAATCACATTTCTTATACGTTTTATATTTAGCTCATCATCCAAGGCCCTCAACCGTTTATGTCAATCTACTTGTCTAAGTTACTTTTCTCTATTATACATTTTAATGCTTCAATGCTTTTAAACTTTAGAATCTTAGTTTGTCAAAAGAAAATTCAATTTATGTTTCCTCTACCAGCATTGTCATTTTCTATGTTTTCTACTTATTTGTTTACTATCATATGTTACTAATTTTCATCTCCTTTTTATGTCTACTGTAATAATTTACTGTTTAAATGGTTTTGGAACAAGGTGAAATATTGACAAGAATGACAGTCACTTCTATAATAGATAAAACATTTCATTTTCTTGTAGCTCTTTCATCCAAATGATTACAATAGCATTGCTAAATTCATAAACTAATTAGGCAATATTTTTATGTTTCACAAGATTTATATAATCTCACTGAATAGAATGAACTCTCTAAGCTTATATCGTATTTAATTGTCTGATGGCTGTTAGTGTACTGTTGAGGGCTGACTTTACCTTTCCCAATGCTCTACGTCTTCAGGAAATTATTTTACAATGGGAGATGAAAACAATACTTTCCCATATCCAGGGAAAGCCCTGAGAATCAAGTGATGTTCTGTTTGTAAAGTTCTTGTGTAATAGTGAAAGCAACAGATAATGTCATTTCTGTTATAGCTTCTGAATCCAGCACATAACACAGTTCGAATACTCACTTGTTAAATTAATGTATGAATGACTGGGAACAATTCTCTCCTGGAATTCTTTGATATCGATAATCTGTTTACTATATATTGGTATTAGACAAGTAGTTTTGTTTAGTAAACCAAAATCAGCCCTCTCAACATCAAACAACAAATCCCTCTTCACGTTGTTGAATAACAGAACATTCACAAACGCAGTGAAACACCGTATCTGGTTACTTCTCTTTAACAGTGTGAATCTGCTCTTCACTGTCCTGCCTTGCTAGTGATGCTGCAATGACCAGTTAGCAATAAATAGGCCAAGTACCTCATTATCATGATATGCCCGTTCGCGCAGAAGCAGGCCAAGCAGGCACCGCTGCACATGACCACCACATCTGCTTGCAATATGAACGACGTCTCTGTGATGTTGTGGACGTAAAGGCAGGTCTGAGAAGGCAGTGAGAAGACTTTGGCTTGTTTTTCTGAGCAGATGATCGTGTACTGATGGTCGCCCATTTCTTGGGATGAAGAAGAGTAGTTCATGACCAGTTTCCTTTTCCCTGTCTTTTCGCTGTCATCTGTGTTGTTTGGATCCCTCCACACTTCATACGGGGGCTGCATTAAACTGCCAGTTCTGTCCATGCAGGAGAACGTTAGCACAGCTCCTTTCAACGATAGGAATGTACCTACAAAGACAATTCACATCACTCACGTGTGAAGTCCTTCCTAAAGAGCAATTTATTACTCATGGATGGGCAACAATGTTTTACATTATGATAATCTACATGCGTATTTTGTAATATTGTAACAATACACAAAATCAGTATGTTTGTGAGTTAATGTGCTGTAAAAACTTACATTAATAAAATTTTAGGCCAGGTGCAGTGGTGCATGCCTGTAACTGTAGCACTAGGGAAGGCATAGGCAGGTGGATCTCTGTGAGTTTGAGGCCAGCCTGTTCCCTGAGTTAGTCCAGGACAGCCAAAGCTACACAGAAAAACATTGTTTGAAAACAACAACAAAAAAAACAAAACAAAACCAAAATAAAATTTTAGGTCTAAAAGGAACCTAAAATATCAGTTGGCCAAACTTGTTCATTATATTAATGAGAAAACAGATCTAGAAGGATAAAGACACTAAGGACAGGCCATACAACTTGGATTAGAGCCTCAATCATAGTTAATATTAAGCCTTGGCTAGAACTGAGGCTTTCTGATTCAAATTCCAAGATTCTTATGTTTCAATTCAAACGATCTTTTATTTTCTTTTATCTTTTTTTTTGCTTAATTTGTTTTTAATTGAAATAGAGTCACATCACTTTCCCCCTCCCTTTCCTGCCATCAGTATCTCCAGTGAGCCCCTCCCACAGTCCCCAACAGTAGACCAAGAACCACAGGCAGTTAATGAGGAGACTTCATCCCTCCAAGGGATGAGCCCCCTTATTCAATGTAGAGTGGTCATTCCTGAAAACATAGACATGGATTTTTTTTCTTTATCATATATAGTTCTATTAAAAATTTAAAAGGCACAGTTTTAGTATGTGCATAACTTACAGGTTTTTTTTTTTTCATGACAGGGTTTCTCTGCATAGCTTTGGCTGTCCTGGACTCACTCTGTAGACCAGGCTGCCCTTGAACTCACAGAGATCCACCTGTCTCTGCCTCCCAGAGTGCTGGGATTACAGGTGTGCACCACCACGCCCAGTATTAATTTGTGTTGTCTGAACAGCTAGCAAAGTCTTTCTCCCATTCTTCACGATCTCTCTTCCACTCTTTACTTGCTGGGCAAAACCCATTTAATTTGATGCAATTCAATTTGTCAGTTTTCCGTATGATTAGTGATCATTTGGGGTCCTATTTGGAGAATCACTGCCTGTACCTGAGCCTTGAAATGTTTCCCCTATGCCTTTTTAAAAGTAATTTCAAAGTTTCTGGTCCTATGTTAAGGTCCTTGATTCCTTGCAATCTAATTAACATGATTTTATGGTAAGTTGCCTAATCTTTGCTTCTCTGATTAATTTTTTAGGGCAGATTCCTAAATCTCTGTGGACTTTTCCGACAGGACTTAGGCAAGTTAGTTCACTGTATCAGTTGTAGCTGGCAGTATCTAATCCAGCAATTCAGCATAATAAGCCGTTTGAACTAGAATAACACACACAATGTGATCAATTTGCAAAATGAAGTGAGTTGGGATTAAAGAAATTCAGCTTCAAGTCTAAATCTCTCTCTCACTTGCCTGGAGCGTCTTGTTCATCCTTTCTGGCTCATTTTATTACTTGTTAATAAGAAAATTACAATATATCAATATAAAATAGTTTGGAAATGGTCTGTTTGTTAGATTAGCATCACACAGGGACCTGCTAAAAGTACAAATCCTCAGACTCTACCTGAATCAGAGGGTCTGGGGATGGGATCCACCAATCCCTATTGTAACAACATATTCAAATGATTCTGATACAAACAAAAGTGGAAGAGAGTCTCTAGGTATTTTTTCAGCTCTCCCATTCAATGATTAAACACACTTCAAATTTCCATATCACTGGGAAGAATATGTTGCTAGGACAAACAAGATAATCTATGTGAAAATACTCCTTAAAGAAGAAAAGTGGGATTTTATTTTTAGTGGTATCTTTTTAGTTACTGATTCAACCTCCTTAGTAGCTCTGGGTTCCACTACGCTGTGTAATTCTAGTGTTGTATTCATTTCCTTTAGGTTATCTGGTTTGTTGGAACATCAGGCTCATACAACCTCATATCTGTTAGGATAACTATTTTTAAAACACTGTAAGATAACAGTGATGGGATGGTGTGGAGAAACTAAAACAGACATTGTTTCTATAGCTGCACCTGTGAAACAGTGCCATGGACATGTGTCAGAACACAGTCCAAGGATGGAGTCATGTGAGGGGAATTCTGAGAGCTTGTGAGAAAACTCCAAGAAAGCAAGACAAGAGTCTCATGATCTCAGTTTAAGCAAAACATGGAATTGTTCTCAGTTTGTGCTTTCATGCCCCTCCCTGGTGAGTTTACTTCAGATTATTCATTATAATTGGCTATTGCTTTTGATTAAATGCCTCTATGGAAAAGCACGTTTTTACCACGTGTAGCTTGTCCTTGTGATTATATACAGCTTGAACTCCGGTGACCTTTCTTAACCCTAAGGGTATAAATTGATGCTATGAATAAAGTTGGCTCTTGCATGAGATATTTGTTCACCTCATTTTTAGGCTTCATTCTCCCAGGTCCCACTGTATTAGAATAGTCAACGGACATGGAAAATGGTGTGGCGGTTTTCCGCAAAATTAAAAATGGAACTGACATATAATAAACAATCCAGTTCTGGGGCTGTAGCCTAGGGCTGTGAGGACACACACACTCCTGTGCAGCACTGTTTCCAATGGTGACGGGGTGGAGACAACCTATGTTTCCAGCAGATGAATGGATAAAAGTGTGATATATAGATGCAATGCAATATTGTTCAACCTTAAAGGAAGGTATAGAAGAGAGAATGAATTTGGCAAAGAGACAGGGCTCAGAACTACAATCACACAGTCAATCAATGAGCTACAGAGAGGAAAAGCAGAAATCCCATTCTCAGTTGGAACTTTTTAGTCACCTGTTTTTTTCATATGAGATTCTATTCCTTTTTCTCCTTTTACTGCTATAAATTTGCCTTCTAAATATTCCTTTTTTTCCCTTTCAATGGTTAATTAGAAAACAAACATGAACCTAGCTGGCATCATTGCTTTCTTCTTTTTAATTAATGGATTTTAAAGAGCAGTATTATGTTTACAGAAAACCAAGAAGATCATATATCCTGCCCACATGTCATTCTTCTGCCATTTCTCCTACTATTCCCATCTTGTATTAATAATCTATATTTGACATAACTGATCAACTGATGTTGATACATTATGGATTGTTAATATTTTAAAATAATAGTAGGATACCAACTTGGAAAATTACAGAAGACAGCTTTCCTATTGGATAATATGCACTACATAAGGGAAAATCTTGTAAACCAGATGACAAAAGTCATATCTATATTTATTTTTATTTTTCCATCATTTTATTGTTTGCTTAAGAATGGGAGAAATCTCTATAAAAGTGAGAGACAGTGTGTTGTCCATGGAATTATTTCTACTTAGAAAAGCATATCAGCTTTAATTTCATATCTGAAATTTTTTCCAACTATGGCTTTAGGCTTATGTGACAGGAAAATTTTATTTAACCTCGGAATTTGTGAGGAATGCCTGGCACATTTTAGACATACTATATATATGTATATACTATATATATGAGAGAGAGAGAGAGAGAGAGAGAGAGTAAAAAAACAAATATATATATATATATATATTTGTTTTTTTACGCAATGATTTTATATTTATATATATATATATAAAATCATTGAGTAAAAGAATAGATTTGAATTGGTACTTAATAATTCACTTTGAATTATTGGCCCTAACTTAAGCAAAATTAAAATATATATTTTTAAATTACAATATTTTATTTTCATTAATTACAGTTTATTTCCTTTGTATCCCACCTGTAGCTTAAAATTAGAAATACAGTAAAAATTATTTTCACTATGTAGTATCAGTTTAAAATAAAGTATTTGTTTTTAGTAGTTTAGAGACAAAGGTTTCCTCAAATTTGCCACACTCATAAAGCTGACTGTTCTACCTGCCATCTATTTATATGTATGTAACACAAGTTCATACAAAACCTAACTCTCTCTAATCTCATGTGCTGTATGTACTGTTTAAAAATAAAATCTCTTATTCTATAATGAAATTATTTTCTTAGCTTAATATACCTAAAACATTTATTATATGTAGGAAAGAGAGTAAACTTTGTTATTATAATATGTTAAAATTATTCAAAGGACTGTCAAGTGATATCACACTTAAAAAAAATCACACTTTAAACAAATTGGGAGGAAAGATGATTCAGGTAGAATAGAACATGTATCTAAGGTGAATTCTTGAGGTTTTACCATGAAAAGGAAAGGAAGACTTCAGATAGCCACTTTAGGTCAGATAGCTTCTACTTTATTCTGATTTCTTCAAGAAGGATGTAAAAATACTCATAGGTTCTGGCCTGGCACAGAACTTTGGAAAAGTGCTTCAACTTATTAAAAATAAATTGTACTTGTACATTAACACTTACCTCAGCACTTTGAAGGAGCTTATTGTCAAAGGCTGTTTTTAGACTGGCCTTTCTGGTTTCCCCCAGAGAAACCAATGCACGCTCACCCCAAAGGACTGGTAAATGACAGTGTGGTTAAGTGTTGCAGTAATACTTGAGTTACGAAATTACCAGTAGCTCCTATTAATGAGGCTTCTACTCCTCACCATTGTCTGAAAGCAATGCATACTATTAATACTTAATATTTAAAGTGAAGTCAGTAGAACAAGGGAACAGATGAACAAAACCTCTCACCACTTGGCAATACCATCACTGGCTCCGTAAACCTCTGTTCATCTGATGGTGGCAGATTTAGGGAGATGATTAACACCATTCCCAGACTAGTTCCAACAAACAGACACGGGGAAACGGTAGAGTCGTTTTTCCGCGCGAAGGATTCCATGAAGTGTAAAGCCGTGATCGCCTCTTTAGAATCTTTGTCAATGCTGGAGAGGCTGGAGCTCCTGGAGCGACTGTAGGAATTCTCTCGGGCTTCTATGAGCATTAAAAAAAGCAAAAATCAAGCCTGAGTGAACCTGAGACAGGCCATATCTATACCTGTAAACCATAGCTAGGAGAGAAAGAAACATTTTATTCTTTGTTTATTGACAAGAGGCCATCTTGTCCAGGTTACTGACTCATGTTGAAGGTGGGAAATCTGAAGTCTGTATGTGTTATCATAAACTCAGGCAGAGTTAAAACCAAACGTCCAGTTTCCTGAGTTCTAGCCTACCATTTTTCTTTTGTACATTCCCTGAAAGATCAGTTATAATTCTTCAATCAGTAAAAAAGCAAAACAAAACAAAAAAACACCTCTAACTCTAAATAGTCAAAATACAAAATTTTCTGATATCACTTAATTGCTTTTCCTTCATATCTTTTGATTATAGAAACCATATTAATGATTCCTTGGCAGTTCACACATACCAACAGTATCATGGTTACCAACATGAAAGGACCAACATGGATCATGAACATACTGTATATCCTAAGCAATTATAAAAATGAAACTTTCAAGTCCAAAATGCAAATGTGATTTATGTGAACTTTGTTCCGGGCTGTCTACCTACAATCCAAATCCAGTTCTAACTTTGCCAAGGATCAAGTAAAGACTGTGCTTCTCTGAGAAGGCTTCAGCTCACTCAGAACAGAAACACAAGCAGTATAGTTTGGGGTGCTCTTGCTGTGTCTACACCTGCACATGCATACCCCCAACAAGCACAAAACCACCCATCTGCTAGCTAATATACAGTTACACAGTTTTTTAACTGCTCTAGAGTATGGGCTTCAGTTTTTCTTTCTCCTGTCTTCACTCACCTTTTCTTCTTGATAGATCTGAGTGCGTATTGATAACTTTTATAGAACCAGAAGAAATATAAGTTCTTCAAAAATAAATTTAGAAGGAACAGAATGAAATATTCCTAATTTCCCCTTTCTATCCCTTACCAAATTCATAAAAAATAACTTACAAAATTTTAGAGATGAGACAGAAGTTGGATTATCATTTATATGCTTTGCAAATTTAAAGACAGAATTATAGTTAAACTGTTTTCTAGCATAGAGGCAGAATATCTACAACTCAAATTTTAGCACTCGTTCCAATGATTGTGCTTTTTCTTAATTCTTACATGTTTTTCCTATTGCAACATTTCTAGCTAATCTGTGTCTCCAAAGATTCACTCAGGATTTCCCATCATTCAACACTGATCTTAACATATACCTGTTAGAAAGAGAATATTGTTACTGTCCACATCTACAAGACCAGAGTTAGTATGTCATAATATTAAATAAAACCCAAATAATGAATTCATTAAAAAACATTTTTGAAGAACAATAACAGATTGTTGTTTGAAAATTTAAAGGATGGTATAGAGTTACTATAGCCAAATCATTCTAATATTCCCCAGAACTCTTCTCCTTTATTACCAAAATGTAAAAGCAAAAGTCCAAGATTTTATTTTCTTCTCTAAAAATTAATTTTTTTTACTCTTGTATTTGACTCCCCATTCTTATTCCTGTTCAATAAATAAGAAAACAATTCTTCCTTAAAAATTTACAAGCATTATAAACTTTATTTATTTTTTGTTTATTATTTGTTTATTTGTGTAGTACTGGGAACACATCCTGGACCTCATGAAGACTGGGTAAGTACTCAGCCACTGAATCATATTTCAGACCCCTTGTACTTTATGCCTTGAGACAGGGTCTTGGTAAATGGTCCAGACTGCCCTTGAGCTCCCTCTGTAACTCAGGCAGGTCTTGAAGTTGCAATCCTCCTGCCTCAGCCTCCCCAGCAGCTGGGTTTACAGAACTATGCCACCAGACCCGGCTTTGAGTCTAAATTTTAGAATTTAATAACGTGGGTTTTAAAAACTTGGTTATAGTCCTTTGACACTAGAGGAAATTAAGGTTGTAATTAAGATAATTACAGATTATCTCCGTTTGAATAGCCTGCCTACAGTGGAATAATTTTATTTTTAGAGATAAGGAAGAAGTTGGAGTAAGGAATAAAATTGGAGTTATGGTTACAGCTGAAAAGGATCTCAGTTTTTCATAGTCATGTAGTTTTTCTTTTATAATCTTTTAAATGTAACTTCCATTTCTTTGTCTTCAAAGCATCTGTTACCATGATAAACCAAATTTTAAACTTTACTCACAGAAATTGATATGTTTATCCTACCTTCAGTTGTAACTGGTAAAGAAATCTCCATGCAAGCAGCTGACTGTGCCTTTCTAAATGGTGGTCGTCCAGGACCCCAGCGATTTACTTTTGAAACATCAGCACTGGAAAGACGTTTTCCAGAACTGCAACTCTGAGAAGTTGGACTTGTGCAGTGTCCATTTACATGGTCTGTACCAAGAGGAAGAAGGCAGAATAAATATCATAGTTAAGTCTTCAGATGAGGAAATCCAAAGGCAGGTTAAAAAGTGGAGGAACAGGAATTCCTCTTCTTCCAATCCATTTGGATATGGCTAATTCTTTGTTATTTTAATATCTAGTTATAATTTCAGATTATAAAGAAATCAAGATACTTATTATGTATAGGACACACTTTCATAATTTGTCTAATTAACATTTTTGAACTGTGCTATATATCCTCACTATATATTTAACATGTCATTGAATGGCAATATGCAATAAGTTTTAATATTTTACTTTTTGTTGCATTATTTGAATAGATATAGTTTACGTCAGTTTTGGAAGAAATTTCTTTACTTGGAGTTTAAGATGTAGAACGACAGCATCATATAGTGTATACCTGAAGCTGGTACTTAAGAATATAAGTTTCGAGTCAAGCTCCCTAGGAGTAATTCCAATTCTGACACTAATGAAGTCTTCACACATCAGCTTCTTCTGTAAATCTAGAATATTATTACATACTTCATGCAGTTTGTGTCAATGTCCTATACAGAGGGCTACAGTAGAAACTACAGACAATTTTGTTATTGTCACTCTTGTTTCAGAGTATTTTATGTGTGAAATGATCATCTAATGTTTGTGAATGTTTGTGTATCACTTTAAAAACTTGGGGGTAGGAGTAGACCTTACAGGTAGGAAACTTATTTAGCATAGGTTCTATCTATAAAACATTTTTTCTTATTTTGCTTAAAGTTACTATATTGTATTTGAAATATCACTCATAAAGAATGTACCATGAAGAATGCATTATGGACAAGTCTGCTTTGGTCATTCTTGAGACAGATGTACATGGATATTCGTACTGGAAATTTTGAGGGTATAGAACTGACATATTGACTATGTGAAAATGACATATCCATTATAGACTCTTTGTATTGCATAATTTCAAAGCCTAAAATTATATATTTCCTGGATTCCTTTGCAGCTACCCAAGACCAAGAATTATTTCTCACCATTTCAATGCATTAATGAAATTTTCCCATTAATTTTTAAAATGAGAGTTAATATTATTATTTAAATGGTAGACAAACTATATATCATCTTATTTAATTTTTGAATAATCCTGTAAGATAATTTATTACTATTGTGACATTAGAAATAAAGAACAGAAAAAAAAATTTCTCATCAGGCAAGAGCCTAAATTGATTTTTCTCAGTTGATATATATGTTTAAACACCAGATTACAGAGTTAGCTAAAATATTTTGGAAAGAATAATATTTTTGAAAATATATTCAGTAGTGTTTGAGAAGTTTGTAAAGTACATTGAAATTTAGTCATTTTGGAATCAAGCATCTTTCATTTTGAATAGAATTTCAGAAATCCCAGCTGAAAAGACAAAAGTTTGGCGGGTTGGTCTGGTGCTATATATTCTGATGCTAATTATTGGCCCAAATGAGTAGACACTCATATACCCCAAAATGATATTTGTAACCTTGCCTAAAACTTTTCCCTGTTTGACCAATAAAAAGCCGACATACCTGGACAGGCACATGGGATAGGCGTGGCTAAGTTTCAAGGGCTTTGGGGACAAGAGGATCTTGGGAAAGAGTTCGTACTGGAAGAGGAGGAAGGAAGGAGGAAGCCACGATGGGTTAGCATGGAAAGAACCACGTGGGCCAGGAGAAAGGACTTCGAGAATGGCATGGAAAGAAATGTTCCAGATGAACAACATAAGTAAGTATTTGGGAATATGGATGGGAAGTAGCCCGGACAAAGATGATTAAAGCAGGTGGAATAGGCTGGAGGCTGGGAGATAATGGAAGGTAGTATAGGGGGTTAATATCTTCCGAGCCCAAGGTGATATAAGGTAATTATAAAATCTATCAGGCATCTGTGTTCTCTATTGATTATAATAGTGGGCTAGATAATCCCGCCGTGGTAATTATGAGGCTAAAAATAAGCATTATTAGACCTTACCATTAAATTAACAGCAACACAGAAGTTATTTATGAGGAGTCAGACATGGAAAGAGGAAGTCAAGAGTTCTATTTCTCCTTCTCCACCATAAAAAAAGAAACAATTAGGGCAACAGCCGCCACTAACAACTTAGTGAGAATTAGAAAACGGCAACTACTTTAGGAATAGAATTTGCAACAACACCCCCATTTGGAACAGTCAGAAAAACCTGCCCTCTCTAAGGACATGGTGCCTATCTATCTATCTATCTATCTATCTATCTATCTATCTATCTATCTGGTATATAGATAACATGATAGATGTTAAAGAGAGATAAGAATTTTTTCAAGAGGAAAAAAATTAGTCATAGCTCAGACGGTCAATCTGGAAATTTATGATAGTAAAACAGTGCTAAATCAAAAGAAAAACAAATCTTGCTATTGACAAAGTCACTCACTGCCATATTATTTACTGTACAGGCTAATCCAGAACCAGTTTATACTTAGTTTTGCTTGACTTTTTTCTCTTATCATGATTCAGTTCTAAGGAATATTCCATTGCCTGGGTATGCCTGGATATTTAATTATTTATCCTTTGGTGAATAGTCTGAATGCTCCCAGTTATCTATTTACCATTTTTTGGGTATACTGAAATTTCTCTTGGTTTCCCCCTTTTTTCCTAACATCTGGATTTTGGGTATTTTGTGTGTGTGTTGACACTTTTTGAAACAGGGTATCGCCATATAGCTCTGGCTGCTCTCAAGCTTGTGATATTTTTGCTTTCCCTTTCCAAGTGTTGAGAATGCTATTGATATATGCCACCATGCATGGCTGTAACTTTTGTATATCCAAGAAGGCATTAATTTAATCTTCATTTTGAACAATATTTCTATTGCTTACGGAATTTTAGGATGATCGTTTCTCTTTCAGTAGTTTAAACATAATTTTTCTACTAGAAAAAGTAATTTCTGTGGGAAAACATGCTCCATTCCTGCTTTTGCTACTTGACATATTAAAATGTTATTTCCCGCCTCATTTAATTGGTTGTTAAAAAAATTAATTACAATGCACTTCATGCAATTTTTTTCTATTTCTCTTGCTTGGAGTTAATTATGTGTTCTGGAACTGTATATTTTTATTGTTATTGAATTAGAAAATTGTTCAGCATTATTTAGTCAAACATCTCTCCCCTTCTTTTCTCTCTTTTTAGAATTCTTATAGCATATACATTAGGTAGCACAGAGTTTCATCTCAAACAGTAAGTTTTTGAGACCATTCGTTGCCTTATGCAGCATCAATTCTTTTTATTGAGCCCATTAGTGCAGTTTTCATCTCAGAGACAGTATTTTTATTTAAATGATTTTATTTAAATCAAAAGCTTGATTTACGTATTTTTCTAATTTATGTTTCTTTTTTACATCCTGAGACCTTTATCTACATCTGTAGTATATTTGAATAGAAGTTTACTAACTCTAGCCTATCTGTAATTTCTATGTCAGTTTCTATTTCTATTTTTTTCTCATCTTCATAGGTCCTACTTCAGTAGGTTGTATGCTTTATTATATGTTATTCTTTAAAGAATTTTCAGTATTCCCAGGAGTGTATAGCTGGGTCTTGAGGTAGAGCTGTTCCCAGTTTTCTGAGAAAGCACCAGATTGACCCAGTGATATCACTCCTGGGCATACACCCAAATGATGCTCCACCATGCAGCTATGTTCATAGCAGCTCTATTCATACTAGCCAGAAACTGGAAACAACCCAGAGGTGCCTCAACTGAAGAATGGATAAAGAAACTGTGGCACATCTACACAATGGGATACATTCAGCTATTAAAAACAAGGACATCATAAAATTTGCAGGTAAATGGATGGATCTGGGAAAGATCATTTTGAGTGAGGTAATCCAGACCCAGAAAGACACACATGGTATACACTCACTTAGAAGCAGGTATTAGCCATATAGTACAGGATAACCATACTACAATCCACAGTCCTACAGAAGGTAAGTAACAAGGAGCACCCTAGGGAGGACGCTTAATTCTTATTTAGAAGGGTAAAAAGAATAGACACAGGCATGGTTGAAGAGAGGGAACAGGACAGGAGTCTTCCATAGATGTTCTCCAAAAAACTCCACCCAGCAGATGATTGAAGCAGATGCTAAGACTCACGGCCACACTTTGGGCAGTGTGCAGGGTGTCTTATGGAAGAGTTGGAGGTATAGAAGACCTAGAGAGAACAGGAGCTCCACAAGAAGACCAACAAAACCAACAAATCTGGGCTCAAGGGGGCCTGAGAAGACTGATGCACCAACCAAGGACCATGCATAAAGAGGACCCAGGCCCCCTGTTCAGATATAGATGATAGGCAGCTTAGTCTCCATGTGGGCTACCTAGTAAGGGGACCAGGGACAGTTTCTGACATGAACTCCATTGCCTGTTCTTTGGTCACTTCCTCCAGGCAAGGTGGCTTTGCCAAACCACAGAGGAAGAGGATATAGGCTGTCCCGAAGACACTTGATAATCTTGGGTCAGTTGGTAAGGGAGAAGGTCTCTCCCTTTCTGAGGACTAGGGGATGGGATAGGGTGGAACCATGAGGAAATGAGGGATGTGGATATGATTGGTACGTAAAATGAATAAATTAATAAAAATATATTTAGATCATATAGATATAAAATCATAAAATGATTTTTTTTTAGTATTCTTTAAAGATTTTCTAGGACACACTAACTTTTTAAACGGATACTTTTATGTTTATTTGAAAAGAATTATATATCTCCCTTAGCTTGTTTAAAATGTTGAGAATAATATATGGGTAAATGAAGTTAATAAGAAGGATGGAAGGGATAGCTTTTATATGATACATCAATTATAAAGCAGTGTGATGCTAGCTAAAAGAGAACTTGGATTAGTTGTAAAGGTATATAGCAAATTCTAAGGGAACTAGAGGAAGAAAAAAACATAATATGATTAAACCATCAAAGTAAAAGAGAATGAAAGAGAAAATGACTGTTTCTTTCATTGCCCTGTCTCTCAACTCTACGTTGTACAGCCTAAAAAAGAGGCATTAGAGTAGGAGACAAAATTAAGCCCAGGCCTTAGATATGAATCCCATTCCCTAGCTTGCAATGGAGAAACCTAATACTGGGCAAAGTGCTAACCATACCACTAGTCAAGACTTGGAGACTGAGCAACTAACAATGTATTATTAAAGGTTGCTATCTTCCTTTGCCACCCTTCCCCCAACTTTTAACACACCCCTGAAGACAAAAGCTAGCACAGGGCTTTGCCTAGAGCCCAGCCCCATGCTTGTCATTGTGAAATTCAGTATCTGGTAAGAATAAAAGACCTGTAGGCAGGCTAAGAACTCGCCAACCAAGCTTCTAGAACAACCATGAAAAAAAAATGAAGTGAAGAATGTTGGGACAGACTTGGATTTTACTCCATCATTTCCAGCCTTAGATGAGCCCAGGACACACCCACTCTTTTCCTGAGACTACAGGGCCATGCAGTCATGAGACTCAGGTGCAATCTAGTTTAGCATCAGCCTTAGTAGTCTTTGGGGTTGTGCTCACCATCCCTAAACTTGGAGAACTCAGCTGGTGCCAGGTGAGTGCTCAGGAAGCTTAAGCAAGGAGGACCCTGGGTAAGATGCTCAATCTTCAGAAAGGCAAACAGGATAGACATCGGAAGAAGGTGAAAACAAGGAACAAGGCAGGAGCCCAACACAGAGGACCTCTGAAAGACTCTACCCAGTAGGGTATCACAATAGATGTTGAGACTCATAGCCAAACTTTGGGCAGAGTGCAGGGAATCTTATGAAAGAAGGAGGAGATAGAAAGACCTGGAAGGGTCTGGAGCTCCATGAGGAGAACAACAGAACCAAAAAATCTGGACCTAGGGGTCTTTTCTGAGGCTGATACTCCAATCAAGGACCATTCATGGAGATACCCTAGAACCCCTTGCACAGAGGTAGCCATGGCAGCTCAGTCTCCAAGTGGGTTCCTTAGTAAAGGGAACAGGGGCTGTCTCTGACATGAACTCAGTGGTTGGCTCTTTGATTAACTCCCCCTGGGGGCGTGGGGAGCAGCCTTACCAGGCCACAGAGGAAGACTATGAAAGACAGTCCCAATTAGACCTGATAGGCTAGGGTCAGATGGAAGGAGAGGAGGTCCTCCCCTATCAGTGGGCTGGGGGAAGGGGCATGGGAGGAGATAAGGAATGGAGAGAGAGCAGGATTGGAGGGGATGAGGGTGGGGCTATAGCTAGGATACAAGTTGAATAAACTGTAATAAACAAAAATTATATTTAAAAGAATGTAGCTCTACAATTGCCTTGACATTAGACACATACCTATGCTCCGTTAAGAGAGACCCATACTTCACCCTACATAACTGCCAGGTAGGGCATAGTCTTGGTGAACCTCTGAGACTTTACAGGTCCTTATGACCATGATACTCTGTCATGACTCATTTAGAATCAGGATAGATAGCTAAGGGATTTTTTTTCATATCACCACTAACCTGGTGCAGTGTTTGGTAGAAGACTCCAGTCATTGGAGGGTAGAACAAGGTAATAGGGTTAGGACTGCCATGAAGTTGGTGTTATATTGATAAAACAGAATTCTTAGCAGATTCTAACATTTTTGATCTCTAATATTACCTGCAAATTAGAATCTTTGAAACACCTCCCAGGCTTGGGGAAAATATGCAGTCATTGTATGTCATATTTCTCTTCCAGCTATCAAAGAGATGATGATTATTTGCAGTGGTCTTCAGCCACAAGTGCACCTCAACAAAAGGTGGTATGTTGGTTAGTTTTCTGTTAACTTGACACAATCCAGGATTATCTAGAAGAGGGAACTTCCCCTGAGAAAATACCGTGGGCATGGTGTTCCACAGAAATCTGGGGTTGGTCCATCGACAGCCAGACAGAAACCTGTAGTGCCTGACCTCAGGCAGCAATTATGCACAAGTCATTTGGGAATATCCTGACCCTATGGGTCACTTGTTGAGATAGATTATTCTTCCTAGGTATTTCCTATTGCACTTGGAACAATATACTAAAGCCAAACTTTGGCTTGGATTGGCCTGTTGAACTGAGATATTGACAAACACCAAGACCAACTCTTGTCACATCTAAGCCTAGGTGCCCTCCTGTCCTGAAATAAGGCAAATGACTATAGACATAGAGAAAATTAAGCAGCCTGCTTAGAATGCCCTGAAATACAGAAACAAAACCAGCATAGGAAGTCTGGAGTCACTAAACCTTCAGTGCCTAGACAAAAAGTATCAAGAGTTTTTGGAAAATGTATGATCTCAGTGAATAAGGTCCTAGAAACAGACCAGAGACCAAACCAGAATAGGAGGACTTAGAGAACTGAGGATGGCTGTTTAAAAGTGATGCAGTAAATTTAAAGAAAACATAAAGATTTGTTTTTATGGCCTCTGTACTTGACATAAAATTTACATGTGACACAGATTACTATCCTAAAATTAAGTAATCAACAACACAGTTTGGCCTAATGAAGAGAAGATTACAAATGGAGCAAACATCTAAGATGACTAAAATTTACGATACTGACTATATAATTGCCCTTGTATTCATAGGTAGTTGCATTTCATGAACTGTCTTACTTATATTTAAATGATTAAAATGCAACCATTGTTACCATCTCTCTTTGTTACCAAAATATTGCTTAATTAATGTTTAATCCCAGCTTATTATACTACAGAATATTTTAGATACTAATTAAATCAAGAAACACTAATACTTAAAGTACAAGACATCATAAATGTTGTTATTAGACACTGATGTCTGTATCTGTATAAGAAGAATAAATGTTTGGGTATTCTAACTAGAATAAATGGAGTTAAAGCTTAGTTGAAGGAATAGACTTTTGTTTTATCCAAACTATACTGAATAATGAGAATATGTATAGAATCATAAACATAATAAAAAACTTGAGTCTTTCAAATATTTTGAAAGCAAACAGTCATAACATTTTATTTGTAACTTCATTAAAACTAAGATTAGTAGGAGTTTCTCTTTTGATGGCCTTTTCCAGCTTTCCCTCTCTCCGGAAGACTGTGGTGCTGCCTACTATTCACCATAAGCATCAGATCCTAGAAATGAGGTTCCTAGCTATGAGGGAGCTTATAATATTTAATAAATAATATGTAGCACCACATGCATGAAATGCTATGCTGGCCAAAAGGAGGAACTGTAAATGATAACTTCTGATAAGAAGCTGAATATGGATGTGATGAGAATTCCTGAGCGGAATCTGCATCTGCAGAGACTAATGGGTTGATTAGAATTTCATTACTGTGGAGAGATTGGAAAATTGCAGGTCCAGAGGCTAGTTACCATATTTAGGCTAAGTTCTTGCCCTCCTTGCCCCTGTTTGAACTAACATTTTGTGACAATAGACAAAAGCCTCTTAAAACCTATTGACTTAGAAGGAAATTAAATTAGCTTCTACCAAGACAAAAGCTAAGAATGCCATCAGATAGCATATTGCATGTTTAGAAAAGCTTCCCTCATCTCGATGTCCCAGCCTCTCTGGTGTACTTACTCACCAGTGTATTTTAAACTTGCCTTGACTTATGACTTTCTCTGTTCTGTAAAACTATAAAAACTCCATGAAGCTGCTTCTACATTTAAACATGGAATTTAGGGTAACCTAAATTTTTGTTCCCAGGCCATGGTCACTCAAAATGGCTCTAGAATAAACTATCTCTATTCCTTTAAAGAGAAAGAAAGAAAAAAAAAAGAGGAAGAAGAGAGCGAATGAATGAGTGAATGAATGAATGAATGAATGAATGAATGAATGAATGAATGAAGAAAGAGATGTTTCAGATGCAGAGGCCCACAGCCAAACAGTAGGCAGAGCCCTGGCAGTCTTGTGGAAGAGGGACCCAGAAGGGCCAAGGACACCACAAGAAGACCAACAGAGTAAAGTAGCCTAGGCCCATAGGAGCTTCACAGAGATTGACCCAAAAACCAAAGAGCAGGCACGGGATGGACCTAGCCCCCCTACTCATATGTGGCAGATATGCAGCTTGGTCATCATGTGGGTACCTAAACAATTGGGGCAGGGATGTCTCTGAACCTCTTGCCTGCCTTTGGATCCCTTTCTTTCTCTTACCTGGGTTGCTTTGTCTAACCTGAGTTGAAGAGGAATACACTTAGTCCTGCTGCAACTACAACCTTCACAAAACCACAAATAACATAAAGTACCTTCGTGCAACTCTAGCCTAGCAAGTGAAAGACCTGTTTGAAAAAAACTTCAAGTCTCTGAAGAAAGAAATTGAAGAAGATATCAGAAGATGGAAAAATCTCTCATGCTCATGGATCAGTAGGATTAACATAGTGAAAATGGCCATTCTGTTGAAAGCAATCTATAGATTCAATGAAATTCTAATCAAAATACCAATACAATTCTTTACAGACAGACCTTGAAAGAAAAATTCTCAGCTTCATATGGAGAAACAAAAAACCCAGAATTTCTAAAACAATCCTGTACAACAACAGATCATTTGGAGGTATCTCTATCCCTGATCTCAAGCTGTACTACTGAGCAATAGTAATAAAAACTGCATGGTACTGGCATAGAAACAGAATGGTGGATCAATGGAATCCAATAGAAGACCCAGAAATAAACCCACACACCTACAGATACTTGATTTTTTACAAAGAAGCCAAAATCATTCAATGGAAAAAAGATAGCATCTTCAACAAATGGTGCAGGTCTAACTGGATGTCCACATATAGAAAAATGCAAATAGATACATATTTATCACCCTGCACAAAACTGAAGTCCCAGTGAGTCAAAGACCTCAACATAAAACCAGACACACTAAGTCTATTAGAAGAAAAAGTTAGGGAAGAGCCTTGAACTCATTGGCACAGGAGACAACTTCCTGAACAGAACACCAACAGCACAGACTAAGATCAACAATCAATAAATGGGACCTCATGAAACTGAAAAGCTTCTGTAAAGCAAAGGACACTGTCATCAGAACAAAATGACAACCTAAAGATTGGGAAAGAATCTTTGCCAATCCTACATCTGACAGAGGGCTAATTCCCAGAATATATAAAGAACTTATAAAGTTAAACACCAACAAATCAGGTAATCCAATTAAAAAAATGGGGTACAGAGCTAAACTGAGAATTCTCAATAGAGGAATAGCGAATGACAGAGAAACACTTAAAGAAATGCTCAATGTCCTTAGTCATCAGGGAAATGCAAATCAAATCAAAGCTTATCATAACAGCTAAGATCGAAAACTCAAGTGACAATACATGCTGGAGAGGATATGGAGAAAGAGGAACCCTCCTCCATTGCTGATGGGAATGTAATCTTGAACAACCACTTTGGAAATCAATCTGGTACTTTCTCAGAATATTAGGAATAGTGCTTCCTCAAGATCCAGCTATACCACTCCTAGGCATATATCCAAAATATGCTCAAGTATACAAGGACATTTGTTCAACCATGTTCATAGCAGCTTTATTCGTAATAGCCAAAATCTGGAAACAACCCAGATGTCCCTCAACAGAGGAATGGATATAGAAATTGTGGTACATTTATACAATGGAATACTACTCAGCAATTAAAAACTAGGAAATCATGAAATGTGCAGGCAAATGGTGGGAACTAGAAAAGAACATCCCGAATGAGGTATCCCAGAAGCAGAAAGACACACATGGTATATACTCACTTATAAGTATATATTAGACATATAATATAGGATAAACATACTAAACTCTGTGCACCTAAAGAAGGTAAACAAGAAGGAGGACCCTGGGTAAAATGATCAATCCTCATTCAGAAAAGCAAATGGGATAGACATTGGAAGAGAGAGTTAAACGGATCAGGACAGGAGCCTACCACAGAGGACCTCTGAAAGACTCTACGCAGCAGGGTATCACAACAGATGCTGAGACTCATACCCAAACTTTGGGCATAGTGCAGGGAATCTTATGAAAGAAGGAGGAGATAAAAGACCTTGAGGAGATAGGAGCTCCACAAGGAGAGCAACAGAATAAAAAAAATAAGTCACTATAGGAAATGAAATCAGAATTCAATAAAGAGGAAGAAATGTGGAAAAATAAGCAAACTAAAAACCTGGAAATGAAAAGCAATTAGTCAAATAATAAACTTAGCAGAAATCTTCCCCAATAGAATAGACCAAGTGGAAGAGAGAATATGATAATTTGAAGATAAGAAGGATTAAAATGTTGGACCGTTACAAATGTAAATCAATCAGAAAGAACGATCAGAATATATGACACCTATGTATCTTAGTTAGGGTTTCTATTGTTGCAACGAAGCATCATAACAAAAAAAAAATAGTTGGAGAAGTCCATATTGGGCATACACTTCCACATTCTAATTCTTCACTGAAGGAAGCCAGGGCAGGGACCTAGAGGCAGGTACTGATGTAGAGGGCATGTAAGGGTCTTGCTTACTGGCTTGTTTCTATGGCATTGCTCAGACTGTTTTTTTTTTTTTTTTTTTTTTTATAGAGCCCAGACCACCAGCTCAGGATAGCATCAGCAACTATGGGGTGGACCCACCCCACCAATAACTAATTAAGAAAATGCCCTACAATTGGATCTTATGGAGGCATTTCTCAATTGAGGGTCCCTCCTTTCAGGTGACTGTAGCTTATGTGTCAAGTTGACATAAACTATCCAAGACAGTATGGGACACTATTAACCAAGTCTATAAAAATAAGTATATTTTTCATAGATAAGATGGAAATAAGAATTTTAAATTAAATGAATAGACATATACTCAATAAAATCACAGCATAAAAATTCCCAAATCTGGGGGTAGGGGGAGAAGATCACTATTCTAGTATAGGAGATATTTATAATGAGACACAGAAAACAATTCATATTAGAGTTAAAATATTAAATATATAGAACAAATAAAGTATATTGAAATATTTCAGAGATCAAATGTAAGCATCAAACACATAAAGGTAAAACTATGAAAATAAGAGCAGATTGTTTTCAGCAGAAACTCTAATAGCCCAGAAGGCATGGAATAATGTGTTTTAAGCTTTGTAGTACAATACCTGCCCTCCCATACTTCAACCTCAAACAAAGTTGTCCTTTAAAAATTAAGGAAAAGAAAAGTCTTCCATGACATATACAAACTAAAAGCATTCATAAGCACTAAGCAAGCAGCATGGGAGTACTCAAATGAACCCTCCACACTGAAGAGAACAATAAACAAATCTGTAGGACCACGGGACAAAATAACCACACTAGAACAATAAACAAGCAAAGAAGAATTAGGAAACAGAAACTGCAAATATGAATATATGCTGACAAAATTAACAGAATTTTAAGTTTTAAACTCCCTTTCAAATGACATACTAGCAGATTGGATTAAAAATAAGACCCTCCTCTTTGCTGTCTGCAAGAAACATAGCTCATTGCAAAGGAAACAAAGCCTTAGAGTTGAAGGATGGAAAAAGAAATACCAAGCTAATGAAAACAGAAGTCTAGCAAATGTAGCAATTCCAATTTCTAACAAAATGGCTGCAAATAAAAATCAATTAGGGAAGACACAGAGATCACTACATATTACAATTCTGAACACACATTCCTTGAATGTTGGCACACTCAATTTCATAAAATAAGCACTAATGTGTGTAAAGATACTGATTGACTTAAGTACAGTAATGTTAGATGATTGTAATACCACACCTTCACCAAATGCACAGGTTATCCAAACCAAAGCAAATTAACAAAGAAACACAGATATCAATGACATTTAGTGGAACTGGACTTAACAGGCACAGGCTCTAAGATCAACAATCAATAAATGGGACCTTATGAAACTGAAATACTTCTGTAAAGCAAAGGACACTGTCATCAGAACAAAACAACAGCCTATAGACTGGGAAAAGATCTTCACTAATCCTACAACTGACAGAAGGCTAATACCAAGAATATATAAAGAACTCAAGTTAAACCCCAACAAACCAAGTAATCCAATTTAAAATGGGGTACAGAGCTAAACAGAGAATTCTCAACAGAAGAATATCGAAAAGGCAGAGAAACACTTAAAGAAATGCTCAGTTTCCTTAGTCATCAGGGAAATACAAGTCAAAATGACCCTGAGATTCCACCTCATACCCATCAGAATGGCTAAGATAAAAAACTCAAGGGATGATGCATTCTGGAGAGGTTGTGGAGAAAGGAGAACTACCTCTGTTGCTGGTAGGAATATAATCTTGTACAACCACTTTGGAAATCAATCTGGCGCTTTCTCAGAATATTAGGAATCGTGCTACCTCAAGATCTGGCTATACCACTCCTGGGCACATACCCAAAAGATGCCCTATCATTCCATAAAGATATTTGCTCAACTATGTTTATAGCAGCTTTATTTGTAATTGCCAGAATCTAGAAACAACTCAGATGTCCCTCAACTGAAGAATGGATACAGAAATTGTGGTACTTTTACACAATGGAATATTACTCAGCAATTAAGAACAAAGAAATCATGAACTTTGCAGGCAAATGGTGGGAACTAGAAAAGATCATCCTTAGTTAGGTAACCCAGAAGCAGAAAGACACATATGGTATATACTCACTTATATGTGGATATTAGCTATATAATATAGGATAAATATACTAAAATTTATAGTCCTAAAGAAGCTGAACAACAAGGAGGACCCTAGGAAAGAGGCTGAACCTCACTCAGAAGGGCAAACAGGATAGACATTTGAAGTAGGAGAAGACAAGGAACAGGATAGGAGCCTACCATAGAGGACCTCTGAAAGACTCTACCTACCAGGGTATCAAAGGAGATACTGAAAGTCATAGCCAAACTTTGAGAAGGGTGCAGGAATCCTTATGGAACAAGAAGTTAGAAAGACCTGGAGGGCACAGGAACTCTACAAGGAGACCAACAGAGCCAAAATACCTGGGCTCAGGGGGTCCTTTATAGACTGATACTACAACCAAGGACCATGCATGGAGAGGAACCTAGACCCCCTGCTCAGAGGAAGCCCATAGGCTGCTCAGTGTCCAAGTGGGTACCCTAGTAAGGGGAACAGGGGCTGTCTCTGATGTGAGCTAGTGGGTGTATCTTTGTTCACCTCCCCCTGGGGGAAGTGAAGCTGTACCAGGCCATAGAGGAAGCTGATGCACCCAGACCTGATGAGACCTGATA
Organism: Psammomys obesus; assembly: GCF_907164565.1. Lineage (NCBI taxonomy): Eukaryota > Metazoa > Chordata > Mammalia > Rodentia > Muridae > Psammomys > Psammomys obesus. Next base: position 15,691,041 of record NW_026596064.1, read on the forward strand.
GGCTAGGGTCAGCTAGAAGGGGAAGAGGTCCTCCCCTATAAGGGGACTAGGAAAAGGTCATAGGAGAAAAAGAGGGAGGGTGGGTGAGACTAGAAGAAGATGAGGGAGGAGGTTACAATGGAGATACAAAGTGAATAAATTGAAATAAATAAATAAATAGTAAAAATAACAGTAACTGGAAAGAATTGAAGATCACAACTGAATTTTATGAGAGGAACTGAAAAAAAATACAAAACAACAATCAATGAAATAAGGAGTTTATTTTTCAAAATGATAAATAGTATTGACAAACTATTAGCTCAATTACCCAAAGGTTAGAAGATGCCAGATAATGAAACTGAAATGTAAATAGAGACATTATAACAGATTCCAATAAAACACAAAGGAGTATTATGGAATATTTGAAAATCTCATATTATAATAAGCTAGAGAAATCTTTACACACATAGACCAACTAAAATTAAAACGGGATGATATAAACAACCAAACAGGCCTGCAATAAGCAACAAGATTTAGAGGACGTAACTATTTTCTGTAATAAACTGCTTTAACTGAAGCATTGGTCTTGAATAGAATAAATCAGTAAAAAGAAGTAAATAAATTAAAAATTTAAACAGATGGCTGCTTTTAAAATCTAACACATTCAAACAAAATAAAATTTAAATATTTGCACAGTATATATCAATGTCGTTGTAATTGGCTTTCCCACTGTCACATAAGGGACAGAGGTGGAAGCAGTAGAAATATGCTATGTCACAAAGCTTCAGTCAGATTTATATATTTGAAGAACTTGCACTTAGAGATTGAAATTCTAAGCTATCATGGCTCATTTGAGTCTCATGGCGGTGGGGGGGGGGAACCCATAAATAATCTTGCCTACCTTCTGGCTTAGGTGTGGTACCCTTGTTGATGCTGTGGAAATATCCGATGTGTGCTAAGTTCTGTTTTGGAATGTCTATTTTGGAGATAAGGTAACCACCATCATTGTAAAGATGATGGTCAAAAGCTTTAACCATGCTATTCTCTGATCTAGATGATTTACTTCCAAGTGCCAAGGACTGTCTTAGGTTTACACCTGCACACTGTTGGAAATAAGAGGCATGGGCATGGTGTGATTACAGTTTACTCAGAATAGGGAACCAATGCTTGACAAAGAAATTGAGCCTCGGACTTATTTTTCAGTGTCACTAAATTCTGACATCAGGTATCTTGTATTCCTGGATAAACTGGTTGATCTTTAATCTAATTTTAAAAAATGTATCTATAAATGTCCTGCCTTTGAAGTCACAATTACTTAGATGTGAATCCAAACTGAAGAGCAAATAATAAATTGGACTAATACCCATAAGTCATTTTTATAGTTGAATAAAAATACAAATAAATTGTGCCCCATGCCAACACTAGCAATCTTGTTCTTCTGAGAGAAAGATCTCATAAGAGTAGTCGAAAAATTAATTTTTAGCATCACCAAACTTGTGAAAAGTGAAATTAACATACTTCCACTTCTTTCTCCCTTTTTCTCTTTTCTATTAATTTCTGTGTGCATAGAGCATGGTTTTATGTGTGTGTGTTCATGTGTGTATGTGGGTATGTGTATGCCATGGTGTGTGTATAGAAGCCAGAGAGCAAACTTGAGTGTAGGCCTTTGCTTAAACTTTTATATACAAACCCTAGCAACACTACTGGATTTTATAAAAGAAACACTGTTAGATTACAGATCACATATTGACTCTAACACACTGATAGTGGGTGACCTCCATACATCATCACCAACAGATAGGACTTCTAGACAAAAACTAAATAAAGAATCGCTGAAGTTAAATAATATCATAAATCAAATTGACCTAAGAGACATTTATAGAACATTCCACTCAAACATCAAAGAACACTCTCCTCAGCAGCTTATGGAAAATTTTCCAAAATGGACCACGTATTAGTATACAAAGTCTCAACCAATATAGAAAACTTGAAATAATGTCCTGCATCCTGTGTTGCCATGACTTAGTAAATAAAGCTGTTTCTCAATAACAATAAAAATAGTAGAAAGTACACAAACTCATGGAAATGAAACAACTCACTACTGAGTGAAAATTGGATCCAGGCAGAAATAAAAAAGGAAGTTAAAATTTTTAGAATTGAATGAAGATGAAAACATAACATACCCAAATCTATAGGACAATAAGGGCAGGTCTGAGAGGAAAGCATTAAGTACTTACATAAACAAACAACCAAAACAACAACAACAACAACAACAACAAAAAACCTCAGAAAACCCAAACTGGAGAGATCTCATACTAACAACTCAATGACACACTTGAACGCATTAGAGAAATAGGAAGAAACAACACCTAAAAAGTATAGGCAATTTTTTGGTTCTGTTGCTCTCCTTGTGGACCTCCTGTCCTCTCCAGGTCTTACTATCTCCCCCTTCTTTCATAAGATTCCCTGCACTCTGCCCAAAGTTTGGCTCTGAGTCTCACATGGGTCTTTTCTGAGGCTGATACTCCAACCAGGGTCCATTCATGGAGATAACCTAGAACACTGCTCAGATGTAGCCTATGGCAGCTCAGTATCCAAGTGGGTTCCCTAGTAAGGGGAACAAGGGAATGTCTATAACATGAACTCAGTGGCTGGCTCTTTGATCACCTCACCCTAAGGGGGAAGCAGCCTTGCCAAGCCACAGAGGAGGATAATGCAGCCATTATCCTGACCTGATAAGCTAGGGTCAGATGGAAGGAGAGGAGGACCTCCTCTATTAGTGGACATGGAGAGGGACAAGGGAGGACATGAAGGAGGTTAGGGTAGGATTGGGAGGGAATGAGAGAGGGGTCTACAGCTGGGATACAAAGTGAATAACTGTAATTAATATAAAAACATTAAAAAAAAGTATAGGTAAGCTGGTTACAGTGGTGCATGCCGGTAATATCCCCGTACTCGGGGAGGCAGAGGCAGGCTGATCTCTGTGAGTTCGAAGGTCAGCCTGGTCTACAAAGTGAGTCCAAGACAGCCAAGGCTACACAGAGAAACCCCGTCTTGGGAGGAAAAAGTGTAGGGGAGAAGCAATAATGAGTCTTAGGACCAAAATTAATAAAATATAAATAAAAAAGTCAATGAAGCAAAGATTGGTTCTTTGAAAATATTTACAGCATTGGCAAACCTTTAGCCGAATTAATCAAAAGAAGGAGAAATACAATCCAAATTATATTAAATCCAAATTAAAGATGAAAAGGAAGACACTGTAACAGGTGACAAAGAAATTCAGAGAACCAAAAGGACATACTTTAAAAATCTGTATTCCACCAAACTGAAGGCCTAAAAGAAATGAATGAGATAATCAATTGAAGTTAAATCAACATGAAGTGAATAATTTAAACAGACCTGTAACCTCCATTGAGAAACAGACAGAATTGAAAATTTTCCAACTAAACAAAAGCTTAAGACCAGATAGATTTAGTGCAGAATTCTTCCAGACCTTCCAAGTGTCATGCATTTTAAAGTCTATCAATTAGCAACAATAATCTTAGTTTCTTCTTAGAAAGAAAGAAAAGAGAAAAGATTGGGAATAATAAAGACAATCTTAAAGAGCTGCAAACACACAAGTGTACATGCACACACACACGCACACACACCAAAAGAAAAAAATATATATATAAAACAGCTTCTTACACCTGAATGGCACAAAAGCACCTTGAATCAAATTATCTATGATGTTCAGCCATAACCACCACCACAACAACAAAAGCTAGAGCCATACTCCACTTTCTTTTGTAGCAGACGTTTTTGGTTAAATAGTTTTACTTCTAAACAATACTAACATACAAAAGGGAGAAAAGAGTTCCAGAGAAATGCTCATTTACAAGATTACACTCATAAAGTCTGTATGTGAGCTACCACATGGTTGCAGGGAATTGAACTCAGGATCTTTGTAAGAGCAAACAGTGCTTTTAACCTTTGAGCCATCTCTCCAGCCCCCATAAAGTCTTTATGTGACAAATGTTTTAAACATTTTTGTGATGGAAGAAAACAAACAACATTACACACCTTGGTACATTACCTTGGTGTGTAATGACTTATAAAACATAATTTTGTAAAATGATTATTAATAAACAAAATATCGAATGCTGCCAACAGAACTCTATGGTAATTTTTACAAAAGCCTGTTTTGGAAAGCTGTCGAATATGGCTGTCTAGGAAGCTTATGTAACTTATGCATTGGTAGGTAGAAATGTTCAGCCAAATGAATGTAAGAAAACTTAAAAGTTGTTGGCTTTTGCCTACTGTACCAAGATCAGCCTTAAGATCTGTTGGCAGACTTAACTTTCTTGATCCTTTGACTGAAAAAACAGGAAAAGGAAAAAGGCAGTTGTTAATTATATGAAATTAAAGAGTGTGAAGGGAAGTATGCTTCATGGTATAGTTGTAGCATCTTCCTGAAAATTACACTTACTATGCATTTATGGAACATTAACAATATTGGAAATATTGTTCCAATGTTAGTTTGGTTGCCATTCAGTAGCAAACATAACATTCAAGCAGAAACATGAGAAAAGCGTTTCTTCTAAAGTAAATTATTAAGGGGATATTTACATAGTTTATTATACAATGTGTGATAAGCAACTTCTTACTAGGAAAGTATCAAAACTTAATTTTAGACATATTGAACAGGTAGATACTGCAATGTCTAAACTTACATTATGCATAAAAATTTTCAAAGTAAAAATGCTGACACTCTGTTTACAGCTAAGTTGGTTTATAATAATTTAATTTACTTTATTTTCAGATATTATGCAACTTCAACACCCCAGTTACCAATATCAATGTTACTTCACCTACCGTGGACAGTGTATTGATTACATCACAGATAATAGAATTTTCTTCTTTTGACTTAAAAACTATTAGTGTTGATCAGCTTTTACTTTGAAAATTTTTATGCATAATATAAGTTTATCAGGTTTGGCTGATCATCTTTACTTACTAAGCCATCTTTCTGGACCTTAAATATATTTTTTTATGTTCTGAAATACTACTTTTCTTTTTCTTTTACTTCAACAATCTAAAGGTGTAAAACCTGTTCAGATTTTACACAAATGTTATGGTTTGATCCAGTTGTTATAACCTGCTGACTACAATAAACCGTCTACTTTACATAAGCTCTGATAAAGTAAAGGCAGCAGGGCTTTCGTCTCTGTAAGAAGACATTTGCATATTTGCCTATAAAGACTGAGAAGAAATAAACTCAGACTTTAATAATTTGGTATTACAATTACCAGCAGAAACAGATGACGCTATTTATATCGAAACATGACAGACAAAGACCATGTAATAATGGTACGGCGGTGCAGTATCACGTACGAAAATACAATGCAATGTCTGGGACTTTTGGTGGCCCTCATATCCAAAGTTAATAATACACCTTCATGTCACTTAAGACTTAAGATTGCTACTCCACTGTGTTCTCAGCCTGTTTGTTTAACCTGCTTTTCAGAGAACAATGTAGAGACAGACAGACAGACATAGATACGGACATAGATACAACAGATAAACACACACAGGCACACAGAGGAGACCCAGACACAGGGACAGATCCAGGTTCATAAAACAGAAAGACAAGCGGACGGAAAACACAAGGAGAGTGATGTAGAGGATTCAAATCTGGGCTTTCTCTTGGCACCAAAGGGAAGTGATTTCATTTCTGTCCTTAATGTGACAGTAACATATTATTGGTTACTTTATTATTAATGCATTCAAATTGACTGCATAATGGTACTCCATAAGAGTTTTATTTTATAATTTGGACAAACCGAAGGAGTAAGGATTTTTGAATTTAATCTTTTAAATTGTTTCCATCTTGATCTTAAACAGGATCTCTCACATATCTACATCTTTTCTCTCTCCATATATATGTGTGTAGACAACAACCAGATTGCAGTGATGCTTTTAGAAAGGCCTGCAGTCTGAGTTTTAGAGTAGGAAAGTTACTACAGTGACATGTTCACATTCCCTACTATTCTCTTTTTGTTTTGTTTATTGTTTTGTCCTATTTTTGTTGTTGTTCTTCTTCCTATAGTTGGGGTTTCCTCATATAGTTGAAACTGGCTTCAAACTCACCAAGCATTTGAATTTCTTCTCTTTATTATTATTATTTATTATAATTTATTCATTTGGTATCCTGGCTGCAGCCCTCTCCCTCATTTCCTCCCGGTTCCATCCACCCTCCCCCTTCCCCCCCTATGTCCCTCCCCTAGTCCACTGATAGTTCTCCTTCCCTCCTATCTGACCCTATCCTATCAGGTCTCATCAGGACTGGTTGGATCCTATTTCTCTGTGGCCTAGTAAGGCCACCTCACCAGTAGGAGTTGATCCACCAATCTCGGCAGCACCCCCTGTGCCCAGATTTCTTGGTTCTGTTGGCCTCCTTGTGGAGCTCCTGTCCCCTCCAGGTCTTTTTATCTTCCCCTTCTTTCATAAGATTCCTTGCACTTTGCCTAAAATTTGGCTATGAGTCTCAGCATCTGCTTCAATACCCTGCTGGGTAGAGTCTTCCAGAGGCCCTCTGTGGTAGGCCCTCCTGTTCCTTGTCTTCTCCCACTTCCGATGTCCATCCCATTTGCCCCTCTGAATGAGGATTAAGCACTTGAAATTTGAAAACTTTGTAATTATGAATCTTTTGTCTCCATTAGGATTATAGAACTTCATCACATGCCTTGGTTTATATGGTGCTAGAACCAAGTCTTCACATGTGCTTGGCACGCACCCTGCTAACTGAGCCGCATGCCCCTGTCATTCTTCTTACGGCACACAGCACACTCACCACTGATATTCCAGTATTTAAATTAGGCTTTCAGAGCTGCTCTAGTGTTTGGATTCTCAGCACCTACCCAGCTTCCCACCGACCTTTCCAGCCCTCTGTAGAAACCTAGGACCATTCTTATAAACCTCATTCTCAGTTGTGCTACTGGGGGAGAGAAAGGATGACTAGATCAAGGATTGATGAAGGTACTTCCCTGATAGCAATGCTAATAACAGGCCCAGGTGACCAGGAATTCAACATTCTTCTTCAGCTTACCTGTGAATTAACTACAATGCTTCTGGAACGGTATCTCAAACAATGGGCTGGGGATGTATCTCAGATTACACTAATGAAGGCCAAGAAGATTAGGGAAACAGGCTCAAAAATGGTATGAAGATGTGTATTTAGAATTCTTCCCCATACTTAGTGCCCGAAGAGCCGGGAAGTTTTTTCCAAGTGCTTTTAGATCTGGTATGTGAGGGCAAGAGTCAGTTACTCAGGAGGTGCAAACTGAGGCGCTGACAGATGGACAAGCAGAATAGATTGGGTTCGAGTGAAATGTAATTTATGCAATGTGACCAAGTCCTTGAAGCCCTCTAAATTTCTCCTTTTTTATTGCTAATTAAGCTAAAATATACATTCCACTTTCACTTCCTAATGTTAGCCAGAGACAGAAACCGGAACAGAATCTTCTTATTACCTGGTAGACAAGCACAGAAGAGGACTGAAGAAGCCCGGTTCAAAGGGCATGTAGAGTGGTGCAAGCTGACGCCTCACATCACAATAGCTCTGTCCTCCTAAGCTCTTCCCCTGCATGTGAGTAATTCTCTGATACGCTGCGATAATGGCTACGGAATTTCCTTTCCTTCAAGAACAAACTCTTACAAAAATATCTATCAGTGGTCTGAGTTTGGAGCAATGAAGCACACCTAACATTACTCATCTCACATTTTAAGACAGCAGGAGAGGCTCAGGTTAGCGCAAATTTGTATTTTAAGATGTTTTACAGATAACATTGGAGTTCAAAGGTCAGCAGATCACAATGTTATAAAGCCTTTCGGAGTAACAACCTGCCCACAGCGACTTTTTCTAAGTCACTCCCACGAGAAGCATTACCTCTAGAGCATTTCAGTTTTCCATGTAAGAGAAGCCATGTAGTTCCTAGTTATTAGCTTTATATGTGCTAGACATATGGATACAGGTGCCACTTCTCTATATATGGTAGACATATAGACATAGATCTTAAAATTGGTTATAATATACTTTTTCAAGTTAAATTTTGGGGTCTTTCCTTTATTAAACTTGTTTATTTCATAATGTTTGGTTATCCATTTTTAAAATGAAGGCATTGTTGTCTTTATTATGAGTATTTAGAAGAATATAATTTTGACCTTTTTTGGCATGGTATGGTATGGTATGGTACAGTACGGTACGGTATGGTACTTTTTAAGATACCAATGTCTTTTTAGGAGTGACATCACACACTTGGCCCATAATGACTTATTCTCTATAAAAACGTGCTAGGTCACATTGTTCATACTGAACATCCTCACACAGAACAGATTCACTGTGGTAGAGCTGCTTAACTGGTTTATAGAAAGTAATACAGAACACAGTATGACAGATAATTTGGCTGGGTCAGGAAATATCATTTCAACAAGTATTATGGTTTGATCTCCCTTTCCTTCTCTCCGGAAAGAAACCTGTGGCCTTTTGCACACTGGGTAGGAGGCCATCCTCTGTGACTACTGAGCTCCAGCACCAGCTCCGTTTGATTAATTACCCAGCCATGTTTGGCTCTGGGCAAATTAGCAAGCATTTACTGTTATTTTTTAAAGTTTTGTGGCATACTTTTTGAAAATAAGAGTAAAACAAAGGAAATAAAACTCATAAAGTTGTATGCTGTAAGGAGACGATAGTCAGAGCCCAGCCATCTTGAAAGCAGCTCTTGACTTTGCTTCCCATTTTGTTAGCAGGGTCAAGCCGAGTTCATATTCCCAGGCTTTGAGGGCAGCCCAGATCACCCTGCCCCTCTAAGTGATTTTTTTAATTGACTATTAAACCAGTAAAGAATGTAGAACTTGCTGTTGCCTTAACAAGGTGCCTAAGTTGAAAAATATATAACCAATTGCCTGCCAAGCTCTCATTAACCATGTGCAGTTGACCTGTTCATTTGGTCCCTTATTACCTTGAGCTTGGGACCACATGTCTAAGAGGATGAGTTAAGGGCCTTGAAGCCAGTCCCGGATAAGGCCCAGTCTCTAACAGATACTCCCTTATATAAACCTCAAGGTCAAAATACCACTGGATGACCCCATATCTCACCCATGCCTCCTCCTCCTGAGATCTCACCCTTTAAATATGCAATACCGCTTCCCCTGACTTAAAAGTGTCAAGAAAAGTATTCCACAGTTTACTCAATCCCCACTTATTAAATCATACCGATAAATTTAGGGTTTTTTTTATTATTATTTGATATAGATTCTCATACAGTCCTGCTGGCCTCAATGGCTGAGGACAATCTGACATACAGGATCCCTCCTGTTGCACTTCCTTGAGTTCTGTGAGAGCAGAGAGCAGGAATGCACCACCTCATCTCGTCTATGCTGTGCTGGGGACTGAACTCAAAGCTTCAGGCATGATCTGCAAGGACTCTGTCAACTGAGCTACATCCCCAGATGATTTACCTATATTCCTTTTAAGTAGGATTGTATGAGAGAACAAAAATGATATAAATAAGCAAAAGGACTCGCTTATAGCAAAATGCATTTGTAAATTCAGGATTAAAGGTCGCATCAGCAGATTATAAACATTTGTAAAATGGTTGTTACTCATGCTTCCTAGATTTAGGTTTAATTTTAATGATAAGGCAAAGTAATCAATTTGGGCTTATCATAGCTTACGCCAGAATGAGATAATATATTCAGTCCTTAAATATGAACAGAATTTTAGACATTAAAATATGGTTTTGCTTAGGTGACTTCATGAGTCGTGATGATACCATGTCATTTAATCACCTTTAAATGCCTTTAGCTGATTATTCATTCAATTTAATGTCAAGGGATAGTGCAGTGTGGTTCATTAGAAAGATTTAATGACTTCAAATAAATGTCATCTATATTCTCCTTTCTCTGGCTGAATCAACATCTTAGAAATAGGTTAAACACAGTGGCTACCATGGCTTTAACAATAATGTATACTATAAAGAAATAGGTTAGAAGTTTCTAATTCAAGCTTGCTGTTCCCTGAACAACTAGATTGATTTCTTGATTCCTAGTGAAAGAATATGAACTTGTTATGGTTAAGCTACAATGAGCATCCAGAAGTTTAGAATCATCAAGAGGAACAAACTTAACTCTCCTTTAGTTTGTGGATACTGGCCAAGTTTGTAATGATAATTGACATATACTGTGGTGTACCTATGTCCTAGACACTAACAACATTTAAAGCTAAGATATAAATAATGTAATGATAGAAAGTGCCTGGATAAGGTTACATTTTCTGGCTTCAAAGTCATGCCCTTTACACTTAGCAGCACAATCTTCCTGACCTAGAAAATGTTGCCTATGTGGCCTAGACATTTCCTAGGAAATACACAAAGTTCACACTAACTTAAAGTTGTAGAAAGACACACATGGTATGTATTCATTTTTAAGTGGATATTAGCCTTATTATATAGGATAAACATACTAAAATCTATACTCCTAAAGAAGCTAAACAACAAGGAAGACCCTAGAGAAGATGCTAGTCCTCATTCAGAAGAACAAACATGAAACACATTGGAAGCAGGAGAAGACAGGGGAAAGGACGGGAGCCTACCACAGAGGGCCTCTGAAAGAGTCTACTGATGGAGGTATCGAAGCAGAGGCTGAGACTCATAGCCAAACTTTGGGCAGAGTGCAGGTAATCTTATGAAAGAAGGGAGAGATAGAAAGACCTGGAGGGGACAGGAGCTCCACAAGACCAACAGAGCCATAAAAACTGAGCCCTGGGGTCCCTGAAGAGAATGATATCCCAACCAAGGACAATGCATGGAGAGGACCTAAAACTGCTGCTCAGATGTAGCCCATAGACTCAGTCTCCAAGTGGAGTCTCTAGTAAGGGGAGCAGGGACTGTCTCTGATATGAACTCAGTGGCAGGTCTCTGATCACCTCCCAGGGGGGGGGGTGCAGCCTTTCCAGGCCACAGAGGAAGACAATACAACCAGTCTTGATGAGACCTGATAGGCTAGGGTCAGATAGAAGGGGAGGAGGACCTTCCCTATGAGTGGTATAGGGGAGGGGCATAGGGGGAGAAGAGGGAGGAAGGGTGAAATTGGGAGGAGATGTGGGAGGGGGCCCCAGCTGGGATACAAATTGAATAAATTCTAATAAATGATAAAAATTAAAAAAAGATTTAAAAAAAGAAATACAAGTGGAAAAAAATAAAAGTTGTTGTGATGAAAATGTTTCCGATATTTTTCTGTGTACTTACGTATTTACTGATTGATTGAGTATGGCAGTTAAATTTCCCTTGTCCCTGCTTTTTTCTAACCCCCAAACTGAGAGGTCAAATGAAGTCTATATATATGGGTAAAGTTTAAGAAGCTGTGAAAGCTGTATTCTCCAGTTGTATTGCCATCCCTGCCTCACTTATTTTAAAGAGACTAAGATACAATGAGCAGAGAGTTATTGTCATTAGAATTTGCCTTAGCATAAAAGGCATGTCTCACCATGATCTATGTTATATATTTTATTTTTGTTTCAACAATGCTAATTAATGGCTATTAATTTCACAAATTTTTTATTGATTATGAAACTTTACTTTTGATGGGTTTAATATATATCTTGAATTATAAATTCCCAGAGATGCCTTGGTTTTCAACCTATGTTTTTAAGCTTTACAATAGGAAGCCAAATGATATGTGACCATTTAGTCTGGACCAAGTAATCAAAGGCCTTGTGTCTTAACCATCTGGACTGGCTCTAAGGTGATGCCCAAAGTACCCTGCAGTGGGTTACAGAAATTTTCTCCTCAGCAACTTCATAAAGACACTGAAAAAATCAAAATAAGCACAAAGTACCGTATTTATGCTAGTACTACAAAATAGAGATTACAGTTTTTAACAAACAAGTTTAGTGCTTACATTAACTTTATGAACTACAAAAATAATTCTCAAAATAGGCTTTTCTGAGAACTTAAGTAGCGTACGATTTCCTTCTGATAGTTCAAGAAAGGTATATTTCTGAAGTTCTTTTTAATATTTTTGTTAAAATTGTCTCTTCATAACTCAGCTACATCTTTCTTATTGCTCAGTCATGTAATTTTAATAGTAATTATTCCATAAAGTTCATACTGCTTTTCTTATTTGATGAATGAACATGGGGGGAATAAGATCTTAGGTTTTCCAACCAAGTATAAATAATTGAAATTTTACCTCTTTCCATTGAAATACTCTTGAACTTTAGTTTTTTTCACCAGAAAATGCCATAGACAGAAACTATTGTCTATAAAACAATTACTTATATAAAGCCTATTAAGGATAATTTTTCAGGAAAGCCTGCCGAAGTGGCAATTCTTTGATAGAGTCATTGTGATCACCAATGGTTGCTGCTGGTTACAGAAATTAATTCATTGGATTGTAAAGGCTATTGGTGATTCTATAATAAAATCTCACTAGTTGTGGACATTTTAATTTACTCTGAATTTCCTGTTTGTCCTGTCCTACTTTCTTGTAGGCTTCATGAAGTTATTCAGCTGTATGATTTTAAAAGTATCATAATTCTATGGAACATTTCAAGAGCAAGAAAAAAATCTTACAAATTCCTGTTTTAAAACATGGTATAATTGGCTCTGGTTTGAATAAATGCTTCGAGCAACGTGCCTTTATTTGCCATTTTTTGACCTGCGTTTCATTACAACAAGTGAGAATCAAGTCTTAAAATGTGAAACAAACTGGGAAGAAATGAGTATTTCATTTGTTCATAGAAAAGAGTTTCACCTTCACCTGGCAAGTGGTGTACTTGATTCCTCTGTCTCACAGCAGGTATCTCATTCCTATAAAAGCCTGGTGCTGCCTCAGGAGTTCTGGTAGCAAGTCCTAAAGGAAGGGAATACAAGACTATTGGCATATAATTTCTCAGCCCAAGTGAACTAAGAATATATCTTAAAGGCCAATTTCCTATTTACTACACTGCAGGTCTGTGCCTGTGCTGTGCTGGGCTGTGTGTGCACATGCATGTGGAGATCAGAGATAGATGTCAACTATCTTCTTTGATCATTCTACTCATCTAGGTTGAGACAGGGCTTCTCAATTTGACTCCAGAACTTGCTGATGTAGCTACTCTAGCAAGCCATCCTGTTCCAGAGATCCTCTATCACTGCCTCTCAGGCGCTGGGATTCCAAGCAGACTGCCACACTACCTCACATTTATGTGGGTGCTGAGGAGCTGGCCTAGTACTCACAATTATGTGACAAGTACTTTGCTCTTTGAGCCACCTCCCCAGCCCTATTTGTGCCCTTATTTAACACGTTATATCTATACCTATATCTTTATCTGTCTGCATCTGTGATATAGACCTATATCTATCCTCTATCTGATTCATATATCTATATGTCTATTTATCAATATAGATTATAGGAAGGCAAAGTAAAGATTCTCTGAAGTTACAATGGGATATTAGATATGCAGAATTTATCAGAAGGACTAAAACTAGGCCATTGAATCTAGATCAAGCCCAAGCCTGAGAAGAACAGTTGGCCACTCTGTTTTTTGACTATTTTTATGACACCACTTTTAAGACAATTTAACAAAAATATGTTCAATAAAGTAAACATATGTTATCCTGTTTTTCAATGGACTTGGTTGCTTAGTAAGTTTTCTGTAGTCTATGGGAAATAGGAATTATAAGGTTAATGGTAATACAGAAATAGAAGGGGTCTTGGGACCTAATGGGAGCATAGAAGATGATGCTGTCCCGGGCAAAGAATTAGAAAAAGGGTCCATGTTCTTGGGACGTTATGACCCTGCAACTAAAGTTTCATTGACTTTGTAGGTCTTCGTCCTTTGGGGGGTTGTTTTCTTTAGAAAATTATAGTTCTGGCAGGCAACTAGGGCAGGCATGAATACTGGCACCTACTCAACCCTCTTGGAAGAAGAGATTATATAGAATACAAATTATACAATATTACCTGTTGAGTGTAAAAGGGTTTCATAGCTTTATAAAGTATTAATTTTAAACATTATTTGACAATAGTTGTTTCTGCAAATGGACTATAGTTCCATTTGTGATGAAGTATATTTACTTTCTGTTCTAATTTTTCTTTAGTGAATAGCATAATGTCTTACCATAGAAACTGAAAACACAGGTTTAATAGTAAGTCAATAGTCAATATGAAAACATTAAATTATCTTGAATACTGAGAACATAAGATTCCAGTTGGCTTACTGGATTCTACAGCTCCCAATCTATAATCTATCTCTTTCATTATCTCAAGAAAATAATTCATAGTCTGAACCTTCATCTATGTTATTTGTCATTTACTAGGGTATAAGAGACTTTGAGAACATAGAAAAACTATAAAATGATTACTCTTTTCCCTAAGTGCTAGTTTATCTTATTCCAGTAGACTTACACTGCCCATTTGCACCTGATTTTAGTGGACTTAGCAGTGGTTGTGGGAAGGTCCAACATCTTCCAAAGATATTATTTGTGGAGAATAACTACTGAAAAAATCTAAAAACCTTTTCATGCGGAAAACACTTTACCCCATTTAGGAAAATACAGCTGTCATATAAATGAATTCCATCATAATACAACATTTTATCTTCAAGAAACAAAACACACAAGTAGTTAAAACGGTCCTGCTTTGAAGAACTCTCCTTGATTGCATGCAAGCCCCTTGAGGCTTCCCTCAGAAAAGAAGGGCATTGCTGTTTCCAGAGTGCTTTAACTCATAAAAAAGTAAACACTACAGGAGGAGGGATAAAAGTAGGATGCTAACCAAAAGCTTTCAGCAATTATCATAACTTTGAACATTTTAGCTCTTTCCCAAAGAAGTTGCTAACATCTCATTTATGCAATATTCTATGGAGGAGTTAGACAACATTTTCCTTTAGAAGAGATAGAAATGTCATTTTCACTGGGAATATAATTAAATATGTAAATAATCCAAAAGAAATTATAAACTAATGGAATTTATAAATTTAATGAGTTTTCTGGAAGCAAATATAATTTGTACATTTAATTATGTTTTTACTTTATATCCACAAGTGACTAGAAAATTAAATGACATTTATAATAATTGAAAACTCAAATACAAAAGAATAAGTCTAATGAAAGATGAACAAGACCTCCACAATAAAAATTATAAATCACTACTGAGATAGAGAACATACATAAATGTGTAATACAAAGGGGAAACTCAATATTATTAAACATGTGATTATATCTAATTGATGTGTAACTAGTGAAATTGTAATAGCAATGTAAACATGCTTATAAGTGAATTAATACATTATTCCTGAAAGTTACAAAATTAGAATACATAAAACAATCTTAAAAAGGACCAAAAATTTGGAGAGACTACATTGTCAGCAATATTTATGAAGCTATATTAATTAAAAGTGTGATCTGAATACGTGCTATACATTCTGTTTAGAACAGAAGATAAAGTTTACACACACACACACGCACCACATGATGAAGTCCACCAATTTACAGCAAAAGCTCCACTATTGTGTAATGAAGGGAATGGTAATTTCTTCATAAATCTCACCTACCAATTGGATAGCTAAATAGCTCCTTCCTCGTATGATATATAGAACAAATTCCCGATGGAAGTTAAAGGTGAAATATAAAACAAGTTACTAGATGGTAGTATTAAACATTGCTTCATGTTCATAGAGTGGGCAAGAATTTTCCTTAAGGAGACACAAGGCATTACAATAAAATAAAACATTGTCAAGATGAATTACATTACAGCTAGCACTGACTTAAAGAAAGTAAAGGGCAGGCCACAGAGAAAGAACAAGGTATATTACCATATACATGCAGCAAAAGACTGTCCAGCACCACACATACACATTCTCACACATTCACACCCACCTGCAGACACACACACCTATGAATAAGAAATGGCAAAGAAAAGTTGGTGACCCAGTCACAGTGAGGAAAGGAATTAAATATAGGATAAATAGGATAAATAGTAAATTAATATAGAATGATCCAAAATACTCAGACATTAGAGATGTGCAATCCAATTTAATTCTACAATGAGATACTATTACATATACTTCAAATGACTGTTTTAAATATTAAGTGCCCTAATGTTGAATATCAGGAAGAATATGAGAGAAATGGACCCTTTGCACACTGTAAGTGGCAGTAATTGGTACAACTACTTTAGAAAACTCATTGGTAGCATATTTGCTAAATCTGTACATTTGCATGTTTGACCTTCTCCTACAATCAAGGATAAACATCACCTCAGGTTAAAAGGATAAAAAAAGCTATTCTAAGCAACTGACCTAAGAAGCAAGCTAGTATAGCTATTTTGATATCTGACAAGACAGATATCTGACAAAACAAAACTAATCAGAAGAGATAGGGAGGGACACTGCATGCTCACCAAAGGAAAACTCTGCCAAGAAGACATTACAATTTTTAACATTTTTACACCAAACACAAGGGCACCCAAGTTCATAGAAGAAATTATTACAGCTTAAATGATCTATTGATCCTCGATCTTAGCCATTCTGATAGGTGTAAGGTGAAATCTCAGGGTCATTTTAATTTGCATTTCCCTGATGACTAAGGACATCGAGCATTTCTTTAAGTGTTTCTCTGCCATTCGATATTCCTCTATTGAGAATTCCCATTTAGCTCTGTAACACATTTTTAAAAATTGGATTACTTGATTTGGTGCTTCTTAACTTCTTGAGTTCTTTATATATTCTGGATATTAGTCCTCTGTCAGATATAGGGTTGGTGAAGATCCTTTCCCAGTCTGTAGGCTGTTGTTTTGTTCTGATGACAGTGTCCTTTGCTTTACAGAAGCTTTTCAGTTTTATGAGGTCCCATTTATTGATTGTTGATCTTATAGCCTGTGCTGTTGGTGATCCTTGAACACTGATTGTGAGAGATTTCAATACCTTGCTCTTTCCAATTAGTCATGCCAACCAGACAAAAACTAAAAAGAGAAATACTGGAACTAACAGATGTTATAAACCAAATGTACTGAGCCAATATTTTCAGAAAATTTCACTCAAACACAAAAGAATGTACCTTTTAACACCTAATAGAACTTTCTCTAAAAGCGACCATATATTGCTCACATAGCAAGCCTCAACAGATTCAAGAAAATGGAAATGACTCCCTGAATCCTATCCAACCACCATGGATTAAAGCTGGATATCAACAACAACAGAAAAAACAGAAAGCCTACAAACTCATGGAAACTGAAAACTCTCTATTGAATGAAAAATGGGTCAAGACAGACAGAAAGAAAAGACTTTCTAGAGTTCAATGAAAATGAACACACAGCATAACGAAAATGTATGGGACACAATGAAAGTGGTGCTAAGAGGAAAGTTTATAATACTAAGTGCCTACATAAGAAAATTGGAGAGATATCATACTAAGACAGCACACCTGAAAGCTCTAGGACAAAAAGAAGTAAGCACACTCAAGAGGAGTTGAGGGCAAGAAATATTCAAACTCAATGCTGAAATCAATAAAATTAAAACCAAAAACAAATGCAAAGAATCAGTGAAACAAAGAGTTGGTTCTTTGAGAAAATTAATAATATTGATAAACCCTAATTAACTGAAAGGCAGAGAAAAAATATCTAACTAAAAATATAGAAATAAAAAAGGGGCATAAGAACACAAAGGATATCAAGAGAATCATAAGGACGTACTATAAAAACCTGTACTCTACCAAATTAGAAAATCTAAAGGAAATGTGTACATTTTTGACACGTAACCACTTATCAAAGTTAAATCAAGATCAGATATGCCATTTAAACAGACCTATAATTCCCTAATGAAATAGAAGCAGTCATTAAAGTCTACCAACTATCCCCCAAAATCTTAGTGTCAGATGGTTTTAGTGCAGAATTCTATGAGATATTCAAAGCAGAGTTAATGCCAACACTCCCCCAATTATTCCACAGAAGAGAAAAAAAAGAACATTGCCCAGTTTGTTTCAGGAGCCCACAATTACCCAAATATCCAAACTGCATAAAGATCCAATAAAGAAAGAGAAATACAGATCAATTCCCCTTCTGAACATAGACATAAAAATTCTCAATAAAATACCTAATCCAAAAATGCAGGGTACCCTGGAGTTGGCCTGGCCTAGCTGTCTTAAGAAACATGCATCATAGGTTTTTCAGGTTAGAGTCCATGGCTCCCAGGGCACAATTGCCTTCCAGCTCCCCTGAGACTGATGCATTCCCTCAGGCAGCAAAACATTCAGACTGCTTTCTCTGTATATTCCTATAGAAGTCACGGAAGCCTGACAGGACAGTTGGTCTTAGATGTTAATCTCCTGTACCTTGTATAACATGCAAATGTCATTATATCCTGACAACTACAACTATATCGGTCCTGGCAATTGCTATCATATTCTATTTCTGATAAAGGTATAAAAAGTTTTATTTCTCTCAGTAAAATTGTTATAGCCTCAGCTGTGCTGTGCCTCCTCCAACTGGCATGATATAATTCTTTGCAGCCATATCAAGTACCATTGGCCAGGCAAGTAAGTGCAGGTGCTAACACAGGAACACAACAAAAATATCGTGCACCATGAGCAAATAGGCTTCATCTGAGAGATGCAGGGATGATTCAACATATCTAAACAAACAAATAATGTACTTCACCAAATAAACAAATTGAAAGAAAAAATTACATGATCATCTGACTAGACGCAGAAAAGGCCTTTGATAAAATTCAATACTCCTTCATAATAAAAGTCCAGGAGAGATTAGGGATATAAGGAACATACTTCAAAATCATAAAGGCAAGCAAACCCAATACAGAAAGCCCACAGCCAACATCAACTTAATCAAGAGAAACTCAAAGCAATTTCACTAAAATCAGGAACAAGACAGGGTGTCACTCTCTCCATTCATATTCAACATAGTACTTGAAGTCTTAGCTAGAGCAATAAAACAACTGAAGTGGATCAAGATGATACAAATTGTAAAGGAAGAAGACAAACTATCTTCATTTGCAGGGGAAATGATAGTATGCAGAAGTGACCCTAAAAACTCTACCTAGAAACTCATACAGCTGGTAAACACTTTCAACAAAGTAGCTGATACAAAACTAACTCACAAACGTCAGTAGGCCTCTTACCAATGACAAGTAAACTGAGAATCAAATCAGGGAAACAACACCTTTCACATTAGCCTCAAGTAATATAGTAATAAGATATCTTTGGGCACCTCTAACCAAGCAAGTGAAAAACTTTTATAATAAAAATTTTAAGATATTAAATGAAGATATCAGAAGATGGAATGATCTACCATGCTCCTGGATTGGTAGGGTTAATATAGTGAAAACAGCACTCCTACCAAAAATACTCTACATATTCAATACAATACTATCAAAATTTCAACACAATTCTTCACAGAACCTCAAATGACAATTTTAAGCTTCATATGGAAACACAAAGAGTCCAGGATAGCTAAATTTAAAAAAAATCCAGAATAAGAAAAGAACAGTATCACCAGCTCCAATTTCAAATTGTACTACAGAGCTTCAGTAATAAAAACAGCATAATATTGAAGCACACGCGTGTGCACACACACACACCAGAAACGTTGGTCTACTTAGTAGAATCAAAGACTCAGACATAAGTCAACACGCCTGATTTTTTATAAAGAAACCAGAAATTCACACTGGAAAAAAATAGATAGAATCTTCAACAAATGGTGCTGGTTACAAATAGATTCATATTTATTACCACGTATAAAATTCAACAACAAAAAAATCTCAAGGTAAGTTCAGATACACTGAACCTGTTGGAGAGAAGGTAGGGAATAGTCTTGAATTAATTGGCACAGGAAAGGACTTTCTGAAGAGAACACTAATAACACAGGATCTAAGAACAACTAATAAATGGGACCTCATGAAACTGAAAAGCTTTTGTACTGCAAAGGATACCATCATTGGGACAAAGTGTCCAGCTACAGAATGGGAAGAGATGTTTACCAACTACATGTTCAATAGAGAGCTAATATTTAACATATAAAAAGAACTTTAAAAGCTGACATAAAAAATAACCCAATTAAAAAAATGGAGTACAGATCTAAACAGAGAATGCTCAAAAGAAGAAACAAAAATGGCTGAGAAACACTTCACAAAATGTTCAATATCCTTAGCCATCAGGGAAATGCAAATAAAAACTATTGAGCTTTTATCATACATCTGTCAGAATGCCTATGATAAATAAAACAAAGGATAGCTCCTGCTGGCTAGGATGTGGACGGAGAGGAATGGACACCTGTCTGCTGTGGTGGGAGTGTAAACTCGAATAACCACTGTGGAGATCAGTGTGGAAGTTCCTCAGGACGCTGGGAATAGAGCTACCTCAAGATTCAGATATACCACTCTTTGGTATACATTGAAAGGATACTTCTTCCTACAACAGAGGAAACTGCTCAGCTATGTTCATTGCTGCTCTACCCATAATAGACAAAAAAAAAAAAAAATGGAAACAACCTAAATGTCTCTCAACAGAAGAGTAGATAGAGGAAAAGTAAAGTAATATTTGGCCATTAAAAAAATGATATCATGAAAGTTGATAAATGGATAGAACTAGAAAAAAAATCATCCTCAGTGTGGTAACCCAGATCCAGAATGACAAATATATGTATTCAGTTATATGTGAATATTAGTTGTTTTTAATAATAAACAAGCTACAATCCATAGAACCACAGAGGTTAGGTATACAGTAAGGACTGGTGGGTGCAGATAGTTGTGTTAGGATAAAAAAAAAAGAATAGATGGTTATGGATAGATAAGGAGGGCTGGAATAGGAAAATCAAGTGGGGACGGGCGGGTGGGAGAATGAAGAAGAGAATGCAGGCAGAGACAGCAAAAACTAAGGGCGACTTGAGGGGTAGCATGGAAACATAATATAGTGGAAGCTTACTAAAATACATATCATCAAATTGTCAAATATGAGAAAGGCAGAGCCATAACTACCCTCTCTTGTCATCCAACAAAGCTCCCAGTACTAAGATTGGATTACATCTAATTGAGTTGCTAGCTGAAAGGGTCCCATGAAAACCCCAAATAACCTAGGCTGTCGCCAAGGCTATAGGTTATCTCCACAAACTGACAGCAAAGTCACAGTGCAGAAGACAACACCTACACAACTCATTAAACATAGAGATGTCAAGCTGATGCCTACGTAGAGCCTTCACCCCTATTTGCCAGTGTTCTTGATACTGAAAGGTACTCTGTTCTCTACCAAAAGAGAAACAAGCAACAACCCAACTACAATCCCATCAATCTACAATGGTGTCCTGCCTACAAGACAGTGGCACAAAGCTTGTGGAGTAACCAGCCATATCTGATTTGACTTGAGGTCCAATCTATAAGATATAACCCATACCTGACTTTTCTTGGGCAGCCAAGGACCTGAGACTAAGTAGCCCAGGAACTTATGGAAAGCCAAAGGCTACTGTTCCTAATTAAAAAAAAAAAGTAGCAATAAAATGATTCCCAATGACACTGTTACACTCATTGATTAGTTCCTTGCTCAGCCATCATCAGAGAAGTGTCTTCCTACAGCAGATAGGAACAAATATACAGCCAGATATGATGCAAAGAGTGAGAGACCTTGGTACGTTCGGACCTAAATGTGTCTGTCTGTCGTCTCTATCAATTCCCTTCCCTGGGCTCGGAGAACTCTGTGGAGGGGGAGGAGGTAGAGAGAACGTAAGAGTCTAGGGGATGGAGGACTCCAAGGAATCAAGGTTTTCTAAGCACAATAGAACCAAGATACATACGAACTCAGAGACCAAGGCAGCATACACAGGGTCTGTGTGGGTTGGGACCACATGGGGTCCCAGTGCTAGTTCCAATTGACAACTAAACCCAGAATCTAACTCCAAATGAGAACTCCTTGCAAATGAAAGTTTAATTTTCGCCCAGGGGGTTTCACTTGGAAACCAGACTGCTCTTAAGTGCAAGTCACGTGGCCAGCGGTAGGTGGCCAGCAGAAAATGAACTCAGCAAGCATCTTTGAAGGTTCCTTGACTCTTAACTGCCAGGGGTAGTTCCTCTCTCCCTTTAAAAGTTTTATAATTTTATTATTTATTTATTTCTACCCAATAGGTCTTTTACGTATATAGTCTGACTTTCAGTTTTGTGTTTGATGAGATTTCTGAGTGTGTTTTCAAACGGGTCTCTGCAACTATTATGTGTTTCTTGTATCTTTTTGAATTCTTTTCCCTCTTTTTATTTTGACCTGATTTTGTTTTTGTTTCATCTTATCTTATCTTATATTGAATTATATTATATCCCCACAGAATCCTGTTTGCTTTCTAACAAGAGACAGAGATGGGGTAGATCCAGATGGGAGGTAAAGTGGGGAGAAACTTGGAGAGGTAGAAGAAGGGGAAACCATAATCAGGATATGGTGTATGAAAAAAAAAAGATTTTCAATTAAAAGCAAAAATGAATTGGCATATTGCATAAAATAATTTTAATAAAAGTACCATTTTTAAAATTTATGATTCATTTACAGTGGAGGTCAAAGGAAAATTTGGCACTGAATTATTATAGAAACATGTAATTAATAATGAACATAAAAGAACCAAGCATATACCATGAAAAGTTGAAAAAAGAAGAATAAAGTAAAAGGAAAACAGAAGTAATTATAAAGATAAAAGCAGAAATTAAAAGTTAAAAATAAACAAGAGTAAAACATTGTTTAAGGCCAATTGAAAAATTTCCATAATAGAGATAAATTTCTTTAAAGAGAAGGCATAATTATGCAAAATAAAGAATGCGTGGAGTAATTGCTTTAATAGTTTTAAAGTTAAAGTTATGTAAACTTTAAAGAATAATTTCAAAAGCTATTTAAGCCCTTGTGCAGGGGAGATGGCTCAGTCAGTAATGTGCCTGTTGCGCATGCATGAGGACCTGGCAGGAACACATATAAAAAGCTGGGCACTGTGGCAGGTTCCAAGAATCCCACTGCTGGGGAAGCAGAGAGAAGCAGGTATCTGGGGCCCACTGGCTAGGTAGCCTAGGCTAATTGGAGAGACAATAGGTCCCAGTGAGGCACTCTGCCTCACAGAGCCATGTGACTAGTTCCTGAAAAAAGACAGCTGAGGTTGCCTCAACATGCAAGCACACAAAAACATGTGCACCCACAAAAACATGAGCAGAAAGAGAGAGAGAGAGAGAGAGAGAGAGAGAGAGAGAGAAGGAAAGAAGGAAGGAAAGGAGGTGGGTTATAAAATATTAATGTCTTTTATATAAAATGCCCAAGAGCAGCTGGGACACAAAGTGAATAAATTGTAATAAATTAAAAAAAAATTAAGTGCCCAAGAGATACAACAAACAG
Source organism: Psammomys obesus (assembly GCF_907164565.1). Lineage (NCBI taxonomy): Eukaryota > Metazoa > Chordata > Mammalia > Rodentia > Muridae > Psammomys > Psammomys obesus. The sequence continues at coordinate 15,714,401 of NW_026596064.1, forward strand.
AATTAAAAGTTAAAGTGAGCAACTGTTTCATGTCATAAGGTTAATATTAATACATGACTAAGTGCTAGAACATGGCTGCATTACTACACAGTGTACAGAAAAAAATGAGTCTTTAAATATATGAGGAAGGCATTGAACATAACTTATAGCATTTAAAATACAAATTGTAACGTTGACAGATCTCTTTATTAATCAGTCATAAATTTAAAAAATAACCAATATTTGAATGTTATTTAAGATTTACAGACAAAAGCATGTGAGTAACTAAAAAAATTTAAACAGGTACACGATCTTTGACCCCCCAAATTCTAATTTTAGAAATTTATCTCATAGATACATTTATACAAATTTAAAATGAATCACGTGCATAGCTTTCTCTCTGCATCTGTTTGTAGTAGCAGAAGATTGGTAGCAAGCTCAATGTACCTGCTGGTTGAACTCATTAGAGACACTATGACATATGCATACAAGTAAATTTTATACAACTATAAAATAAAGAAATGCAACACAATTATTGTGAAACTGGAACACAAACCATACTGTAAGTTGATATAAGCATGATTTTGGTAGGCTACATAAAATGGGGCAGAAATGGGCTTTTTGTTTATTTTCAAACACAAATAAATGAAAACTAACAATACCATTTAGTTTTTAGAAGGACAGAAACAATGCATAAGAACAGAATGAAAGGGAGAGCTCAAAGTTTATTACTTAAATTCAGGTTAAGAAGGAAATTTAAATTTAAGTTGCTACAACAGTCTAATATAGGAAACAATAGCACGTGTTTGTGCTTTGTATTTGATTGTTAATTAATATGCAATTAATTAAACAAGATCTCCTTGCTTTTTTTTTTATGAGCAGACATTCATGTACCCCAAAATGATGTTTGTAACCTTGCCTAACAACTTATTCCTGCTCGACCAAGAAAAAGCCAACATACCTGGGTAGGGCAAATGGGGTAGGCGTGAATAAGGTTTGAGGGCTTTGGAGACAGGAGGGCTCTTGGGAAGGAGGAGGTAGAGGAGAAGGAAAAATGAAGAAATGTGGAGCCCTGGGTTAGCATGGGAGAAATGCATGGCTGGCATGGATGGAGGAATTGGCCCAGAAAAAGAATAAGCAAGTATTTATGGAATTATGGATGGCAGGTAGCCTGGGATGGAGCTGAGAGGTAAAGATAGATTAGACGGTTAGTATCTGTCAAGTCCCAGGTGGTATAGGTAGTTCTAAAATCTAGCAGGTGTCAGTGTCTTTTCCTGATTATGATAGCAGGCTAGATATATCACCGTAATAATTGTAGGCTTTTTTCTTTTTCTTTTTTTTAATTGTAGGCTAATAATAAACATTTTTAGCCTACTACCAAAACTAGAGCAACAACAGAATATTGAATTATATGAAATATTGTTAACTACAAGAAAATATGACCAAAAAAATTTTTATGGAAGTTAATTCTGCAACATGACGTGAAGAATGAACTGTGAGGGGATTTTAAAAGGAAAGGGCATTTGTTAGAATACCTTTGTGTTACCCTAGGTATGAGGCATTGATTCTCTAAATCACAATGGTGCCAATGAGGATGGGAAACAAAGCGTCCATTTGGCATCTTAAAATAAAATCAACATGGGATGGAGAGATAGCTCAGTGGTTAAAAGTATTGCGCTTGCACAGCAACCAGTTTGGTTCCCAGGATATACATGATTGTTCACAACGCTTGTTTATATCTTCAGTTCCAGATCTGTTACCCTAGCTTGGCCTCTGCAGGCTCCTACACGTATATTCTTGTAGACTCACACACACACAAATAAAATTATCTTTTTCATCTTTTTAATTAATCAATTCAATTTACATCTTGGTCATAGGTTTCTCCCTACTCCCCTCTCTGTCCCACCCTCCCTCTTGTATCCACTTCCCCCATTCCTGAGAATAGGGGAGCCCCCTACACAGATACCCCAGTTCGTCTATTCACATGAAGAGTGATTTTTGTCTTCCTCCCCTGTGGCCTGGTATGGCAGTCCCATCAGGGGGAAGTGATCAAAAAGCAGGCAGCATAGTGCATGTCAGCAATATCCCCCACTCCCCTAACCAGTGGGTCCACATGAAGCCTAAGGTGCCCATTGGCTACTTATAAATAGAGGACCTAGGTCCAGGTACAATTATCTTTTTTTTTTTTTACATAAAAAGCAATAAAATAAGAATTAAAAGTTCTTATTAAAAGAAAACTTCACACAGGACACAATAGGCTAGACTCTTGTAGAGCAAGGAAAAAAATATAGCAACTTGTAAAGGGTTGTAAAGAGCAAATTGAAGAAATGATGGAATTCTAAAATAATTACTAAAATCTAGATAAAAAGCATTAAATTTTGACAATTCCAAATAAAATTTCAAAAAATATAATGTAAATAAAAAGTAATGATATCTTTTGCTATTCTGAGAAAAAGAAAATGTCTTTTACATTGCTGGCACCAAAACCCAAGGCCCTGTACATGCTGGGCAAACAGTCTACCATTTAGCTACACCTCAATCACTCCATGTGAAATTTGGTAGGAATGGATCTAATGCAGTATCAAAGACACACATGTTGGAGAAGGGGCCTCGTGCACTGTGTTTTCAGAAGCTGATTTCAGTGTCCTGAGGTCAGATTCCCTCTCTGCCACAGGCATTGTTATGAATGTTGAACCATCTCCTGTACCATGTGATATAAGGAATGTTCTCCTGATTAGCCCTGATTGGCTAAGAAAGATGCTGAAGCCTATGACTGGGCAGAAGATAGGTAGACGGAGTTTAGGTTCCTGGGCTTGGGGTCCAGAGACCATGAGGATGGGAAGAGGGCAGAAGAGGCAGCAGGAAGAGAGGAAGCCAAAGAGAAAGGAGTCAACACGGGGCAAGATGGACAATAAGCACCTGGCCAGGAGGACAGACTGATGGAGCAAAAGCTCCCCAGGACACATCAGGTTGGTAAGTGGTTGACCTTTACGTGGGTTTAAGGCTAGTAGGATTAAAAATAGCTCACAATCTGCCCAGCATAGTATCTACAGCTTAATAATAAATCATAGTCTCTCTGTATCTATTATTGTGGAAGCTAGAGGGGTTAAAGAAAACTGTTGCTTTATTAATTAGTATCTACATACACATGATAATTAGGTGCTAAAATTTTATACATTTTTATATACTCAGAAAATTTAGAATAATCAGATACTTTAAAAATAATTTTCAAAAAATTGAGATAATATATAATCAGTTAATTTTTTAAAAAAATAGGCAACTGCTTAGAATTCTACCATGCCAAGATATTAATTTATTTAAAAGCCTTAAAGAGTTATCTTTAGGAATCTCTTTCTTTATGTTTTTATGTGTATATTTAGTGACACTTTATCTTGAAGATGTTTATCTCATATGGTATTTCATTTTAATTTGTCAATAAATAAACATGTATGAAATAGTGGTCCAGGTGCATACTATAATTTTTTTCTGCCCCTAAAGTTTATATTTCTCACAAATTTAGTTATAAAATAGATGACAAAGTTTTGTATCTATTACCCATTTTTATTTGACACTTCTTAGGCACCGTTACTATATCCTAAAAATGATCTTTCTTTAAGATGTATTTAAAAGTGTTATACTCATATCTTATTTTTATTTTGGGCCAAGGATATTTAAAAGACATTCATTTGTATTTATTTTGGAAACAAAGCTAATTATGATTAAATTTAAAAAACTGAACTAATTACTAATTTTGAAAGAATTATGAAAATAAATAAATAGCTTACTTCAGCGAATTACCACAAGCTTGAAAAATACCACTCTGTTTACCTGAAGTGGGAGACTTGCAGCGCTCAAGTTCCAGGGGAACTGGACTATCATTCAGCTCTGTTAGGCCTGAAAATAGAACAAGAGGAGGGGCAGGGAGAGAGAGAGGGAGAGAAAGAGAAAGAAAAAAGATAAATTTTGCTGACATTTCATAGGTAATTTTTATTTTGTAATTGCTTCAGGCTTTTAATAAATGACAAACCAACCATACTTAATAAGTGACCAAAGTCCTTGGTAAATGTACCAAGAATAACAGGAAAAAAAAGTGCTTTAAAAAGGCATAATACAATCTTCTACTCCAAGAAGTTATTTTAAAAGCTATTTTAAGGGATGCTACAGATTTAAATTATTTATAACTGTTTTTAGTATTTTATTTACATGAATGACTCATTCAATGGCATCGAGTTAAAACAAACACTGCATCAATCTCTTATTTCTAGTATTTCTTACTTTCCATTTTATCATTTTCTGGGCAAATACAATGATAAGTAAGGCATGGCAGATTAATATACATTGTGTGGTTCTCACAATCTGCAAATCTGCATTCCTATAACATTCATAAAATATCCTTTATCATAGTTTCCTATTTTGATGGATAACCTCATGTACCTTTTCACTTGTTCATAACTATTGTTTGTACTTATCTATATCTACATAGCCGGATGAGTTATTGTGAATGATGAAAATTGTCTTTGTTCCTATTCCTCCCTATGACCTTTTTCTTTGTGCTGTTTATAAAACACATACAAGAAGTGTTACTGTGGTTTGAATGTGAAATGTTCCCCATGGGCTCATGTGTTTGAATATTAGTCCCAACCGGAGCCACTGTTTGGGAAGGTTACAAAACCTTTAGGGAGGTGTAACCTTGCTACAGGAAGTATGCCACTGGGGAAGGGCTTTGAGATTCCATAGCCATGGTGGACTGCAGCCCCTCTACAACTATAAGCCAACAGAAACCCTTCCTCCCTCAAGTTGCTTTCGTCAGGGTATCACAGCAACAGAACAGAAATTAGTACCAAGAGGTGGAGACAATTGCTGTGGTAAACCTGATCATGTGCTTTTTAAATTAATTAATTCATTATTGTTTATTATGATTTCTTCACTTTGTATCCTGGCTGTAGTTCCTCCTCGTCTCCTCACCCACCCACCCTCTTCTTCCCATATGTGGAGACTCTCTCCTAGTCCACTGATAAGGGAGACCTCCACCCCTTCCCTCTGACCCTAGTCTATCAGGTCTCATCAGGGCTGGCTGCATCATCTTCCTTTTTTGGCTTGGCAAGGGTGCACCCCTCCCACTCCCAGGAGTGGTGATCAGAGCACCAGCCCCTGACCCCCTTACTAGGGATCCCACTTGGAAATTGAGCAGACTATGGGCTTCATATAAGTAAGGGGTCTAGGTCTTCTCCATGCATGTTCTTGGTTAGAGTATCAGTCTCTGGAGGACTGGGCCCAGGTTTTTTGGCTCTGTTGGTCTCCTTGTGGAGCTCCTATTCCCTCCAGGTCTAAGTCGCCCTTCTTCCATAAGGTTCCCTGCACTCTGCCCAAAGTTTGGCTGTGAGTCTCAACATCTGCTTTGACACCCTGGTGGGTAGAGTCTTTCAGAGGCCCCTGTGGAAGGCTCTTGTCCTGTTCCCCATCATGATCATGTGCTTTTTAGGCCTTTTTTTTGTGGGAGGAATGTGGCAGATTTTGGAACTTGGGCTAGAAAAGCAGCTGAATGCTGCAAATGGAGTTTAAAGGCTGTCCTAGTAGGAACTTGGAAGATAGGAATGCTGATAGAAAACAGACAATGGAGGCCCAGCTCATGAGAGACAAGGACTCTATCAAGAATGGGGCTAGGGCTGTCTGCATGATTTTGGCCAAAGAATATGCATATACTCTTCCCACATCTGAAAATGTGCGAGAGGCTGCATTAAAATGTAATAGACTTTTTTTTGGTAGAGGAAATTTTAAGACAATACAAAATTCCTGCTATTTGTTATTACTGATTACATTTATGCATATCTACAGTGAGAAAAGAGCAAAAAATGGGGCAGAGATATTAAAAACAAAACTTCAGCATTCTGATGAAGCTAAAGATTACAGCTAAAGCATGTGCTGAAAACGTGAGGCTGTAATTATTAAAGAGATTAGTATCAGTAAAGAAAAGCCAGCTGCTCTGTACTGAAGAGCAGGAAAGGTATTCTGAGGATAAGACCTCATCCACTAAAGCCTCCAACTGCTGACAGGAAAGAGTGCAAGGGCCTTCTGGCTCCTGGAAGGCAATGCCCTAAAGGTTTTTGTTGTTGCTGTTGTTTTGTTTTATTTTTTAGCTTTGGCATATGGAGCTATTACAACTGTGTTCCTGGGGGACCATAACTCCATGGTAGCTGGAATTAGAACTTGGCAGTGTTATCATGTGCTGCTGGTTCTGGAATAATAAGAGATACAAGATTGAAGGGATCACAGATTCATCTTCCATGGTTTCAATCATTGAGGCTAGGCATTGTGTGGTGAGGTTGGAGTACCCACAAGAAGGCCTTTGGGGTCATTGTGTGATGCTATGAAGATGGAGCCCAAGTTGTGCTGGGGACATAGAGATGTGGATATGCCAGAGCCACAGGACACCTGCCAAGGCGGGCTGCATACAAGTGGTACAAACTTCCTTGGAAGAGATGCATGCTGTAGGAAGCACATGGGGGGGGGGGGCAGAGCCACCCAAGCCCTTTGAAGCTGAAGCTGGAGAGACTGGGCATGCAGTTATGGACTGTGTTTTCTTTGCTGGGGTTTGGTCTTACTTTGCTCCCATCTGTCCTCACTGTGCTCCTACTCCTCCATTTTGGAATGGGAATGTATACTCTCTGCCACTGTAAAACTGGAAGAAAGAATTTGTTTTTTTTTTTATTTTTTATTTTACAGGGGTTGCTCTTAGGAGACTTTCCTGAGTCTCAGAAGAAAATATGGACTTTTAAACACTGGAATGACTGCTAAAAACTATGGGAATGTTTAAGTACTAATGCATTTGCATCATGGGATGGCCATGAGCATATGGGGACCAAAGATAGAATTTTATGGTTGAAATGTATGTCCCTGGGGGAGTTGAGGTTTTATAGCACAGCAGCAGAAAAGAAATTAATATAGGGACAAAAAAAAGCAATCCTCATAAAATTTGCAAGCTCAAAATATAATGTCATATTATAAAAATGTGGCTTAACTCTTGTGTTCACAGAGGAGATATTGTAAGTTCAAAGACTTGAGTGTGCAAATACTTTTTTGAATAAATAAGATCACAGAAGGAAATCAATGATAGGGCTTAAACAGAAACAAATCTACAATTATAGTCATTTATAACGTACAGAGCATGTTCTGAGATTATCCTGATTATCCAGATTATCCTGTCATTGTATACACACATTACACAGTACATTTACACAGACCTGGGCGGCAGAGTCTTTAAATTGTCCAGGGTATAAGAGTTCTTCTTCTTGTCTGAATGCTTTTATAGTATGTACTGTATTATTGACACTATAACACAATTGGAAATCTTTGTTTCTAAACACACAAAAAAATTGAAGGTCCCAGGAATTTTTCTGCTCCATCATATTCTCCTCATAGAGTTTCGAGCATAAGCTTCAAGGCATGTTATTTGCTCTATTTCAGATTTCACTGGAAAATTTCAAGACTTTTTTTTTTAATAATACAGATATCCAGCCTTTTAATTTTTATTTTCAGTCATTATATTGTTGTATTTACTGATTAAGTATTCTATGAACCTGAAAGTAAACATTAATTAACTTAAATAATCTTGAGCATATTTTTTGCCCCAGAGATAAAAAGTGAATGTAAGTGCTCGCTTCGGCAGCACATATACTAAAATTGGAACGATACAGAGAAGATTAGCATGGCCCCTGCGCAAGGATGACATGCAAATTTGTGAAGCGTTCCATATTTTTAAGGAAATAGAGACCATCGTAGAGAGACAGGAATCCAAATTCAAACAGATGAAAGAAATGGTGCAAGGCATGAAAACAGAATTAGAATCAATAAAGAAAACACAAATGAGAAAACCCTTGAGCTGGAGAACTTGGAGAAAAGATCAGGAACCACAAAAGTAAGCATCACCAACAAAATACAAGAGATGGAAGAGAGAATCTATGGAGCTGAAGACACACTTGCAGAAATTGATACTTCTCTCAAAGAAAAAGTAAAATCAGAAAAGTTCCAATCACAAAATATTCAAGAAACCAAGGACGCTATGAAAAGACAAAATCTAAGAATAATTGGAATTGATGAAAAAGAAGACTCCAGGCTCCAAGGTCCAGAAAATATTTTCAAGAAAATATAGAAGAAAATTTTCGCAACTTAAAGAAAGAGATGTTTATAAATATACAAGAAGCCTACAGAACTCCAAATAGACTAGACCAGAAAAGAAACACATCACGACACATCATAGTCAAAACACTAAATCTACAGAACAAAGAAAAGATATTAAAAGCAGCAAGGGAAAAAGGCCAAGTAACATATGAAGGTAGACCTATCAGAATCACACCGGACTTCTCATCAGAAACTATGAAAGCCAGAAGGGCCTGGGCAAGTATCATGGAGACTCTAAGAGATCACAAATGTCAACCCAGACTACTATACCCTGCAAAGCTTTCAATTAACATAGATGGAGAAAACAAAATATTCCATGACAAAACTAAATTTATGCAATATCTACACAGCAAACCAACCCTACAGAAGATACTAGAAGGAAAACTCCAATCCAACGAAAACAACTTCACCCAAGAAAACAGGGCATACAGATAATATCCCAACAAAAATGAAAAGAAAACAAGCAATGAAACAGGGTAAGATCATCGACTCCATTACAAAAGGAACTAACATGCACTGGTCACTACTATCTATCAATATCAATGGACTCAACTCCCCAATAAAAAGACACAGACTAACAGAATGGTTGCGGAAACAGGATCCAACATTCTGTTGCATCCAAGAAACACACCTATGCAACAAAGATAAACACCACCTCAAAGTAAAGGGCTAGAAAAATGTTTTTCAAGCAAATGGTTCCAGAAAACAAGCTGGAGTAGCCATCCTAATATCTAATAAAATAGACTTCCATCCAAAGTTAATCAAAAAAGATAAGGAGGGCCACTATATTCTCATCAAAGGAAAAATCCAACAAGAGGACATCACAATCTTGATGTCCCAAATCTTGCCCCAAATACAAGAGCACCTACATTCATAAATGAAACATTATTAAAGCTTAAATCATACATTGATCCTAATACCTTAATAGTGGGAGACTTCAACACCCCACTCTCATCAAGGGACAGATCAACCAGACAGACACCAAATAGGGAAATAAAAGCACTCACAGAATCCCTAAATCAAATGGACCTAATAGACGTCTACAGATCTTTTCACCCAAACTCAAAAGAGTACACCTTCTTTTCAGCACCACATGGAACCTTCTCCAAAATAGACCATATAGTTGGTCACAAAGCAAGCCTCAACAGATACAAAAGGATTGAAATAATCCCTTGTATACTATCCGACCACCATGGACTAAAGCTGGACATCAACAACAACAGAAACAACAAAAAGCCGACACGCACATGGAAACTGAACAACTTACTACTCAATGACAGCTGGGTCAAGGAAGAAATAAAGAAAGAAATTAAAGACTTCCTAGAATTCAATGAAAATGAAGGCACAACATACCCAAATTTGTGGGACACGTTGAAAGCAATGCTCAGAGGAAAATTTATAGCATTAAATGCCTGCAAGAAGAAATTCGTAACATCACATACAAACAACTTAATGGCCCAACTGAAAACCCTAGAAAAAAAAAGAAGCAGATACACCCAAGAGGAGCAGAAGGCTGGAAATAATCAAACTCAGGGCTGAAATCAATCAATTAGAAACAAATAAAACTATTCAAAGAATTAATGAAACAAAAAGCTGGTTCTTTGAGAAAATCAACAAGATAGACAAACCTCTAGCCAAACTAACTAAAAAGCAGAGAGAAACTATCCAAATCAGCAAAATCAGAAATGAAAATGGGGACATAACTACAGATACTGTGGAAATCCAAACAATTATTAGGTCATACTACAAAAACCTATATGGCACAAAATTTGAAAATCTAAATGAAATGGATAATTTTCTTGACAGTTTCCATCTACCAAAATTAAGCCAAGATCAGGTAGAAAGACTGAATAGCCCTATATCTCCCAAGGAAATTGAAGCAGTCATTAACAGTCTCCCCTCCAAAAAAGCCCTGGACCAGATGGCTTCAGCGCAGAATTCTACAAGACCTTCAAGGAAGTACTAACACCAATTCTACTCAAACTCTTCCACAAAATAGAAACAGAAGGAACACTACCAAACTCATTCTATGAAGCCACAGTCACCTTGATACCTAAACCACACAAAGATCCAACAAAAAAAGAGAACTTCAGACCTATCTCTCTTATGAACATTGATGCAAAAATACTCAATAAAATACTTGCAAACCGAATCCAAGAACACATCAAAGATATCATCCACCATGACCAAGTAGGCTTCATCCCAGGCATGCAAGGGTGGTTCAATATCTGGAAATCCATCAATGTAATCCACCACATAAATAAAATGAAGGAGAAAAACCACATGATCATCTCCTTAGATGCCGAAAAAGCATTTGACAAAGTCCAACACCCATTCATGTTTAAAGTCTTGGAGAGATCAGGGATACAAGGCACATACCTAAAGATAGTAAAGGCAATATACAGCAAGCCTATAGCCAACATCAAACTGAACGGGGAGAAACTTAAATCAATCCCACTGAAATCAGGGACAAGACAAGGCTGCCCACTCTCTCCATATCTCTTTAACATTGTACTTGAAGTCCTAGCCAGAGCAATAAGACAACTAAGGGAGATCAAGGGGATACAAATTGGAAAGGAAGAGGTCAAACTGTCACTATTTGCAGATGATATGATAGTATATATGAGCGACCCCAAAAATTCAACCAGAGAACTCCTTCAGCTGATAAACACCTTCAGCAAAGTGGCAGGATACAAAATCAACTCAAAAAAATCAGAAGCCCTCCTGTATACCAAAGACAAAAGGGCCGAGAAAGAAATTAGGGAAACAACACCCTTCACAATAGCCACTAATAACATAAAGTACCTTGGTGTGACTCTAACCAAGCAAGTGAAAGACCTGTTTGAGAAAAACTTCAAATCTCTGAAGAAAGAAATCGAAGATCTCAGAAGATGGAAAGATCTCCCGTGCTCATGGATTGGTAGGATTAACATTGTGAAAATGGCCATCCTGCCAAAACCAATCTACAGATTCAATGCAATGCCCATCAAAATACCAACTCAATTCTTTACAGACCTTGAAAAAAAGATTCTCAGCTTCATATGGAGAAACAAAAAGCCCAAAATCTCCAAAACGATCCTGTACAACAACAGATCATCTGGAGGTATCTCCATCCACGATCTCAAGCTGTACTACAGGGCAACAGTAATAAAAACCGCATGGTATTGGCATAGAAACAGAAAGGAGGATCAATGGAACCACATAGAAGACCCAGAAATAAACCCAAACACCTATGAATACTCGGTATTTGACAAAGAAGCCAAATCCATTCAATGAAAAAAAGACAGTATATTCAACAAATGGTGCTGGTCCAACTGGATGTCTACATGCAGAAAAATGAAAATAGATCCATATTTATCACCCTGCACAATACTAAAGTCAAAGTGGATCAAGGACCTCAACATAAAACCAGATACTCTAAATCAGTTGGAAAAAAAAGTGGGGAACAGCCTAGAACTCATTGGCACAGGAGACAACTTCCTGAACAGAACACCAACAGCACAGGATCTAAGAGCAACAATCAATAAATGGGACCTCATGAAACTGAAAAGCTTCTGTAAAGCAAAAGACACTGTCATCAAAACAAAACGACTGCCTACAGATTGGGAAAGAATCTTCACTAACTCTTTATTTGACAGAGGGTTAATATCCAGTATATATAAAGAACTAAAGAAGCAGAAAAGCAACAAACCAAGTAATCCCATTAAAAAAATGGGGAATGGAGCTAAACAGAATTCTCGAAAGAGGAACATCAAATGGCAGAGAAACACTTAAAGAAATGCTCAACCTCATTAGCCATTAGGGAAATGCAAATCAAAACAACCCTGAGATTTCACCTTACACCCATCAGAATGGCCAAGATGAAAAACTCAAGTGACAACACATGCTGGAGAGGTTGTGGAGAAAAAGGAACCCTCCTCCATTGCTGGTGGGAATGTAAACTGGTACAACCACTCTGGAAGTCAATCTGGCGCTTTCTCAGACAATTAGGAGTAGTGCTACCTCAAGACCCAGCTATACCACTCGTAGGTATATACCCAAAATTTGCTCAAGTACACAACAAGGACATTTGTTCAACCATGTTTGTAGCAGAACTTGGAAACAACCCAGATGTCCATCAACAGAGGAATGGATACAGAAATTGTGGTATTTTTACACAATGGAATACTACTCAGCAATCAAAAGGGAGGAAATCATGAAATTTGCTGGCAAATGGTGGGATCTAGAAAAGATCATTCTGAGTGAAGTATCCCAGAAGGAGAAAGACAAATTTGGTATATACTCACTTATATAGACCTACAAGATATGATAAACATAATGAAATCTACATACCTAAAGAAGATAATCAAGTAAGTGGACATGGGTGAAGATGATCAATCCTCATTTAGAAAGACAAATGGGATGTGCATTGAATGTATGACAGGAGTCTACCACAAAAGGCATCTGAAAGACTCTACCTAGCAGTGTTTCAAAGCAGACACTAAGACTCATTTCCAAACCATGGCAGAGTGCAGGGAATCATATGAAAGAAGGGGAGTTAGTATGATATGGAAAGGATAGGAGCTCTACAAGTACCAAATATATCCGGGCACAGGGCCTTTTCTGAGACTGACACTCAACCAAGGACCATCTATGGATATAACATAGAACTTCTGCTGGGATGTGGCCCGTGGTAGCTCAGTAACCAAGTAGTTTTCCAAAGCAAGGGGAACAAGGACTATTTCTAACAGGATCTCAAGGGCAGGCTCTTTGTCCTCCCCCCCCCTCCCCAGGGGTGAGCAGTCCTGTTAGGCCACAGAGGAGGACTTTGCAGCCAGCCTTGAAGATACCTGATAAAACAGGGTCAAATGAAAGGGGAGGAGGTCCTCCCCTATCAGTGGACTTGGAAAGGGGCAGGGAGGAGACCAGGGAGGGAGTTGGGGAGGGGGAGGGAATGAGGGAGCGGGATACAGCTGGGACACAGAGTTAACAAAATGTAACTAAAACTAAAAATAAAATAAAATAAAATAAAAGTTCATTTAAAAATAAAAAAAGTGAATGTAAGAAAGTTTATAACTAAATAAGCAATGAATATTAATTTACAGAAACACCATGATATTATCTTAGTTCTTGAATTTTTAGTCACTTAATCAGGCTTTGTTATCTGATATCCAATTAGAACTAGCAGGTTATAAAAAGGAGTAGGCTACTTAAACTAGAAATATCAAGAAGAGTAACTTGGAACAACAGGTAAGTAACAGACAGAATAAAGAATTATGATCAGTGACTAATGTGTGTATAAAAACTTCTAAAGATTTACAAAGACTTTACAAAGGCTGACTTTGACTAACCAAGATTATGAATGCCTAATGCCTGTATGTTCATTACAAGTAATATTTCATAACTTATACACTTCTAGGTAATTTATGCTAGTTATCTCTTTGACGTCTAACAGTACCATAAGAAAAGGTATATTATTACTCTCATTATACTGATAAGAAAAGGGGCAGAGACCATTGCACAAAGTTCCCAGGTTATATAGCTATTAGGAGATAAGATAAATAGGTCATCATAATATAATTAATAGGCAAGAAATATGAAGTATATGTTAAATCACATTTCATTTAAAAATTAAAATATAAAGGCTGAAAGTTAAAAAAAAACCTTAGCTTCAAACCTGGAAGACAGATTATTCTGTAAAGTGCTTGTCACACAAGCATGAAGACCTGAGAGTGATCCCCAGAATCAACATTAAAAAATCCAGACACAGTGGCACAGAATTGTAATCCCAGTGCTGGAGGCACTGGCTGCCTCAGAAAACAAGGCACTCGAGACTGACCACCGGCTTCCTCATGTACGCACAGACATGTGAACATGCACATCCATGGGTGTGCACTTTTACATGCAGGATTACACACCCTCAGCTAAGCGTCTTTTATCTGCTTCTGTACTTCTTACTGAATCTGCCATTTGTCTAGCTCCTTCACCTACCCGTCTTGATCAAAATGAACTGGATGGTAAAACTATTTTCATGTGTTAGGTTACAATGGATCACAAATCCATACTGAAGATTTTAGTTACTATTACTTAAGGCAATTACTAAAAACTAATTATTTTGAAATATACATTTTTATGAGTGTTTTATTCCCATAGAAAACTTGGGAAAGCAGGAAACAAACCAAGGAGCCATAAGTATATCATAGCTTTGACTTATTTTCTTCCAATGATTCTTTTTTAATCTAATAGTAGGTTTCATATTCATATTTTATTTTTTCATTTCAGTCACAGTTTGGGAAGTCATTACAATGCTATCATATAGTTTTCATGTGGCACTTATATGGTATAATAAGGTCAATCCCAGCACATAGGCTGGCTGATTCCCATCTCCTCACCTTCCTAAGAATTTTGTTCCTTTTTATTTCTCTTCCCCCTTATCACAAATCTCTTTCTAAATAGATTATTTCATGTTATTTTCTTTAAAATGAGAGTGAAAAACTCACATCTTTTAAAGCTAAATAGTTTGAAAGAGGTGTGCTTTAGACCTGGGTTTTTGAGTGCCTCATCTGCTTAGTCGAAGGAGCTTTTTGGTTTCTACCTGTGCCTCCCTTCTTTTTGCTATAGTCTAGAAACTATCAGTACATGGAAATCTTTTTTGGGTTCACCTCTTCTGTTACAATCTTCCCAAGATAACCTTTTACTCGTCACTTTAAGTCATATATCTTTTTTTAAAAAAGCCCCACTGTTTCCTTATTTTGTCATTAAAAAATAGGTTTTGGTTATTTCTGGCAGGAAATACAATCCAGGGCCCTGACTCTGGCTTGTTTGGAAACCCAGAGCTTTGACTGCTTCCTTGTTACCTTGCAAAGCTTCACATCTCTATTTCTTGAATAGTCTTTTCTCCAATAAAACATAAAAATCAGGCACATAATTAGCCACTTTTCTCATTTTCTCCACCGCGGCATTGTTCTCTTCAGTTATAAGAGTCTGTCTAAAAATCAGGTGTCCGTAAGTGTATGGGTTTATTTCTGGCTCTTCTGTTCGATTCCATTGATCCACCATTCTGTTTCTATGCCAGTACCATGCAGTTTTTATAACTGTTGCTCTATAGTACAGCTTGAGATCAGGGATGGAGATACCTCCAGAAGATCTTTTATTGTAGAGGATTGTTTTAGCAATTCTCGGTTTCTGATTTTTGACAAAGATGCCAAAACCATACAATGGAAAAAAGATAGCATCTTCAACAAATGGTGCTGGTCCAACTGGATGTCTACATGTAGAAAAATGAAAATAGATCCATACTTATCACCCTGCACAAAACTGAAGTCCAAGTGGATCAAAGACCTCAACATAAAAACAGACACATTAAATCGGCTAGAAAAAAAAGTGGGGAATACCCTAGAACTCATTGGTACAGGAGAAAACTTCCTGAACAGAACACCAACAGCACAGGCTCTAAGAGCAACAATCAATAAATGGGACCTCATGAAATTGAAAAGCTTCTGTAAAGCAAAGGACACCGTCATCAAAACAAAGTGACTGCCTACAGATTGGGAAAGAATCATCACCAACCCTTTATCTGACAGAGGACTCATATCCAATATATATAAAGAACTAAACAAGCTGAAAAGCAATAAACCAAGTAATCCACTTAAGAAATGGGGAACAGAGCTAAAAGAGAGAATTCTCTGTAGAAGAATATCGAATGGCAGAGAAACACTTAAAGAAATGCTCAACCTCATTAGCCATTAGGGAAATGCAAATCAAAACAGCCCTGAGATTTCACCTTACACCCATCAGAATGGCCAAGATGAAAAACTCAAGGGACAACACATGCTGGAGAGGTTGTGGAGAAAGGGGAACCCTTCTCCACTGCTGGTGGGAATGTAAACTGGTACAACCACTCTGGAAATCAATCTGGCACTTTCTCAGACAACTAGGAATAGCACTTCCTCAAGATCCAGCCATGCCACTCCTACGCATATACCTAAAAGAGGCACAAGTACACAAAAAGGACATTTGCTCAACCATGTTTGTAGCAGCTTTATTTGTAATAGCCAGAAGCTGGAAACAACCCAGATGCCCCTCAACTGAAGACTGGATGCAGAAACTGTGGTACATCTATACAATGGAGTATTACTCAGCAATGAAAAATAAGGAAATCATGAAATTTGCAGGTAAATGGTGGGACCTGGAAAGGATCATCCTGAGTGAGTTGTCCCAGAAGCAAAAAGACACGCATGGTATATACTCACTCATATAAACATACAACATAGAATAAACCCACTAAAATCTGTACATCTAAACAAACTAAGCAAAAGAGAGGACCCTAACTAAAATGTTCAATCCCCATCCTGAAAGGCAAAGAGGATGGACATCAGAAGAAAAAGAAAATAGGAAACAACCTAGGAACCTGCTACAGAGGGCCTCTGAAAGCCAGAAGAAAACAGGAAACAACCTTGAAACCTGCCACAGAGGGCCTCTGAAAGCTTCTGCAGTATAGACTGTCAAAGCAGATGCTGAGCCTGATGGCCAACTGATGGGCAGAGTGAATGGAATTCTATGTAAGAAGTGGGAAATAGTAAGAGACGGGAACTCCACAAGGAGAGCAACAGAACAAGATAATTTGAACACAGGGAACTTCCCAGAGACTCATACTCCAACCAAGGACTATTCGTGGAGATGACCTGGAACCCCTGCACAGGTGTAGCCCATGGCAGTTCAGTGTCCAAGTGGGTTACATAGTAATGGGAAGAGGGACTGCCTCTGACATAATCTGATTGGCCTGCTCGTTGATCACTTCCCCCTGAGGGGGGAGCAGCCTTATCAGGCCACAGTAGAGGACAATGCAGCCACTTTTGATGAGAACTGATAGACTAAGATCAGAAAGAAGAGGAGAACCTCCCCTATCAGTGGACTTGGGGAGTGGCATGCATGCAGAAAGGGGAGGGAGGGTGGGATCGGGAGGGGAGGAGGGAGGGGTTTATGGGGATACAAAATGAATAAAGTGTAATTAATAAAAAATTTAAAAAAAATACAAAAAAAAGAGTCTGTCTATGGATTAATTTACCTATATATTGTCAATAGCAACTGTAAGTAAAAGGCCAGAACTACTTCTCTCGCCATGGTATACCCAAATACTCAACACAGTAGCTGTTAAAAGAAAATTGAGCGAGCAGGTCTTTGTGTTTATCACAGTTTATGCAGATACATTCTTTTTTGTCCAAGATACTCCTTTTCTTATCCTCCCTTCTTCCTTTACTTTCATTCTGGACTTTGCTTTTAGGTGTTTATTTTTGCCTTCCCTTTACTTTCAATGCATTTTCAAACTTCCTTTGACTTACATGGCATACAATCAGTTTTTAACTGGCAACATTTCTGACATCCTCAGAAACAGAACACTAGGCACTGACACAGCAGATGGAGTTTCACCCCATTGGCTTCCATACAACGATCATAATGCTGAAGTTACTTAACCATCTGCTGTTTGATTATGTCATACATTAACAAAATAATATCTAATAATTATAGAAGTTCTGTTACAGATTCAACCCAGAAGAGTTCTGCCACCATTTAAGGGAGGTAGAGATCGTGATTTTTATGCTATCTTACATATATGAGAAGAAATATCAATTATTTAAGAATCTTCTTTCACATTATAATAACTAGTCAGTAAGTTGAAATGGTAGAACACAATGTAATTTTAATAAACATGTGTCTACTGCTCTTTCTAATGCTTCCACAAACAGTAATTTAGTAAATATAGATATTTTCCTTCAGTTATAAAATTTTATTATCTTATGATACAAGAGATTTGGAGGCATAAATTTCAAGACTTATAAAATGCAACTTCTTGGATCCTAAAGCTGATTAGCTAATCAGAAAAATAGACCAAAAAATGTTCAAATTAAGGAGCTCCACAAGAAGACCAACAGAGCCATAAAAGCTGAGCCCTGGGGGCCCTGAAGAGAATGATACTCCAATCAAGGACCATGCATGAAGAGGACCTAAAACCCTGGCTCAGATGTAGTCCACAGACTCAGTCTCCAAGTGGAGTCTCTAGTAAGGGGAGCAGAGGCTATCTCTGGCATGAACTCTGGCACTCTGATCACCACCCCCTGGGGGCTGCAGCCTTGTGAGGCCCCAGAAAAAGACAATGCAACCAGTCCTGATGAGACCTGATAGGCTAGGGCCAAAAAGAAGGAGAGGAGGACCTTCTCTATTAGTGGACTAGGGAAGATGCATAAGGGGGAGAAGAGGGAGGAAGGGTGGGATTGAGAGGAGATGAGGGAGGAGGCCACAGCCAGGATACAAATTGAGTAAATTGTAATAAATGATAATAATAAAAAAGAAGGGAAAGAAAATGTTCAAATTAAGCTATTTCATCAAAATTAAAATTATAAGGTTCAAATATGAGTGTGGTGTTACTTCAAGAGCAAAATTGATGTGACAGAATAACATGAAAGTTTTTAGAGCTATGAGACATTTGTAGAGTACCTAATTCATTTCAAAGATGTGAAAAAATTCAAATTGTTTCAGTATAAATGTTATTTTATTGATAGTGGTAATATGGGGGAAGGGAGTGGCTTTCGATTAGAATGATGAATTGGTTCCCAAGGTGACCAACACTTGAGGTGCTAAGTGGCACAGAATAACACGGTGGATAGTACATTAGTCTTAGTGTCACATGCACAGCAGTCTGTCTGACTTGTCCTTTAGGATTTTAAGAAACAAATCTCATCTCTTTCAATGTTAAGATTTCTCATTTATGGAAGAATATATTAACTAACCCCCGTTTCCTTCAAAGAGTTATAATGGCCATTAAATAAAAAGCAAATTTATTAGAACAATCAGAATAGATGAACATTCCATGGAAACGGGTTCTCTTCACAGATAGAGACAGACAGACTTCCATTTCTTAAGGTTAGGAAGCATTTCATGTAAGAGATACACTACCTCTATCATAGTAATGCAGGGCTATAGAAACACAATCAGGTTATATATTAGCTAAAAATTAGCCCAAATTTTTATAAAATTCAAAAATATATTTGAATCATTAAAGAATCAACCCCTCCATAACCTATAATGTTCATCCTCAAGAGAAGACTTTAAGACCTCCTACTTTAAGTTTCAGGGCTATATGAGCCACCAGAGGACCACTGGTGGAGACACAGAATTCTTACCTCAGCCCTACATTATAAGAACCCTTCTATTCTGTTTATGTAGGACGCTGGTTAGGAAAAAATTCTAATAGTTGCTGTAAAAGCCTAAGGAATCCAGTATTGACAAGAGTTAGTTCTATTCATCCAATATGAGACGTTCCCACTGTTCAGGATAATAAAATAGCTTTCAGCCATGGTCTGTCTTGCTCTATCATCATTTATTTGTTTAGCTCAGAACTTGTGCTGGGTGTAGAGGGTATAAAGAATTTAATTTATTTCACATTTAAGTTTTTATTTGTTGAATTTAAATTTCTAAGTTAAACTGATATGGGCTTCAGATTCTTGTCACATAAAGTACAAATATAAAATACATAGCTATATAAATGAACTGAAATAATACAAACATATTTGTACAAATCTTGTATGCCACAGGTACTTAATTAAAGGAACTAGTACAAGAGGGCTTAGATGGTAGTTCAAAAGGTTTATATAGAAAACTAACCTTGAGCATAGCGTTTACAGAGAGGAAATATGAGAACATCACAAGGGTGGGAACATATAGTTGGATTAAGCAGCATATTTTTATAGAAAAGCAATGGGAACTTAAGTCTTGATGATTTTGATTGAAATACTTAAAAGCTGAGAGACATTGTTGTTTTTATGGAGAGAACATAAAAATATTCAGCAACGTTCAGAGCTTCCTAGTAATTTCTATATGGTTGGTACTGTGGAATTCTGCAGGCTCAGAGCCTGCATTTATTTGCTCTCTATACTTCCCTTATCATACGAGTTTCACGTGTTGATTACAGAAAATAATAGAAAGTAAAACAATGAGAAATTGGTAAAACATGAAAGTCACATTCTTAAATATTTTAGGATGTCAAAATTGTATTCAGATGTACTGGAAACTCTGGAAGGAAAGTTACAAACTCTTGGGGCTGGAGATGTAGCTCATAGGTTAAGAACACTTAACCTATGCTCTTTCAGGGGTCCTGAGTTCATTCCTAGCAACCACATGGTGGCTCACAACCATTTATAGTGAGATCTGGTGCCCTCTACCAGGGTTCAGGTGTACATGCAGGGAAAATATTGTATATGTAATAAATTAAATAAATATATTTTTATTTTTTATTTAACTTTTATTAATTACACTTTATTCATTTTGTATCCCCCCATAAGCCCCTCCCTCCCCCCTCCCGATCCGACCCTTCCTCCCCTATCTGCATGCAGGCCCCTCCCCAAGTCCACTGATAGGGGAGGTCCTCCTCTCCTTCTTTCTGATCTTAGTCTATCAGTTCTCATCAGAAGTGGCTGCATTGTCCTCTTCTGTGGCCTGGTAAGGCTGCTCCCCCCTCAGGGGGAGGTGATCAACGAGCAGACCAATCAGATTATGTCAGAGGCAGTCCCTCTTCCCATTACTAGGTAACCCACTTGGACATTGAACTGCCATGGGCTACATCTGTGCAAGGGTTCTAGGTTATCTCCATGAATAGTCCTTGGTTGGAGTATGAGTCTCTGGGAAGTTCCCTGTGTTCAAATTTTCTTGTTCTGGTGAGATCTGGTGCCCTCTACCGGGGTTCAGGTGTACATGCAGGGAAAATATTGTATATATAATAAATTAAATAAATCTTAAAAAAAAAAAGAAAAAGGAAAGTTGCAAACTCTTTATGTGGTTGTATAGGATGGGCTATAAAAATGGTATAGAGTAGCGATTAGTAAACTTTTAAAAATGTACACAGAGAGACAACTTTGTGAGCCATACGATTTTTTTGTTAATCAGCCCTGCCACTGAAATGTGAAATAAGCCACTGCAAACAGGTGAGTGAAGGAGTATAGCAGTGTTCCAGTTAAACTTTATTATGGAAACTTAATTTCACATAATTTAAAATGTCAAGAAATATCCTAGTATCTCTCCCTGCTTTATGGGTAGCAGAAGCCAAGACAGATGTCAAGGTTGACACAGGTCACTGAGCAGGAACAGTGGACAGTATCCCCAAAGGGGTGACTGGTAGAGTAGAAAGGTAAAGAACATGATGAGAAATAAGTCACAGTGGGTACCCCAGAAGGACTGTAAAGGTTTAACAGGAACCAGCTTCCAGCCAGGCACATTAAACTTGTAAAGTTTTACATTTAATAATGGGGTATAATTCAGTAGTAAGAAGATGTCTGAAGAAATTCAGGTAACAAGAATATACATGTTCAAATGTGTGTGTTGGTATGTATGTGTATGTGTTTTTATACAAGTATAATGCCATATATATATATTGTGGCAAGCAACCCGATTTTCACAAAATATATTAGCATAACATAGACATCTTTTCATGTTAATACTATTTACCCATAATTCCACTAGTTTTGTTATATCTATAGTAACACACCATCACACTTTCTGCACCGATGTTTAGAATTACTTATCTTACCCATCTTTTCATCTTCATTTGCTACCACAGAAAAGGTAATACTATTCACCTTTTAGTTATTACTTTACTTTTTCTATGTCTCAGAGTTCAGTACCTAAAATCACCATTGAAATGTGCTTTGAGGTATCCTATTTTAATAAAATGCATCATATTTAGGAATACTTAGTTATCCCCAGGAACTGTAAAAGAATATTGTTAGACTGGTTAGAATAAGGTTACAAAATGGTCAAAGCACAACACTGACAAAATAAGAAAGCACTGAATTATTATTGACACAGTATGTCAGGTTCTTATTTCCAAGAATACCACAGCACTTCCTTCTTAAGAAGGAAACATGATGACTACTGGACTAATAGGACATGGTTTGAGATGGACACTGAAAACAGAGGTTGAGTGAGTGGGTACATGACAACAATGATTTGGAATACTTAAATCAAAATTATGAAAATTAAAAATAAAATGATCAAAACATCAGAATGCATTTCCATAACAAAAACAGAAACTTGCACGCATGCTGAATGTGTTTTAAGAAAAACACATTACTAAGCATTCACCAACAGATTTAACTTAGGAATTATGACTTTAAAAAAAATAAAAGCTATTTGCCTAACCTTTATAGAACTTACTCTGATAGGAAGTACGGATCCGTTTCGTTAAATCAGGATAAAAGTTAGACAGCCCACGCATGCAAAAGTTGTCTTTGGAACATGCCAGAGCATCAGCATCAGCAGCAGGCAGAGGAAAGAGAGAAAACAGTCTAAAGTGAAAGGAGGTGATATCATACCAGAATCTAGAACAGCCAAGGTGAAGAAATTGTAGCAAGATTAGGTAATCAAAGTAGAGAGGAGATATTTTAAAAATAAATCAATTGGAAAGGTGATAGATGAATGATGAGAATGCTGTAGCCATTTTATTTAGCCAAATTATCTTGTAAATTTGATGGCATGTTTATCTTAAGTGTTTTTACCATTGTGCAATTACTTGGTTTGTAATACAAAAATTACTTTGTTAAGACTAAGATTATATTTAATCTTTGAGCAATTAAAAGGACAGCTTAGATACTTTAGTTTCTAATTTATTTTCTAATATTAAGTATGTACTCATTGATCACCTTATAAAATAAAAGAGACTGAGTTTTCAACTTCATCAGTTTTTCTCTATATCAACATCTAATCTGTAATCACTATTGTGGAACCCTAATGAGTTTGAATTACATAGGTTTTCCTCGTCAAAATAGTCACACTTCCCCTCATATCAGCTGTAACTGAGATGCTGGGAGGGAAGCTACGGCTTTTCTGAGCAATCAGTACTTTCAGCGTTGCAGCACCTGACGCTGACATCGTCCCATCTTAGACATTCTGAACTTTCACAGTCACCTCTTTTCCAAACATGAAGTTCTTACTCTGATTCTTTTCAGAAGCTAGTGGCTGACAGATGCGGAGCCCACAGAGCTAAACTTTCCAGGATACCAGGACAGTACCTGAAAGCTGAGATCCCCGACAAAAGCCTGGCAAGTTCTGAAGGACTAATGCTGAGCCTCTGTAAGGCTCCAAATGAGCAAACGTTCAAGTTTACAGGAGAAAAGTCAACAAAGGAGGAGAAGGTCAGTCAAACAGCACTCGTCAAACAGGAAATTCACTTAATGTTACAACTGACCTATCTACTATTTGGAAAATAATAACTACCATATATTATAAAGTAATCTTTTTGTGGCTATCTTTAGGAAAGGTATAAATATTCAGTTAGCTATTTGTAAAAATGGAAATGTAAAATCATTATCTACATGAATAACACAATCAAAGCAAACTTTTAAGCCAATTTTAAACAACTAGTGCATTCAGTAGATAATAAAAAATACAAAATTTATGGATGTTAAAGTCACCTTTTTAGATATATATTGAAATTCCAGTAAGATTTTAGATAATTCAGACTATCAAAGTTTGGCACCATGTCTTAATTAAACTTTAAATTTCTCTTTTCTTGTACTTGAATTAATTTGCTTGTCCTGCTAAGAAAAGTACCATGTTTCATAGTACTTAAATGTTGGAGAATGGTATTTATTATATTATAAACATAAGTCAATTTAGTCATTATCAGTAAAGAAAAGAGGACGGCCACAGTATAGTTACTTAAAAAATGAAAAGTGACTAGTGACCTTAAACTCTATTTGAAATGGGCTAACCAAAGTAGAGAAAAGTTAATCTGTTTATTCCAAAAAGTTTTTTTTCCCTCCTCCCCTCCTAATCCTACCTCCCCTCCCCGTTCTTCATGCATGCCCCTCCCCAAGTCCACTGATAGGGGAGGTTCTCCTCTCCTTCCTTCTGATCTTAGTCTATCAGATCTCATCAGGAGTGGCTGCATTGTCATCTTCTGTGGCCTAGTAAGACTGCTCCCCCCTCAGGGGGAGGTGATCAAAGAGCAGGCCAATCAGTTCATGTCAGAGGCAGTCCCTCTTCCCATTACTATGTAACCCACTGGACACTAAACTGCCATGGGCTACATCTAAACAGCTTTCAACCCCTAGTCCTAGTTTTCTTATTAATAGGTTCTTATTTTTTTGTTTATTTATTTATTTTTTAGGCTTCCAACCTAAGAAACTTGAGATGCTTCCTAACTTCAACAGCAAATTGAACTTTAAACATCTCTCATGCTCATTCAAAACTTTTTTGCTGTTTCTTCTAAATTCATTTATTTATATGTTGAGTCAGTATTACCATGTATTTGAGTGGTATCATACAAGAAGAACAATCTGGAAGAAAACAAGTGAGCAAATCAAGTTCAGGTAGATTGTCCCCTACCTGCAATGAACTGCTTGTTTTTTCGAGGAGATCGGGGCTGTCGCTGGTACAGGTCACTTGATCTATAGAGGTCAATGGTCCCCATGCTTAACAGTACTGTCTTCTGTAGGAAATCCACCACAACCAACCCAGTGCAATTTCCAAACGCAACTCTAAGAGGAGGAGAAACATAGAACTAGAATGTATCATAAGCATGATTATTTTCATCTTGAAGTTAAAGATAAGATTACTGAAAAGTAATCTAAGATTGAGGACATCACACAGTAATTAGTGTTAGAAAGTCAAGAAATAAGCCCACAGTTTAACATAGGACAGAAAGACTGAGTTGAATATAGGAGTCATGACTGATTGTTGCAAAAAATAGAGATGGCTTGCGATCATCTTCTTTATGAGTTTTATCATTTAAGCTGTGATTAGCAACACAGTCTTTAACTTGATTTTATGGTTTTACAGAAGAAACACATAAATCCTTTGTCCTATGCAAAAAGGGCATAGGTCAAGAAATAGGCACACTAAAGAGGCACAGACGCTCAGGTAAACAATCATGTCTTTTGCAAATAAGATCATGATTGTTTTGTTTCAAATAATTTTTTTCTTTTAACCCTTTTTCCTATCCTCCCTTTTATCTGTCTTTAAAAACAAAAACCAAGGACTCAGTAAATAGCCAGACCCTCTTTGAACTATAATCATCCTACTTTGTCTCTAGGAGACAGTTTGTACACCACTACACTTGGCTTATATTTAGGGTTTGAGTCGTAGTAGGTGAAAAATTATTCATCTCATGTTTGTTTCTTACATTCTCCTATGTATTACAAGACAATTATATTTGACTAATTTATTAATTGATTAATTAAAGCAGCTTTCCCAAGCAGGTGTTTTGGTCACCTGAACCATTGTTATATTAACTCCCATATCTGCCCATTTACAACATGCTGTCTAGCTCAACAGTTACATTCTTCATCTTTGCTTCCTAAACTAGGTGTACACGCCATATGACTACTGCTTATATGTTGTTTAGAAGCTCCATACCCTTTCATTATTTAGTCTGAATTTTGTTATAAACTATATGCATAGTTTCAATCTGATTCTTTCCATTCTGCTACACTGTTATTCCCACAAATATAAGAATAAAATAGGACAGAACAAAACTTTTATCTACTCAAAATGTTTTCCTAGTTCAAATGAAGTTCTATATATTCCAGTTAGACAGATCTTGAAATCCAGAAGACGTATTGCTATAAGACTCAGAAAAGGTTATATAACTTTGAGAAAAATTAATGAGTTTTGTTCATAAGCTTCTCATAAAAATCAATTCAGAAAAATCTTAAGTACTCTGAAGTTTTCTATGAAAAGGGAAAACTAATTTTAATATAAGTAAATGTAAAATCTTTAGGCTTTGTGATATTGAAAGATAGCTAATTATGTAAGCAATAATAAAGTTTTTATTACAATGCTCAGAAGAAAAGCTGACAAGTAGAATGTATAGCAATGATAATGATTTTTTTATGTTGGATTTAAGATATGAGGAGATGGTAACTCACACTGCAATGCTGGGGAAATCAGGAAGTGTCTGTTAAAGAGTCTGTGAAGACATTGAACTTAACCAACTTTAAACAATTAGAAAACTGGACTAAATATAATAAACAGTAGACAACAGAAAGAGGTCAGAAAAGAATGACAGCCTCATAAGTCTTTGAGCTTAGCAAACATTTCCTGAGGCAAAGTAACAACTCAAAAAGATCAGTGATTTCATAGAATTGAAGGGACAGATATTAGGAAGTAAGCTTACAAAAGCAGCTAAAACCTAAGAGGGAATGTTAGAGAGAGCTGCACATGGAAACCATTCCTACAAAGACTGGTTATATACTAATCTGATATCAGAATATATATAATATGTTCACACATACATATGTATGAGAAAATAATCTAAGAGTTACCAAATAGTAGAGAAATAATAGAGACAATGCCTCAGATAGACATTTTACATCATTAAGTAAAAACTCTGGCACCATGAAGGTGTAACATTTTTTTGAGTGGTTGGCCAAAGGAACCTAACAGAACCACAAATACCACAGGTGTTTATTAACCATATTTCATGGCTATTGGTTACTTTTCACAAACTGATGGTAAGATCCTATTGATGAAGACAGCACTTAAATATCTCATCAAACACAGACAAGTCGAGCTGGTGCCTAATTTAAGTTTCACCCCTAATGACCGGTGTTCATTGTGCTAGAAGGTACTCTGCCCACTATCAGAAAAGTAACCACCCCTAGCTACAGACCCTGTGGCCTAAACCAGTGACCTGCCTGAAAGATATACTGGCGGCATAGTGGCATGGTGACAGTAAACAACCACTTTCTGATGCTATAGCTAATGCAAATATTGGATTTCTGCAGCCAAAGATTTCTGCAGTCTTCACTAAGGTAGACTTTATTGGACAGAGGTGCATAGAAACTACAGCACTGCAATCTTCTTGAACAGAAGGTTCTGTACCCCACCTAGTCAGTACCTTTGCAACCATGCACAAGTAAATGTCTTCCCTCACTGTATCTACTTAAAAAAGGACAGATGAAGAAACTTGCTCTCTAAAATGTAGACACCAGTGCAAGACTACTAAACATGAAAAAGCAGGAAACTAATACAATAATAAGCAAACAATTGATTTCAAAGAATAAAGTTATCTGAGAAATAATCCAAAATTATATTTTTATTACTGACATTTGCATGGATACTGGGCATGTGTATGAAATGTATGTGTTTGTGTGTGTGTATGCCTGTGCGTGAAGGGTATTTGTATGCACATGCATGCAAAGGCTAAATGGCAACCTTAATTATCAGTCCTTAGACACCATCAAAATTTAAGACAAGGTCTTCCACTGAATACGGAGCTCACCAATTCAGCATGAATTACTGGCCAGCAAGTCCTAGGGATTCTTCTGTCCCTGCCTCCCCAGGCATGAACCATTATACTCAACTTTCATGTAGGCAGTAGGGATCGAACTCAGGTCCTTGCACCTTATATGGTATGCATCTTATCAACTGAGCCACCTCCCCACTTCCCTAAGCAATAATCTGACAGAAACTTTTAAAAGTATGAAAACACAGTT
This sequence comes from Psammomys obesus, assembly GCF_907164565.1. Lineage (NCBI taxonomy): Eukaryota > Metazoa > Chordata > Mammalia > Rodentia > Muridae > Psammomys > Psammomys obesus. The sequence continues at coordinate 15,742,024 of NW_026596064.1, forward strand.
CAACAAACACGGGGGAGGGAGGGGAAACAAAGTGAGAAGCTAAATAAAGTTGTTAAAAAATTCTAGAGCTGAAAAACATAATTAATAAGAAGACAAATGTTACAGTTCCGGTAGCCGATTTGATTAAGTAGGATATGTATCTTGATCTGTGATCTTGAGGATGGGTATTTTTATCTTTGTGTATGCATATGATGCATGTATGTGTGTGTATGCATACATGGCCAAATGTGTGAGGGCACACATGCACATGGAGACTAAGGATTAACACGTTTCCTTCAGTCACCGTGTGTTCAATCACTCTGACATGTAGCAGCTGCCTAGCAGGAGTACTCAGGTCACAAAACTTGATAATATCCAACTCAGGCCAGCTCCAGTGGCACACAAATTCCAGGACAGTGAGCTGGCTTTCTTCACCTACATTTCTAAGGTTGCCCCCTAGTGGCTTTGGGTGCCAGCCAGGGAACTGGCAGAGGAGCAAGAAAGCACCTATAGGGCAATGACTACTGGAGCTGTCTCCTGCGTGGTGGGTCTACCAGCAGCCACTTTACGGTAGGGGAGTTTCCGGCATAAAGCCGTGAAGGTGATAGTATCAGTTATTCTCCACCAGCAACCCAGTTACTCTAAACCTTCAGGTCCAGCTATGCGTCATTGTGGTTGAAAGGTGGGACACAAAGTCAAGTTATTAACCAACGTTAGATTTAATGTTTCCACATTGTATTTTGGTGCTAGTTTGAATATGTTTCACCCCATTTTCTCTCATACACATGACTTTTGGAATGTTGGGGAAATGATTGGCATTATATTTTGGAACCATATAATTTCATAAGATCACAGTTAGAGAAGAGCCTGACTCATGAATCATAACTTTAAGTAGGTGAATGAAACTTTTGAGGAAGCACAGTTTATCTCTTGGTGAGTCATACTTTGATTTTCATGCCTATCTGATTCAGATGACTTCTAGATGAAACTTCAGGCTTAAATTTTTATAGGCTGATGTTGAAATGTTAAGACTTTTGGAGCTGTTAATGTTGAATGAAGGTTATTTTGTAAGTGATAAATATATGACATTTGGGGGATCTGGAGAAGGAAGCTAAGATCTGAATTTCTGTGGCTCCCCAAAATGTACTTACAATAGCAATGTTTTGAGTTTTGAAATTGTAAATTTATTACTGTTATAGCAAGCAGAAGTGAAAGAGCAAAGAGACATACGACAGAGAAACACCATCACTTCAGTTCACAGCATCCAGAAGAGAACATCCAGGAGTAGAACAAAGATAATATAAAATTTAGAGCTCTGAGCTCATCTCACAGAAATCCACTAGGGGAAGTTGAGGCGGTGGGCTGGAATTCCAGATTGCACTTTCTCTTTCTGGATGAGCTTCTGGCTTCTCACTCCCACTGAATAACTTTTTGTGGTATGTGATAATTAACAGAAAGCTCTATTGAAAGTGGTTTTTCTCCCCCTGCTCAGATGTAGCCTGTGGTAGCTCAGTAACGAATTGGTTTCCCATAGTGAGGGGAACAAGGACTATTTCTAACAGGAACTCAATGACTGGCTCTTTGGCCTCCCCACCCCCCAAGGGAGGAGCAGTCCTGTTAGGCCACAGAGGAGAGCTTTGCAGCCAGTCCTGAAGATACCTGATAAAACAGGATCAGATGAATGGGGAGGAGGTCCCCCCTATCAGTGGACTTGGCAAGGGGCACGGTGGAGATGAGGGAGGGAGGGAGGGACTGGGAGGAAATGAGGGATCAGGACACGGCTGGGATACAGAGTTAACAAAATGTAACTGACAAGAAAAAAATAAAACTCAAAAAAAAAAAAAGTGGTTTTTCTCTACTGTGGTTCTCAAGGACACAATGTTTTTAAACCCTTCTTCTGGTTGCTTTTTTCCATGTCACAAGGCTATTGGGCCAGCCTGTCTCTAGACAAGAGGCCCTGGAGGACATTTTGAGAAAAACTTGTTTAGGCCTGAAATGAGGAAGCAGACCAATCTTTTTTTTTTTTTTTCCAGAACCATCTCTCAGTAAACTTAAATAGTCCATGACGATTTATCAAGTATAATACATATTATAAAGGATATTTAAAATAAAACCTAAAGATGATGGCATTGAGATGAGGAGTCTCTAGGTCTTGGACGCTCATCTCACAAATGAGATCAGGTTTCTTATGAGGAGAAAAAGCTTGCAGACTGTATCTTCTAATGAGAATGCAGTCAGATGCCATTTCTGAAACACTGAGCCCTCGTCAGACACTGAATCTGTTGAAGCCTTGATCTTGACTTCGCAGCCTCCAAAAATGAGTGATAAACTTCTGTTGTATATAGATGGCCCAGTGTAAGATGTTTTATTACAGCAGCCCATACAAAGATATTTGTCTTTAAAAAAAAAAAAAACTCAGGCAAAATATCTAACATTTCATCAGAAAGCATTGTGCTTGTTACAGTGTATTAGAGTAAGAAAGTTGTCTTCATATTTTAATTAGCAGTTTTTAAAAATTCAGCAGTGGGTATTGGATTTTTATATGTTTTATTGTTTGAAGATTTTGTACATGTATACAATGTGTTTGATCAAGTCTACCCCTCATATTGTCTGCTCCAATTCTTCTCCCATTATAATAATGTTACCATTATTCCAAATGGCTATGTTGTTGTTTTACACACTGAGTCTACTCAGCACTTTCAGCATGTGTATGAGTGCAGGTCTCTCTGTTGGAGCATGGGCAGCTTCTCATATATTTTATGTTTTTGTATCTCTGATCTAATCACATGCTTTTTGTAGTTTATTCTGTTAATTTGATCAGAAGCCTTGATTCATTTAAAATGGTAAAACCATCTGCATTCTTGATACAAATGAGCTTTGGTTATAAATATTTTATAATTTTTCTTGATAGATTTTTTTAATATTTTGGTTAGAAATTTAAATTCATGTTCACATAAGCCATAGACTTGTAATTTTCTATTATGGTAATAACCTTTTAAAGTCCTCAAATTTATGTTACCTCCTAAAATGAGACAAGTGAGATTTCATCTTTCATAAATCTCAGAAAGGTACTGTATGATTATTATTTACTTCTTTAATACTTGGGAAGTTTTACTTTGATGATGATTTGAGGTGAGATATTTTTTCTTTTCTTTCTTTCCTCCTTTCTCTCTTTTTTTTTTTGAACAACCAAAGCTCTATAAGGCAGCCATCCAAGCTGTCGTTCTCATACTCTCATATTACAATGTGCTCTTCAGCGGAGTTCCTTCACACAAGAAATGTTTTCTCTAATGAGCCAATCTAATTCTCTTCAGTTCCTGAACTAAGTGGCACATCTCCATAGTCTTTAAATTCTAATAGTCCTCTCACCTGACTTTGAAGGCCAATCTTTTGAAAAGGGTATCTTGAAAATGCTTGAACTTGCCCATTTTTAAGGTAACTAGGCTAGAAAATAACACGTTTTTACCTCATCAACTAACGGGAATCATGGATGATGTGTGCAAGTACATTACAACTGAGACCGGGACTCTCCGAGCAGGATAAAAGAGTCAGTTACCATCAGAAATCCAAAACTTGCTCTATTTGCAAGTGTAACTGAAACCAAACTTCACAGGTAGATCTCCTATCACATTAGGCAAAGTTGAAGTGAACTTGGCAAGACAGGTCAAAAGAAGGTATCCAAAGTGAAACACAAGGGGAGGGGGGACAGAAATCCAAATCAATCCAAAAAGAAAAATCTGAATTAGGGACATCACCACTAATATAAAATCAAGGAAAATAAAACAAATAAACTAATCATAGCACAAGCTTAAATATTGTATAATATTATAGTCAATATAATAAAACTGAGCTGAGGGATTGTTCTAATTTTTAAGACAATATTTGAAAAGAAGCATTTGCAAACTGTTTAAAATTAGGTACTACAAAGCAGAAAGTAAGTTTCATCACTTACATTCCATATGCTGAGCTTACAGCAAGGCTGGTTATCTGCTGAGGCGGCTCCCCATCTACCCACACCAACTGAATAACTAGATCTGCTTGGTAGCCCGGGGGCATTCGCACTGGCCGTGTTTTGACACTAGAACAAAGAGAAAACATAATTTCACCCCATGCAACATTAGCTTATTCGTCTAGAGAATTTACATAGCGATCATGCTTCAAAAACCTATAACATGGGTGGGGCAAGCATGTATCCATGCTGGATGGGCAAGGCTTCATCACTCTCTCAGGAGTACCAAGCTACATATCCTTGCTCAGGAATTTTTTTCAATCAGTTTCACAACTTTAACAGAGAAAACATTTTCTCTTTTGTAGTTGAGGACAGTACTTTTAATTATTTTCCTTTTATAGCACTTTAACCATGAATTATAAAGCATAACAATAAAAATAATTACTGCTATAATTATTTTTGGCAACCTGTGACAAACCTAGGCATAGCTGAGAAAAGGGACTCTCAATTGAGTCAGTACCTCAGTTGAGGAATTTCTCCATCAGACTGGCCTGTGGGCATGTCTGTGGGGGTCTTTCTTGATTGCTAAATGTTACAGGAAGTCCCAGGCCACTGTGGGCAGTGCCATCCTTGGGCAGGCAGGACTGGAGTATTGTAAGAAAGGTAGTAAGACAAGCCAGTAAGCATAGTTCCTCCATTGTCTTTGTTTCGGTTCCACCTTGAGTGCTTGCCTTGGCCTCCCTCAATGATAGACTACAACCTATAAACCAACCAAGCCCCTCCTTCTCCAGGATTACTTTTGCAACAGAACTTAAACTAGTTCTGTTTAAGCAATAAATTACCACCCAACAAGAAGTTCAACATATCCAATGACAGTCCTCTTAACGCTCTCTAAACTACTCCACCTCTGTCTTTCTTCTGTTCTGAAAACCCTCCTCACCTTCTAGCTACACAGAAAAACTTTATAGTCTCCCTTCACTGCTACAATCTTATATCTGTCAGTTGTTCACCAAATGCTATCAGTATTACTTTGAAGATATATCCAAAGCTAACTACTTTTTACTTCTTTGCTGCTTTGATCTTAGAACTGCCAAACAAAAACATAGGCTGTCCACTTAAATTTAAATTTCAAATAAATAAGAAACAGCTCTTGAAATTAAAGGTGTATCCACTGCAATGCTAGTTATATGATGTTATAAAATAGTCATTGTTTATTTTCAATTAAAAATTAAATGGGTAAAACCTTTATTTTATTTGAAACAATAAGTAATTGGTCTCTAGCTTCTTTCCTCCATCCTCAAGCCCATGTTCAATTCCATACTAAATTGATCTTTTTTAAAACTTAAGCCCAATCATGTTACTTTCTATTTAAAACTTTACAAGTGACTCTTCACTTTCCTCTTAAGATAAATGGCAAGGTTCTTACAATGCCTCATTATTGGACTTCTATTATCTTCTTACTATTAGGGCTCTTCTCTGAGCTCTAGCTGCATTGGCCTATTTTCCTAAACATGCCAAACACTTCAAAGCCTTTGCTCTAGCTATTCTTTCTGCCTAGAACATTCTTCTATCATATAGTCTTTGTTTAACTCTCTTAATTCTTTCCAATTTTTTCTTCAATTGCATTTCCTTGATGAGGCCCATGATAAATATTTATTAAGCACACAAATAGATATAAATAAAAATAAATATATTTATTTAGATAATAGATATAAATAAAAATAAATAAGTATAAATAAAAAATAAATAATTGCAAAATGTATATGTTGATAAAATTTCAGTATTGCTAAAACTAAACAATTATCTAGTTGAAATATTTATTTACCAAATAATGTATATAGAAATAATCAACTTCAGCAAAACAAAGTGACAAAAGCAAACATAAGACCTACTGAAGTATTGAGTATATGCAACTGAAGAACAATCCATAATCTAGTTAATAGAATAATATTTAGATTTTTTGAGTGTTTGACCTCTAGGAATTAACCTCATAATATAGAATTATGTAGATTTTATTTTAATTTTAATAATCCTTGAGATTGATTTCGGTTATTGTCAAGTCAACTCTATTATGCTTCAATAATTGCTAATGCTAACTTCACCTTTATAAACAGACCTTTTTTTTACTGGCTTTCTCCATCGTCCTTGTCTTTAATTCTACATTTTATAACTATCTAGGTAATTAGAAGATGTGTCTCCAACAACGGGTTTTCTTGGCAAACAAATTGGTCTACAGTGCTGTTTTAAACATTTTGTTCTTTTATTGGTTTTCATTTTCTTTGAACTCAATTAAATGAACTAAAGTGATATGATGAAAAATTAAAAGTATAAATGGGCTGTCAAGGTAGCTCAGCAGTAAGTGTGCTTCCATGAATCCTGAAAGACAGGGGATTCATCCCCAAGACCCACAAAGCAGGTGGAGAGAACACATTCCTATAGGTTTCCTCTGACTGTCACATGTACAGTATGGTGTGTGAGTGTGTGTGTGTGTGTGTGTGTGTGTATGTATGCATGCACATAAATGTACATATATACATATTTAATTTTTAAAATTTATGTATTATTTATTACAATTTATTCACTGTATCCTGGATGTAGCCCCGCCGTCTCCCTGTCTCTTCCCAGTCCCACCCTTCCTCCCTCTTCCCTTATTCCCTTTCCCTAGTCTTTTAACAGGGGAGGCCCTCCTTCCCTTCTGTCTGACGCTAGTCTATCAGGTCTCATCAGGACTGGCAGTTGTCTTCTTCTGTGGCCTGGAAAGGCTGCATGCCTCAGGGAGAGGTGATCAGAGAGTCTGCCACTGAATTCATGCCAGAAACAGTCCCTGCTCCCCTTACTAGCAAACTCACTTGGAGACTGCTCTGCCTATCCCAGAAGGAGGTCTAGGTCCTCTCTGTGCATGGTCCTTGGTTGGGGTATCAGTCTCTGCAGGGCTACCCAGGCCCAGATTCTTTGACTCTTTTGGTCTCCTTGTGAAGCTCCTGTCCCCTCCAGGTCTTTCTATTCCCCCCCCCCCTTTTTTTTTATAACATTCCCTGCACTCTGCCCAAAGCCTGGCTATGAGTCTCAGCATCCTCTTCGATATCCTAATCACATATTTATGAACTTATAAGAGTTTTTCACTAGAAAAAAATTAATGATTTTTTTTTTGCTTGAAGATTTTTTCTCCAATTAATTCATGCTTATGCTTCCATTCTGAAAATCCTCCCTGTCTCGAAAAAAAATAAATCTTTTAAAAAATTAGGGAAGAAATTCATAGATTACTACTAATTATAGCTTTTGTTGTTGAAATCTTATCTCTAAATTTTTTATACATATTTGCATAAGAAATAAGGAAGGAAGCTATCTAGAATTCTTAAAGTAATAGATACATATGTTGTCATATGGAGTATAGAGGAAACCTTTGCTTAGGCTGAATTTGCCAAGCAGCAAACACTAGAAACATTTATTTCACAACACAAAAGTAATAACCTATAAATCCTATAATGAAAGGCGTAACAGCAAGCTAAATTTTACTATGAGTTCTATAAACTAATGCTTTTTATTATGTTGTTAAACTTACATACACTGAGTAAAACATTTAGCAATATTCACTAATAAATGAAAAACGTCAGAATATTGCCTTGTTAAACTTCCCATTTTATCAAAGCCATAGTTTCTACAGAATCCTAATGAGAAAAAAAAATAGGTAAATGAAGTATGAAAATCCTGTGCCTTTTGGGGGAGGGGCTATTCTCATAACTCATCTAAGAAGAGAGAATAATAACTTTTCCTGTTACAGTGTGTAAGATTGATATGATTAACAGATGAACGTGCTTTGACACTTGGTAGCTATTCTTACCTGAGGCACGGGATACTGTCCTTTGTCGGTCCTTCACTAGACACAGTATTAGTGCTTCCGGAAAGACTCCTTGAAGACGGAAGTTGAGAGGAGAGATCTGGAAATGGAGGACTTGTTTCTGGCTCTGGGGTAATGATGTCTTCAACGTCACACTGAAGTCGTACCTCTAATGACTTAAAAAGAAGTCATTTTAATTTAGTCTAAGTTATAACATAATGTGCCTATAATAGTAGGCACATTAATATATGGGGTTTTTAGATATTATTCTAAATTTTTAGACCAGTAAATTCAATAACTTATACTCAATTTGAGAATTATCTCTAGCTGAATTAAGTAGTTAATTATGTGGACTAGTCAATGGCAATCACAAAAAAAGCATAACTTTTAATTAAATTTTTATTTTTTTATATTAATTACAGTTTATTTTACTTTGTATCCCAGCTGTAGCCCCCTCCCTTATTTCTTCCTTATCCCATTCTCCTTCCCTCATTTCCTCCCTGTCCCTCTCTAAGTCCACTGATAGGGGAGGGCCTCCTCCCCTTTCATCTGACCCTAGCTTATCAGGTCTCATCAGGCCTGGCTGCAATGTCCTCCTCTGTAGCCTAGCAGGGCTGCTCCTCTCTCGGGTGGGGAAGGGGAGATCAAAGAACCAGCCACTGAGTTCATGTCAGAGACAGTCCCTGTTCCCCTTACTAGGACAGTTACTTGGATACTGGGATGCAATGGTGGGATCTAGAAAAAGCATAATTTTACATTTCTCAAACCTATAAAAGACACCTATTATTGAAAATACTTTTGTTGTTGTTGTTGTTGTTTTTGTTGTTTGAGACAGGTTTTTTCCAGTATATCCTTGCTGTCCTGGAACTAGCTCTGTAGACCAAGCTGGCCTCGAACTCACAGATATCTGCCTCTGCCTCTCTAGTGCTGGGATGAAAAGTGTGCAACATCACTGCCTGGATTTTAGTGTCACATTCTATTTGTGAGGCAGAAATTCTTATATAATGAACAGTCCTGTGCTTTCTCAAACTTATTTTGTCAACTTGACACAAACTAGGTCATTTTAAAAGGGGGACCCGCACATGAGAAAATGTCCCCCAACAGACTGGCATCTAGGTAAGCTTGTCAGGCATTTTTTTAGTGATCGACATAGGGGCCCCCAGCCCACTGGGGGCGGTGCCACCTCTGGGCAGCCATCCATGAGTTTTATCAGAAAGAAGGCTGAGCAAGCTTTGGGGAGCGAGCCAGGAGGCATTGTTCCCCCACAATGTCTACATCAGCTCTGGCCTCAAGGCCCACACTCTGCGGGAGTTCCCATGGTGCTTGAGTTTCTGCCATGACTTTTCCAGTGACAACATCTGGAAGTGTGAATAAAATAAATCGTTTCTTCCCTGAGCTGTTTTGGTCATGGCATTTTATCATAGTAATAAGAAACCCCAAGTAAGACAATTTTTTACAATAAATTATAATTTGGTGGATGATTAAAATAAAAGAAAAAAAATGATAGTTATTCCGATGAAAGAAATTAAAATGGATATGTGTATATATTTATTAAAAGCATTTAATTTACAACGTAATGAGTATGTTTTGATACTTAAGAATGGATTATAATATTCATATAGCATGAACACACAATATTACCAAACTTATTATAACAATTATATTTAAACTATTAGAAGCCTTTGGCAGGGACAGTTTGGTTACGGAGGACTTATTAATGCTGTTAACACCATTATAAAAAAACCTGATGAAATCAGCAAAAAGGTTACCACTTTACTTTTATTTTTCACACATGAAATTGTATGGATATGAGAATAAACTGTCCCCAGACTCTATTACTGCCTAAATGGTTCAGAGCCGCACACATAAATATCAGCAGTGAAGTTGGGGTTGAAACTTAGGCCCATGTGACCCCAAGTCCCAAACTTTCAATATACTCTTAAAAAATGACAATTTTAGTTGTGGTAAAAACACAAAAAAAGCCTATAAAAATTATTTTTATATTTTGATTAAAAAGGGGTAAAATATATAGGACAGACAGGAAAATTAAAGGTATATTAAGTTAGATGTAGTTGACAGCACAGTAATATCATTGTTTTGTATAATCAGAATTTTGTGTAATGAATTTAAAAATTAATTTTGGTAAGGTAATGTTATAATTACTTTTACCATATAAAATGTTGCAGTATAAAAATTATTAAGAGTAACTTTATTATAATTGAGAAATAATCATTTGTGACAGCTCATTAATGAGAAAACATAAAGCAGTTAAATTTTTTAAAAAAAGACAAAGCCTTCCCTAATTTGACACAGACACAAAGTAATACTTGGGGCTGGAGAGATGGCTCAGTGGTTAAGAGTACTCACTGCTCTTCCCAAAGGTCCGGAGTTCAATTCCCAGCACCCACATGGCAGTTCTCAACTGTTTAATGCCCTCCTCTGGTGTTCAGATGCAAATGCAGTCAAAGTACACATACACAAAAAATACATAAATAAATCTTTAAAAAGTAAAGCTATTTCCAAAATGATCCTGTACAACAACAGATTATCTGGAGGTATCTCCATCCCCGATCTCAAGCTGTACTACAGAGCAATAGTAATAAAAACTGCATGGTATTGGCATAGAAATAGAAAGGAGGATCAGTGGAACCAAATAGAAGACCCAGAAATAAACCCACACACCTATGAATACTTGATTTTTGATAAAGAAGCCAAAACCATTCAATGGAAAAAAGATAGCATCTTCAACAAATGGTGTTGGTCCAAATGGATGTCTACATGCAGAAAAATAAAAATAGATCCATATTTATTATCCTGCACAAAACTAAAGTTCAAGTGGATCAAAGACCTCAACATAAAACCAGATACTCTAAATTGGTTAGAAAAAAGTGGGGAAGAGCCTAGAACTCATTGGCACAGGAGACAACTTCCTGAACAGAACACCAACAGCACAGGCTCCAAGAGCAACAATCAATAAATGGGACCTCATGAAACTGCAAAGCTTCTGTAAAGCAAAAGACACTGTTGTCAGAACAAAACGACATCCTACAGACTAGGAAAGGATCTTCACCAACCCTGTATCTGACAGAGGGCTGCTATCCAGAATATATAAAGAACTAAAGAAGTTACAAAGCAATAAATCAAGTAATCCAATTAAAAAATGTGGTACAGAGCTAAACAGAGAATTCTCTGTAGAGGAATATAAAATGGCAGAGAAACACTTAAAGAGATGCTCAACATCCTTAGCCATCAGAGAGATGCAAATCAAAATGACCCTGAGATTTCACCTTACACCCAACAAAATGGCTAAAATAAAAAACCCAAATGACAACACATGCTGGAGAGGTTATGGAGAAAGGGGAACCCTCTTCCATTGCTGGTGGGAACATAAACTGGTCAACCACTTTGGAAGTCAATCTGGTGCTTTCTCAGACAATTAGGAATAGTGCTTCCTCAAGACCCAGCTTTACCACTCCTAGGGATATACCCAAAATTTGCTCAAGTACACAACAAGGACATTTGTTCAACCATGTTTGTAGCAGCTTTATTTGTAATAGCCAGAACCTGGAAATAACCCAGATGTCCATCGATGGATGAATGGATACAGAAATTGTGGTATTTTTACACAATGGAATACTACTTAGCAATCAAAAACAAGGAAATCATGAAATTTGCAGGCAAATGGTGGGATCTAGAAAAGATCATTCTGAGTAAGGTATCCCAGAAGGAGAAAGACACACATGGTATATACTCACTTATATAGACCTATAAGATATGATAAACATAATGAAATCTGTACACCTAAAGAAGATTAAACAAGAAAGAAGACCCAGGGTAAGATGATCAATCCTCACTTAGAAAGACAATTGGGATGGGCATTGGACATGGGAGAAAACAAGTAACAGGACAGGAGCCTACCACAGAGGGCCTCTGAAAGACTCTACCTAGCAGTGTATCAAAGCAGATACTAAGACTCATAACCAAACCTTTGGCAGAGTGCAGGGAATCATATGATAAAAGGGGGAGTTAGTACGATGTGGAGAGGATAGGAGCTCCACAAGGACCAAATATATCTGGGCACAGCGGTCTTTTCTGAGACCATACTCCACCAAGGACCATGTATGGATATAACCTAGAACCTCTGCTCGGATGTAGCCCATGGTAGCTCAGTAACCAATTGGTTTCCCATAGTAAGGGGAGCAGGGACCATTTCTGACATGAACTCAATGGCAGGCTCTTTGACCTCCCCACCCCCGAAGGGAGGAGCAGTCCTGCTAGGCTACAGATGAGGACTTTGCAGCCAGTCCTGAAGATACCTGATAAAACAGGGTCAGATGAAAGGGGAGGAGGTCCTCCCCAATCAGTGGACTTGGAAAGGGGCAGAGAGGAGATGAGGGAGGGAGAATGGGATTGGGAGGAGATGAGGAAGTGGGATACAGGTGGGATACAGAGTTAATAAAATGTAACTAGTAATAAAAAATAATTAAAAAGTAAACTATACTATCTGATTAAATTCATAAATGTATATAGCTGTTTAGGGATATCCTATACATTACCTGCTTTAAAAGGCATTATATGTTATAGTAATAAGTATGTTTTCTTTATAAGTAAAAAAACATTGATATTATATTGACATTTAAAATTTAGGAGGAATTAACTCAGTTTAGTTAGGCAGATGCAAAATGAAAAAGATACAAAGGTATGTAACAACAGACAGCAATATGATGTTCAATTTCTAGTGAAATTAATTTATAATAACAAGCCATTTTGACATTGAAGTTTTGTTGGACAACTGTTTATTTGAAAACCAACTACTTTTTAATATATTAAGTGTACTGGCTGGTTTTGTGTGTCAATGTGACACAAGCCAGAGTCATCACAGAAAGGAGCCTCAGTCAAGATGCCTAGTGAGATCCAGCTGCAAGGCATTTTCTTAATTAGTGATCATTGGGGAGGGACCAGCTCACTATGGGTGGGGCCATCCCTGAGCTGGCGGTCCTGGGCTCTATAGGAAAGCAGGCTGAGCAAGCCAGGAGGCAGCACCACGGCCTCTGCATCAGCTCCTGCCTCCAGGTTCCAGCCTGCTCAACTTCCTGGCCTGACTTCCTCCAGTGATGAACCATGATCTGCAGAATAAGCCCTTTTCTCCTCAACATGCTTTTTGGCCATGGTGCTCCATCACACCAATAAAACCCTAAGACATTAAGTAACAATTATTAAAAATACTATGGATTATGTTAAATATGAGTTATATACTGTACTCTTGATGGCTTAAATGCCATACTAAGTAACAGTGCAAATACATAATTGTTTTCTTTTAGTCGTTATAAATAGGAAAGTTAAATTGAAAGTAACTTACCGCTATTTCTGTTGTAATTTCATGCCTGCTGAATTTATAAATTATGACATATGCAGAGACTCCCGATACACAGAATATTCTGCTCTCTGGACACCAGTAAATCATCTGGACAGCAAATGGATCTTCCTCTACTATCTCACATGTTTGCTTGCCATCTCCCACCTTCTGCTTTTCAAATACTTTTGAAGTTTTTAGCTTGTACAACATCTGTAGTGTCACTACAAAATAACAGAATGAAGTTATTTCCTAGTTTGCTTTTAATTCTTCGCCATTGTTCAAGTTTTTTCAATATATTTGTTGAACCACAAAAGTAAAACCTAAGAAAGGCAAGTCACGTTTACATAGTAAACGCTCAGTGTCACACGCTTGCTTATGGGAGCAGTATCAAGAGAGAAACTTATATGGTGAAAGAGAAAGAATGTTTATGAGAATTGGAACGAAGAAAATTTATAATGGAAATCAGAAAATAAGTCTCTCCCAGATGAGAGGTTGTTCATGCTTTTTCACAATAAGCCCTTTACTTGCTTAATAGAAGGCCGATACAATGCTCTAGATGTTTTCTTAGACAGAGATCCTTTAGGAAAGATTTCACCTTTGTGGTTTTAGTTAAGAAAGGGTCAGGTACAGGCTTATAAAACTCTGGGTTTATGAATGGTTTTCAACAACATTTATTTTGGGGAAGTTATTTCTACTTCAGAACACAGTAAGACCACAATTTCCCATACAAAACAAAAGACTCTTCTTGTAGAAATGGTCTTCAAAAGAGTTTCAAAAGCCAGTAGTTTCTGCAGAAAGGACACAGCTTAATTTAATAAGAAGCAGTAGTCAGTACAATTGAAGAAAATTCCACAAAATAATTAGCCTGAGTCCCCCCTCAACCCTGAATAGGGTCTCTCTGTGTAGCCTGGCTGTCCTGGAACTCCCTATGTAGACCAGGCTGGCCTTGAACTCACAGAGATCGGCCTCCTGAGTGCTGGGATTAAAGCTGTGTGCCACCACCTCCCGGTTGGCCTGAACTTTTAAAAATTCTTAATAACATACTCAGGCCCACCTAGACTTAAAAAAAAAAAATCTCAAAAAATGACTAGATAAATAAAAAAAGAGATTTTTTTTTGGTGTATCACTGAACTTCCTGGTTCAAATAAATCTCTACCATTTCTGATTAAAACAGCATTTGATGACACGACATTTAGAAATTTCACATTTTGACATGTATTTACACATGTGCATTTCTTTCTCTTAAGAACATGCTTTGTGAATGACATATATGGGCATAATGAAGATTTAAGTAACTTTACAGGCTCTAGCACACTGACTGCATAAATTATTCCCTAAATTACCTAATTGTTAAAAAAAATAAAAAGAATCTTTACTGTTATCAAATAATTTATTTTGACTTTCATCGACTATTACAGAGAGGGATAGGAAAGCTGAGAAGAGAGGAATGAAAGCATTTGTCAAACACCACCCAGGTAAGACACAGAAGGAATTTCCTGAAGAGTTAATTTGGTAAATCTTGGATTTTTTTCCTGATTCAACATGCATTTTTTTAGATAGCTGAAAGAGTGGCTGTAGTCTTGTTTATTTAATATTATTGCATGCAATTACAGTAACATACTTTAAGCTGATCTAAAATATAGAAAATAAATTATGCTAGATAATCTATTTATAACAAATATAATATAATTATGCTAAAATATTTCTGAAATGATAATTTTGAAAATTAAAAAGTGTTGTATGGCCATAAATAAATTTTAACAAAATATTCTCTGCTGAATGCGGATAAGTGTAACACTTACTTGCTGAAGCATCCCAAAATTTTATTGATCCATCAGCATGACTAGATAAAAATAAAATAGCATTAATTAAAGTATATAAAATAAATCAGTCACTTTAAATACATAAAAAGTTCATTTACTATTGTTAATATCTTCATAAAAATCACTGTGATGAATGTTGATTCATGATAAACCATTTCTAAGCTCAAAACGATGACTTTTAAAATCTTATTATTTATTACAGTTTATTCACTTTGTGTCCTTGTTATAGCTCCCTCCCTCATGTCCTCCCAGCCCCGCTCTCCCTCATTCTCATACCATGCCCCTTCCTATTCCACTGATACTGGAGATCCTCCTTCCCTTCTATCTGACCCTAGTCTATCAGGTTTCATCAGGACTGGCTGCACTGTCTTCCTCTGTGGCCTGGCAAGGCTGTACTCTCTAGGAGAAGGTGATCAAAGAGCCAGACACTGAGTTCACATCAGAGACAGCCCCTGCTCCCATTACTAGGGAACTCACTTGGAGACTGAGCTGCCATGGGCTACATCTGAGCAGGGGGTCTAGGTCCTCTCCATGCATGGTCCTTGGTTAGAGTATTGGTCTCTGCTGGACCCCTGGGCCCAGGTTTTTTTGTTCTGTTGGTCTCCTAGTGGAGCTCCTGTCCCCTCCAGGTCTTTCTATCTCCCCCTTCTTTCATAAGATTCCCTGCACTCTCCCCAAAGTTTGACTAGGAGTCTCAGCATCTGCTTCAATACCCTGATCATCAGAGTCTTTCAGTGGAAGGCTCCTGTCCTGTTCCCTGTCTTCTCCCACTTCAGATTTCTATCCTGTTTCCTCTTCTGAATGAGGATTAAGCATCTTCCCAGGGTCATCCTTGTTGTTTAGCTTCTTTTATACTATAGAGCTAAATAGAATTCTCAATGAGGTATCTACTGGCAGAGAAACACTTAAATGTTCAACCTCCTTAGTCATTAAGGAAATGCAAATCAAAATGACCCAGAAATTTTACCTTATACCCAACAAAATGGCCAAGATAACAAAAAAAAAAAAAAAATCATGTGACAATACATGTTGGAGAGGATGTGCATAAAGGGAAACTCTCTTCCATTGCTGGTAGGAATGTAAACTTGTATAACCACTTTGGAAATCAATCTGGTGTTTTCTCAGAAAATTATGGAATAGTGCTACCTCAAGATCCAGCTATACCACTCATGAGCATATAACCAAAAGATGCTCAACCATACAACAAGGAAATTTGCTCAATGGTGTTCATAGCAGTTTTATTCGTAATAGCCAGAATCTGTAAACAACCTAGATGTCCCTCTGCCAAGGAATGGATACAGAAATTGTGGTACATTTACACAATGGAATACTACTCAGTAATTAAAAACAAGGAAATCATGAAATTTGCAGGAAATTTTATGGTACTAGAGAAGATTATCCTGAGTGAGGTAACCCAGAAGCAGAAAGGCACACATAGTATATACTCACTTGTAAGTGGAGAGTAGACATATAATATAGGATAAACATACTAAAGTAGTGACATTTCTGATGCTATGAATTTTGAAGTAAATATTAGCCATTTGATGAATGTTTTGTTGTGAGAATAAAATACCCAGTTTAAACATTTAAGAGAAGAAAGGTTGATTTTGTTCAAGGGTTCATGGTCCATCATGGCGGGGAGAATGTGGGAGAGTAGTGCCCATCATGGCAGTAGAAGCATGTAACAAATTATTAATCTCAAGATGTACGGAAAGGAAGCAAAGTAAAAACAAGAGACCAGGCTCTAGAAATAACCTTCAAGGTATTCATCCAGTGGCCTCTTTCCTCTACCTAGTTTGTCCACCTCCTGCAGTTTCTCCTTTCTCCCAAGATAACACTATCAGGTAGACACCAAGAAGGCAATACTTAAGCCTATGGAGGACATCTTATGTTCAGCCATAGCAATGGGGATACAAAGCATGATTTCTGAAATTTGAGGAATATGATGTTTTGTTAAGGGTTTTACTGAAGTTAATATTCTATTGCTTCCAAATAAAGTATTTCTTATAAATCTCTCTCATAATTTTATTGACTTTTATAATTTTATTATGACTCTTCTACTAATATAATCTAAATATAATTCTTTTGTATAATTCTGTAAGCAGAAGGTTATTGTGTAATTCAAATTCTGGTTTCTGTATCCCCTCCCCCCATATATGGTTGCAATCCTTGTTCTGAGAATCTCTTGTCTGAATGTTGTGTAAACACTGCTCCCCAAATGTCTCCTGATATGCCAATAAAGCAGCTTACAGCCAATCACTGAGCAGGGGAGAAAATAAGGCTGGACTTCCTGCCAGCCAGGGAAGGAGGAGTTAGAGGAGGAAGTAGGGGAATGAGCCGTGGGAGGGGTACAAAAGACCTCAGGGGAAGGATCTGGAATAAGAATACAGAGTGCAAGTGTCTCTGGGATATGTGCTGTTAGGAAACCAGATTAGTTTAGAGGGTTAAGAACAGAGTATTCTCCCTTTACCTCCCCCACCCCCCCACCCCCCGCGGGAGGAGCAGCCTTGCTAGGCCACAGAGAAGGACATTGCAGCCAGGCCTGAAGATATCTGATAAGCTAGGGTCAGATGGAAGGGGAAGAGGGCCTCCCCTATCAGTGGACTTCCAAAGGGACAGGGAGGAGATGAGGGAGGGAGGGTGGGAATGGGAGGGAATTAGGGAGAGGGCTATGGCTGGGATACAAAGTAAATAACCTGTGATTAGTATTAAAACAATAAAAATTAAAAAAAAAAGAATAGAGTATTCTCACGTATTATGTTGTGAAGATTATTATTAAATAAATATAAAAGTTTCAATTATTTGTTTGACGACTGTGTTAAGGGAGAAACTGAAAAACAAACACAGATTTATAAAAAGTAACTTTAACATAATTCTGTTTCCAGCAATTTGATTATATTTTTCATAAAGCTAAGAATTATGAATTAAAGCTATTTCTTAGATTCTTATTTCTTATTTTTATTTAAATGATTCATCTGCACAGAGCACAGTTACATAAGTGTCAAGACCTAACAAATACTTTTATTAAAGTTATAACTATTTGTTATAAATTATAATTCACAAAACATCTTACTTACCCAGTAATAATAATTTCTGGATAAGTTTGTGCTCCAAGATTCCAAGCTCCTCCACTGACTGGCCATTCCTAAACATATTATTGAGAAGAATATGTAGGTTTTATTTTTTAGTTTAAATGGCTTAGAATTTTAGAATTAAATGTTACAAAATAATAAAAAGATGATTTAATATCACATCATTACAAAACAGCCAAAAATGAAGTATATAGTTATAATTGATCCTTTTGTTAAACAAATCGATCTATAAATGCAGAATAGCAATTTGTTTAAAAATGGATTTTAACCAATATTACCATTCACATAAACTAATAAGATAAGTATTTAATTGGTTAAATACATTGTTGTAACATGTGCCAATCAGTATATGATGACATTTAGCTTTGTGATGACATTTAGAATAGCACATAACTAGTGCTTTTTTGAATAGTACATTACAGTTATCCTGGGCCAATAACAGAAACCATATTAGATAGCTTGTGATAATTATAAATACTTGAAACTTAAATATTGTAAAGAAAAATATCGTGTTAGCAACAAGTGTTTTAATAATTTTGTCTTTCATTTAGTACTTCTAATTTTTTTCAAGACAGGGTTTCTTTGTGTAGCCCTGGTTATACTAACACTAGCTTTGTAGACCAAGCTGGTCTCAAACTCAGAGATCTGAATGCCTCTGCCTTCCAAGAGCTGGAGTTAAAGACATGTGCCACCGGCCGCCACCACTTGGCTTAATTTTGTCTTTCTAATAATAAATTATGAAGAATTGATTCTTGAATTTCATACAACCCTATCCATATAAAAAATTAAAGGATACTTATTATGACTCTGATAGTTTATATATGTAATACAAAAATAAGCATGATTGACAAATAGATCTTAGTATGTAATTATACACTTATGGGAAATTTATAATCTTATAGGCTTAGAACTATGCCACAGCTAGAAAATTGAATTTCACTAGTTTAATCTTTGACAATGTCATCTTGCAACTTTCAAAGTTTCTTGTTAGTCACCTTTGTGTAGAAAGTGAGAAAATAAAAGACAAGAAAAAGCATGACCATACATCCAAATACAGGACCAATTTACCTTGTTACTGTATCCTTGTTTTTTGTGCTTGACTCCTATAGAATAGAGTACTAGAATCAAATCTGGAGGGCAATCGGCAAAATATGCTGTGCATGTAACTGGTGACTCATGAATGTCCATTGGGTATGGATTCTCAAAGATTGGAAAACTAATAGATAAAGACAATATATTAGAGTCATTTTGCAAAGATAAAAACATGAAATAATTTTCATAATCAAGTCCTAAAATGTTTATAAACATTATAAACTTCACTCTTTTCAGCACCATAAAGAGTAATTTTATTTTTTAAAATACAGTTTCTTGTAAAATGAGATGTTAATAATAATAGAAATGAATTTTCTTTCCAGGCCTCCAATATCCCATAATGACATACTTTGTTAATATGAATACAATAATTTTATTAAACTAAATATTGTGCAATAAGTGTAATGTCTTAAAATTTATACCAACCAGGTATTTTATTTAAAGATATAATACACCTCTTACTATCTAATATTTTACTAGTACACCTTTATACTATTAAAAGGTATAATATGTTTTTAAATAGTAAAATACTTATATTAAAATTAGTAAAATATTTGTATTTTTATTGTAGTATTATACCTTTACATAGTAAAATAATTGTAAAATTTTCAAAGAAATACATAAGTTTAAAAAAATATTTGTGGTAGAGGCTAAAAGATATATATGAGTCCTGGAAACAGAACTCAAGTTCAGGCATGGTGGCAGGTGTCTTTATTCACTAAGCCACATTACAAGTCCCAAGAGTTTTCTTCCTGGCAGTAGAGGTGCTGCAAATAGTGATATTTCAGATTAGGATAGTAGCATATGCAGAATCAAATGCAGAGGAGCGATTCATATTTAATTAGTGACAAGTATGGTAAACCTTAGGAAATCATAAATTCTTGATTTCGAAGTACAAATTGTTAATTGTATCATCATTTTCCTTTTTATTGAAAATATTTTTTCATGAAATATATTCTAATCATGGTTAAGGTTGAATAGTTGGGGGGGGGACATGAATGAATCACTTCGAAGACCAGACCTACACTTAAATTAGGAACAGCGGTAAGGAACAATGACAAGCATAAACAACACAGTGAAAATATTTGGGACATATTATTTTGGCTTATAGGCAAAGAGTAAACACAATATGTAGAAGAAAAACAGTTTAAAATTCTTAACTTAGACATTTAATTTTCTTGTTGAACCCATGGCCTTTCAGCAAGTGCTCTAACACTAAACCTCATCCCTGCCACAAGTACTTACATGTAGAAGTGTAAAAGGAAAGTGGGGGATGGAATGGGAGGATCAAGTAGGGAGGGAGAGGAGAAATGGGGTTGTATGAGGGAATAAGGGGAGAGACAGATAAAATTAGGAGTATTTGAGGGCTACTATAAAACATAGTATCATAGAAACATATGAAGGTTATCTAAATAAAATCACCAAATAATAAGGGAGGCAAAGTCCCAGATGGCCATCTTTGGTCCAGTACTGGGACTGTGTTATATCCAATTGAAGTGTAGACCAGAGGGTCTCCGTGGGAATCCCCAAATAACTCATGCTGTTGCCAAGACTATAGCTTGCTCTCCAAAATCTGACAGTAAGACCATGTTGTTGAATACACCTACACAACTCATTGAACATGGGGATGTAGAGCTGCTGCCTACCTAGGACCCTCTTCCCTACATTTCAGCATCTTTAGTACAGGAAGATATTCTGCATGCTACCAAGAGCGACCACCAAGCCAGCCACAGATCCTTTATCTACAAAGGAATACTATCTGCAAGATTTGTTAGGCCAATGGTGGCACAAAGCTTGTGGGAGTAACCAAATAACTGATTTGATCTAAGGTCCACTCCATGAGATGGGACCCAACCCAGCATTGCTTCGGTGACCAAAAATCTGAGACTAAATAACCCAGGGACCTAAAGTAAAACCAAATATTACTGGTTTTAAAAATGTAGTGATAAAATGACTCATAAAGAGTCATATTCTGCTATATTCATAGCCTAGTGTCTCGTTTATCTATCCTTAGAGAAGTTTCCTCTTGCAACATATGGGAACAAATATAGAGACCCACAGTTAGACATTAGGCAGAGAGAGACCCAGGAACACCCATCCTAAACGGGATGTCTCCATCAAATCCCTTCCCTCAGAGTTCAGGGAACTCAAGAGGGGTGGCACAAAGAGTGTAAGGGCCAGAGTGAATGGAAAGTTTCAAGGAAACTACAAGGCCCTTTTAATGAACAAGATCAAGGTTTCCATGAACTCACAGAGACTGAAGCAGCATGCAAAGGGCTCACATGGGTCTGCACCAGGTTCTCTGCACATACATTGCAGCTCCCAGTTTAGTGTTTTTATGGAATCTCTGAGTGTAAGATCGAGTGTCTTTCTGATTCTTATGCCTTCTCTTTGTCTGTTTTCTTTTTGTTGGTTTGTCTTGCCCATCTTCAGTGTGATAGCTTTTTTAATCTTATTATATTTTATTTTTATATTTAAAAGTGAATGAATGAATGAATGAATACCCAGGCACTAGTGTAAAGGTTAACAACTGAACTGTTATTTATATTTGCGGGAAGAGGGAAAAATTAGTTTTCTCTAATGGAGTGGCACTGGGTATATCTAGCACTCCAGGAAAGGCTTCATGATTAGGAGTAGTTAACCAACATAGGATGGACTCCGCTTTGTGTGTGTGTTCTTTTGGGGTGGTGTTTTATTTTGTTTTCTTGGTTTGGGGTTGTTGTTGCATTGTGTTTTCCTTGTTTTTTGAAAAAGAACTTAAAGTTGGGTAAGTAGGGAGGCAGAAAGGATCTCGAAGGACTTGGGGAAAGGAAAAATACATACAAAGTGTATTTAAAGTTAAAATTGTTTTAAATAATAAAAGAGCTATAGTTCTCCCTCAAAAAAAAAATAAAAGGAAAACCCAAGAACCAAGAAAGAAAAATTATTCACCATAATATTTGCCTGAGTAAATAAATAAAAGTAAATAGTTGAAGAGTAAATAAAAGTGAAGGTATAGAATGGTGGGGGAGGGGAGAGAGAAGCCTAAAGTTATAACTTATTTAACATTCAGTGGGGTTGAGAGGTAACTATTTGAGGGAAATAGAATATATTTGGTTTTGATATTTAAATTTATCTAATATTTGACAACAGCGGAAATTTACATAAGTTTTAATAGTATTATCGAGGTAAGCAAAAGTCATTCGTTTTGTTTTTGCAAAATGCTTATTTATATACTTAACATGAGGTGATAAGAACTATAAGAACAGGAGTGGGGAAGTAACTCAGTGGGTAAGAGCACTTTTCTCTGAAGCAGGAAGACCTTAGTTCGAATGCCCAGCACCCAGATGATCATGCCTATAAGCCCAGCAACTGGAAGGCAGAGATAGGTGAGTCTCTGGATTTTACCGGCAACCCAGCCTCACAGAGGCAGCTTCCAGTTCAATGAACAGTTTCAGCTACAGGAAATACGCAGAAGAGTGATAAAATGGGATATTCAAGGGCCTCCCCGCCTTTGTGCTCACATATGTGTACATCTGTATACTCAGATGCCTGCACCACATAGAATACACACACACATGCACACACAAATGAATAAAAATATAAAATAGAAAATTGTATTACACATATTTGAACACAATAAAATGTTAGTGTATCTATAAAGTAAAGAAATTTAATATAAGATATCTAGTGGTCATTAGAGGCCATTAGAGAATTAGATAAGGTTTGAGAAAACAACATATATGACATAGTTGAATACCAATGACAAAAAGAGTATATTTTAATGGGCTGATATAATACAAGAGATTATTTCAATCTTCTTGTATCTGTTGAGGCTTGCTTTGTGCCCGACTATACAGTCAATTTGGAGAAGGTTCCATGAGGTGCTGAGAAGATCTCTCATACTCACAGATTGGTAGGATTAACTCTTTATTCAATGACACCTGGGTCAAGGATGAAATAAAGAAAGAAATTAAAGACTTCCTAGAACTTAATGAAAATGAAGGTACAACTTACCCTAACATATGAGACACAATGAAAGCAGTGCTATAAGGAAAGTTCACAGCACAAAGTGCCTTCATAAGGAAATTTGAGGCATCTCATACAAGCAACTTAATGGCACACCTCAAAGCACTAGAAAAATAAAAAGAAGCAGACACACCCAAGAGGAGTAGATAGCTGGAAATAATCAAATTCAGGCCTGAAATCAATACATTAAAACCATTCTTGTATATAAACTAGAATCCCTGCTCAAATGTAGCCCGTGGCAGCTCAGTCTCCAAGTGGGTACCCTAGTAAGGGGAACAGGGACTGTCTCTGACATGAACTCAGTGGCTGGCTCTTTGATCGCCTCTCCCTGAGGGGGGATCAGCCTTACCAGGCCACAGAGGAGGACAATGCAGCCAGTCCTGATGAGACCTGATAGGCTAGGGTCAGATGGAAGGGGAGGAGGACCTTCCCTATCAGTGGACTTGGGGAGGGGTATGGGAGGAGGTAAGGAAGGGAGGCTGGGATTGAAGGAAATGAGGGAGCAGGCTAGAGCTGGGATACAAAGTGAATAAACTGTAATTAATATGAAAAATTAAAAAAAAATGAAGAGAACAATTCAAAAGAATCAAAAAAACCAAGAGCTGATTCTTTGAGAAAATCAACAAGATAGACAAACTCTTAGTCAAACTAACTAAAAGGCAGAGGGACACTGTCCAAATCAACAAAATCAGAAGTGAAAAGGGGGGCATAACAACAGACACTGAGGAAATCCAAGGAATACTTAGGTCCTACCTCAGAAGCCTATATGTAGCAAAATTTGAAAATGTAAATGAAATGGACATCTTTCTTAACAGAGTCCATTTACCAAAGCTAAATCAAGATCAGGTAAATTAAACAGTCCTACATCCCCCAAGGAAACAGAAGCAGTCATCAAAAGTCTATCATCCAATAAAAGCCCAGGTCTAATGGTTTTAGTGCAGAATTCTACCAGACCTTCAAAGAAGAGTGAACACTCTTCAAACTATTCCACAAAATAGAAACAGAAGGAACATTACCAAACTCATTCTATGAGCCCACAGTCACCTTGATACCTAAACTGCATAAAGACCCCACAAAAAACAGAACTTCAGACCTATCTCTCTTATGAACATTAACACAAAAAATACTCATAAAATACTCGAAAACTGATCCAAGATCACATAAAAAATATCATCCACCATGAGCAAGTAGGCTTCATCCCAGGCATGCAAGGATGGTTCAATATACAGAAATCCATCAATATAATCCACCATATAAGCAAACTGAAGGAGGAAAAACCACATGATCATCTCCTTAAATGCTGAAAAAGCATTTGACAAAATCCAACATCCATTCATGTTAAAGTCTTGCAGAGATCAGGGATACAAGGCACATACCTAAACATAGTAAAGACAATATACAGCAAGCCTATAGCCAACATCAAACTAAATGGAGAGAAACTTAAATCAATCCCACTGAAATCAGGGAAAAGGCAAGAATGCCCACTCTCTCTCCATATTTTTTCAACATAGTACTGAAAGTCCTAGCTAGAGCAATATGACAACTAAAGAAGATCAAGGGAATACACATTGGAAAGGAAGAAGTCAAAGTATCACTATTCTCAGATGGTATGATAGTATACTTGAGTGACCCCAAAAATTCTACATAGAACTCCTTCAGCTGATTAACACCTTCAACAAAGTGGCTGGATATAAAATTAACTAAAAAAAAAATCAGTAGCCCTCCTGTATACAAAAAACAAAAGGGCTGAGAAAGAAATTTGGGAAACAACTCCCTGCACAATAGCCACAAATAACATAAAGTACCTTGGTGTGACTCTAATCAAGCATATGAAACACCTGTATGAAAAAAGCTTCAAGTCCCTGAAGAAAGAAATTGAAGAATATATCAGAGGATGGAAAGATCTCCCATGCTCATGGATTGGTAGGATTAACATAGTGAAAATGGCCATCCTGCTAAGAGCAATCTAGAGATTCAATACAATTCCCATCAAAATACCAACACAATTCTGTATAGAACTTGAAAGAAATTCTCAATTTCATAGGGAAAAATAAACATCCCAGAATTACTAAAACAATCCTGTTCAATAACATCTTCTGGAGGTGTCTCCATCCCTAATCTCAAGCTGTACTACAGAGCAACAGTAATAAAAAAACTCCATGGTATTAGCATAGAAACAGAATGGTGGATCAATGGAATTGAATAGAAGACACAGAAATAAACCCATACACCTATGGATACTTGATTTTTGACAAAGATGACAAACCATGCGATGAAAAAAAAGATAGCATCTTCAACAAATGTTGCTGGTCTAACTGGATGTCCACATGTAGAAAAAATACAAATAGATCTATACTTATCACTATGCACAAAACTGAAGTCCCAGTGGGTCAAAGACCTCAATATAAAACCAGACACACTAAGTCTGTTAGAAGAAAAAGTGGGGAACTCATTGGCACAGGGACAACTGCCTGAACAGAAGACCAACAGCACAGGCTCTAAGATAAATAATCAATAAATGGGACCTCATGAAACTGAAAAGCTTCTGGAAAGCCAAGGACACTGTCATCAGAACAGAACATCAGCCTACAGATTGTGAAAGTATCTTCACCAAACCTGTATCTGACAGAGGGCTAATATCCAGAATATACAAAGAACTTAAGAAGTTAAACATCAACATAGTTCTTGTAGTTCTAGCTAGAGCAATAAGACAGCTAAGGGAGATCAAAGGGATACAAATCAGAAAGGAAAAAGTCAAAGTATCACTATTCTCAGATGGTATGATAGTATACATGAGTGACCCCAAAAATTCTACAGAGAACTCCTTCAGGTGATAAACACCTTCATCAAAGTGGCTGGATATAAAATTAACTAAAAAAAAAAATCTGAAGCCCTCCTGTATACAAAAGACAAATGAGCTTGAGAAAGAAATTAGGAGGGAAACAATACTCTTCACAAAGCCACAAATAACAAAGTACCTTGGTGTAACTCTAACCAAGCAAGTGAAAGACCTATATGAAAAAAAAAATTCAAGTCTCTGAAGAAAGAAATTGAAGAAGATATCAGAAGATGGAAAGCTATCCCATGCTCATGGATCTGTAGGATTAGCATAGTTTTTTTTTTTTTTTAAAGAAAATCTGTGACATTATTTCTCTGGTTATTTAAAATTTATTCATTTTTTCAAAATTTTTAGAGATAATAACAAAAGTGAGAATTGTACATAAGCTTGTATTTTACTGCTTTTGCATTCTTTTTAATAGAATTTCCATTTTGTATTATGAATTGTCCTGGAATTTCATAAAGCGGTGAAACAAAACACCAACAATTGTTTTTTTTCCTTTGAAATAAACCTCTAGATTTTTGAAAATAAAATAAAATAACAGACTTTATTCTTAAGAGACAAAGAACAAAAAACTATCAGAAACTCATGAAGGACAGCTGAGACATAAAGAAAAGAAGATTCATAAAGAGAAAAAAAAAAAAAGCTGAGGTGAAATCTATAAAACTTGTGCAGCAGATAAAGGTGGGCATGAACTAGTACCTGCTGCCTATTGGGGCCCAAGTCATTAGTACTCATCAAGGAGTGCTATCCTCTCTTGAGGACAGGTGCTGGAGTAATACCAAATAGAGAAAGAATGAGCAGGCTAAAAACACATGACCAGGAAATAGGGATAAGATGGACAGAAAGATGCCCAAAGCAAGTCATGGAGATTACAACGGAAGTACAAAACAGTGGCCTGAATATGAGATCCTTCACAAGTTCTTTAGAGTAACTAGCTTAAAGGAATTATGGAAGGTACTAAGTCCATTACAGCCTAGGTGAGCAATAATGTGGAAACAAAAGCCGTATACTCAACATAGCACACACTCTCAGGCAAGGAATGTGGTGCATTAGTAAAACCAAGAGGGATATGGGTGAGAAGAAAACAGTTAAGTTAAATACAAGTGAGTCCATGCCATCCATAGCCTCAGAGCCTGATCCACTGCATACTCTATGCACAAAATATGATCCTTAGCATACCAAAAACAATGTTGTAGGGGACAGGCATAGGGTCTCAGACACCCTAGAAAAGTCAAGTAACACAGCATGAAGGGCATACCAGTGTGACATTTTAATTTAGGGCTGGAAGACCCCCCTTCACTCAGAGTCAGTTATAGAAGACACCAAAGGGGTGGAGGGAAAGAACACTCATGACAAATAGGAAGGGACACTGATCTTTATAATATTTTCTGTTTAATTTTAATACTTATTTCAGTTAATTTTAAGTTACACTTTTATTTCAGTTGTTGGTGGTTTTAACATGTATCTTTTATGAATAGGTTCCTATTACTGTCCATTCCTTTTATGAGCCCATTCTACAACATTTTCTCTATTATTTATTATGCTTTCTCTATTATTTATACTTTCTATTTGTACTTTATTTCCCTCAATCTCCATGCCTCAATTTCTTTCTCCTTGTACTTCATTATTTTTAATACTCTTAGCTCTATAAAACTATAAGCTGCTTTTTCCTAAATGGTTTCTTTGTGCCTCTGTTTCTGAACCTTACTGAAGACATAAGTCAAGTAATGAAGTGTCTGCTCCTATACGTTAGCATTAAGATTGTAGTCAAATATCAATTTTCTGCAGTCAAAAATTCAATTTTCATGTAGTCATGGGAAACATAAACTAATAAAACAAAGCCAACAAACTAACAAAAAGAGCAGAACAAATGCTGCATATAGACTTAGAAATGTCTCTATGTAACGAAAATGGTGAATGCAGAGATTCATAGTGCTGAGAAGAGATTGTTGAGTACCGAGTCATTATAGATATAATAGTCATAATGTATACAAATGAGACATTTATTCCACCCTCCTCCAAAGCTCAGGAAACATAACAGAAGAGGAAGCAGGAACAATATAGGGAACAGAAGATAAAGAGAAGGGCTGTGAAATGTTGTCATCTGGGTATGCTTTTGCAATCCTTAACACATAGCAGCTGTGCTCACCTGATCTAAGCCTGCAACATTCAGTGCATTGGGCCTGTCAATCTTCAGTCATTGTTGGGTCACAGGCTCATGGAACCTGCCTGTTCTATGGGAATTATTGGTTGATGATAGACTCTGGGGAAGAAGGGCCACTGTCTTCAGTGACGTAGCCATCAGCAAGTCTACCAGTGGAAAGCTTTATTTCTATGTTCATGCATGTGGCCCTGGTTAGACTCAGTTGGCATCAGAAAACACATGCACTATGAAAACAGAGAGAAGGAATTCTTTAGTTGGCAAGGTTTAAACAGGGAAGGCAGTGAAGAATGGAGGCCCACATGGGGTACAGGAGGAAAGTTAACCAAAGCCAGGGTAGTATGAAAAAAAATACATGGAGACTACTGCTTTATAAACTAATTAAAATATAATTTAAAAAGACTTTAAATGGAGGCACTACCATCTGTGGGTAAATGGTGCTGATCCCAGAAGGCATTGGTTATAAAATAAAAATCCCCTGGTGTGAGCCTCTTCCTTTAGAGTTATTGGCCAGGAAGTTCCTAGAAGTCTCCCCCAAATTATACAGATGATGAGTATTTTTCTTTGGATATACACTGGAACTGGATGGTGAGACCCTGTTGCTGAAGATACCACATGCTTTGGTTTCACAATACAGAGGAATCGTGCTATAACTGTGCTGGAAGCTTCCTTGTTGCTGACTAGCCTTTAAAGTTCTGGAAATTGCCATGCCAGCAGCTGGGGAAGCGAAGTAGCAATAATCTAAAGTCAGATTTGGACTTTAAATCTACATATGCTACAATATCAACATATCAGGTATTATTTACTTGTAAAATAATGGCACTACTGCTATGGAAGTAAGCAATGACATCCGATTAAGTCCAACAGGAGGGAGTTCGTGATCCGTCAAATCCACAGCTAGGAGTCATAGGCTTTGTGGTTGAATCTATTATTGCTGTTTTAGTAAATGGACACGTCAAAAATATTTAAAGTATTTCTTTATACCAATAGACTGTGGTTGTCCCCAGCCCTGATTAGAGAAGCTTCTCTTTGCACTGAATGGTGATTAATTCAGATACTCATGGCTAGGCCAGGTGCTAATAATAAACTGGTAATAATAATAAGTTGAGTGTTCTGCATTAAACCCCCTCTAAGGCTCAAAGAGTATGGCAGAAAAGTGAGTAGAAATAAAGAAAAGAATAGATGGGGAGTGAGGGGTGTGAAACATTGCCTTATGAGCATAACATGGTTGTGGTGCTCACAAACCCACAATATCAAGGGGTTGCATGCATAGGGCATGTAAAAGTAAATGTTCAGTCATAAAAGTGAAGGCATTCACGGGGCCCCATCCCACCCAGGGGGAACTAATGACAATTGAGGAGTGATAATGAAGAAGAGAAAGTATCTGGCTCCAGCCACTGATGGGTTACTCAAGTTCCTGTAAACAGATTCACAACCCAGTGTATGTGCGTGGCCCTGGTTAACTCGGGGAATCACAAAGCAAATAAAACAACAACATGAAAGTGGGGTTTAGACCTGGTGGGAGGAAGAGAAGAGAGATTGATGGGGTAAAAGGATGAAAAGGCAAGGTGAAGGATGAGTATGAACAAATTACATTATCTAAAAACTAAATTTAAAGACTGAATTATTGAAGAGAAAGAAAAAAATTGTTCCTGATGATAGAGGACAATCTCATGAGAACAACACATTGACTTTCCTGAAAATATTAAAGTATAAGTATATCACTTTCCTCTTCTGTTTCCTTCTTTCAATTCCTCTTATGCCCCTCTCTCTTGCTTCCCCTCAGATTCTTGGCTGTTTTACTCTTAATTATTATTGTTGTTATATATGCATAAATATATAAAAAACAACCTGCTGAGTTCATCTACTGTTACTTTTACATACATGACTTCAGGGTACATGACCACTCAATATTGGGTAAGCAATTAAAGGGCTCATTTCTGGGGAAGACTGATTTCCTCCTTCCCTTAAAAGTTCTTAGTTGTCTATAGTTCTTGGTTCAAAATATTTATATATGTCCTTTTAAAATACATATAAAGAAAAAAATAAACATATCTATATTTCCAAGATCTTTGAAATATATTCAAGAGACCAAAACAAAGAATTCATCTGGCTGAAAAAGATGAGATAAAATCTAAATGTATAAATAATCAATTCAATAAAATGAGAGCAGAAAATTCCTCAAATGTAGACAAAGAAATTGTATCCAAACACAAGAGTAATTTAGAACTTAAAACAGACTTGACCAGAGAAGAGCATCTCCAAGACATGGTAGTTAAGAAGTCAATAATACAAAGCATAGAAACCATATAAAAAGCATAAAGGAAAAACTACCAACTCACCTATGAAGGCAAACACATCAGAATACCATCAGATATCTCATCAGCAATCCTAAAATTCAGGAAAGCATAGAATGATATATTTCAAGCCCTGAAAGTAAATAACTAAAACACAGGATTGCTATATATATCACAAAACTACCTTTTAAAACTACAAAGCAAAATGAGGATATTTAAAGACAAGCACAAGCCATAGAAATTTATTTCTCTCAATAAACATTCAAATATAAATGACTTCAAATCATCATCATCATCATCATCATCATCATCGTGAGAGTAGCTGACAGGATTAAAAGCCAAGATTTCTTCCATTATCTATTGTCTCCTAGAAACACATCTCATTGGCAAAGGCAACCACAGACCTACAGTTAAACAATGGCAATCAATCTATCAAGTAAAAAGCTTTAAACCATCCGGTGTATCTATTCTATTAGCTGATAGAGGAGCCCCCTGGCCAACATTCATCAAAGAGGTAAAGAAGGTCACTACACAGCAACAAAATGAATGATTCATTAAAACAAAATAAAAAATGATAAATGTGTCTGCACAAGATGTTGAGGTTCACATTTCATAAAAATCTAAAGGAAATTAAAGGTCTGATAGGTCCAGATACAAGAGGGTGGGTGACTTCAACACCCATCTTTACATAGGTTATCCTAACAAAACATCAACAAAGAAACATCAGAGGCAAGCCACACCATAGGTCAAAATGCATCATATTATAGACCACAAAACAAGTTTTCAAAATACAAATTATCTGATACAAAAAAATTCACACTCACGGTATATACTCACTCATATAAACATACAATATAGAATAAACCCACTAAAAGCTGTACATCTAAACAAACTAAGCAAAAGAGAGGACCCTAACTAAAATGTTCAATCCCCATCCTGAAAGGCAAAGAGGATGGACATCAGAAGAAAACGAAAATAGGAAACAACCTCGGAACCCGCTACAGAGGGCCTCTGAAAGCCAGAAGAAAACAGGAAACAACCTTGAAACCTGCCACAGAGGGCCTCTGAAAGCTTCTGCAGTATAGACTGTCAAAGCAGATGCTGAGCCTGATGGCCAACTGATGGGCAGAGTGAATGGAATTTTATGTAAGAAGTGGGAAATAGTAAGAGCTGGAGGGAACGGGAACTCCACAAGCAGAGCAACAGAACAAGATAATTTGAACACAGGGAACTTCCCAGAGACTCATACTCCAACCAAGGACTATTTGTGGAGATGACCTGGAACCCCTGCACAGGTGTAGCCCATGGCAGTTCAGTGTCCAAGTGGGTTCCATAGTAATGGGAAGAGGGACTGCCTCTGACATAATCTGATTGGCCTGCTCGTTGATCACTTCCCCCTGAGGGGGGAGCAGCCTTACCAGGCCACAGTAGAGGACAATGCAGCCACTTTTGATGAGAACTGATAGACTAAGATCAGAAAGAAGGAGAGGCGGACCTCCCCTATCAGTGGACTTGGGGAGTGGCATGCATGCAGAAAGGGGAGGGAGGGTGGGATCGGCAGGGGAGGAGGGAGGGGCTCATGGGGGGATACAAAATGAATAAAGTGTAATTAATAAAAAAAAATAAAAGATTAAAAAAAAGAAAAGAAAAAAAATTCCATGTATCTTATCAGATCTTGATGGAATAAACTGTAAACCAATTGCAAGTGAAACAAAAATGTTCACAAATACTTAGAAATTAAGGAATGCATTCTTCAATGACCATTGAAGAAGTTAGGAAGAAAATGGCTAAATTCCTACAATCAAATGAAAATGATAGCACAACACATCTGAATCTTTGGGCCAAAGCGAAACTGTTCCAAGAGAAAAGTGTATGGTTATAACTGTTTACATTAAAAAATTAGAGTGATATCAAATAATCAATCTAATCAGACACTTCAAAGACTCAGGAATTCAAAATCAAGCCAAAGCCAAACAAAGTGGCAAGAAATAGTAACAATTAGGGTAGAAATTAATGAAATAAAAACTAAAATAAATAACAATATATAGAATTAATCAAACAAAAACATTGGTCCATTGAAAAATAGAGTGACAAATGTTATCCTAACCACCTCCCCCCAAAAAAATGAAAAGGAAAAAGAAGATGCACACTAACAAAGAGATAAAAAAAAAGTTTGTTCATAACATACCTCAATTCAGAGATTATTAGGGAATACTTTGAAAACATGTTTGAAAAGGAAGATCTGGAAGAAATGTATAAATTTCTAGACATACATATGACATTCCAAAATTAATTCAAAAAGGTATAGATAAGTTAATAAGACCCACATGAGGTTAAAGCAATAATAGTCTTCCCACAAAGAAGCACCAGAATGGACACATTTGCTTTCATATTACTCCAAACCCTTCAGAGAGTGCTACAAGAAATACTTCTCAAACTCTTCCACAAATATAAAAGGAAAGGAACATTACCAAACTCATTGTAGAAAGGCAGCATTACCTGGATGCCAGAACTAGATAAGGACACAGCAAGAAAGAAAGTACCCTAATTGGAGATGACAGGGTCTATACACAAGACTCCCTACAGGTTTCACTAAAGACTCTTTAAATGACTCAGCTGATTTGAAAACCAGATAAAGGCACAAAAATATAGATCAATTTTTATAACAAACATAGATAAAATTTTTTCAATAGAACTGCATGGTACTGGCATGGAAACAGAATGGTGGATCAATGGAATCCAATAGAAGACCCGAAAATAAACCCACACATATATAAATACTTGATTTTTTACAAAGATGCCAAAACCATACAGTAGGAAAAAGACAGCATCTTCAACAAATGGTGCTGATCTAACTGGATGACTACATGTAGAAAAATACAAATAGATCCATATTTGTCACCCTGCACAAAACCAAAGTCCAAGTGGCTCAAAGACCTCAACATAAAACCAGATACACTAAATCGGTTAGAAGAAAAAGTGGGAAAAAGCCTTGAACTCATTGGCACAGGAGACAACTTCCTGAACATATAATACCAACAGCACAGGCTCTAAGATAAGTAATCAATAAATGGGACCTCATGAAAATGAAAGTTTCTGTAAAGCAAAAGACACTGTCATCAGAACAAAATGATAGCTTACAGACTGGGAAAGGATCTTCACCAACCCTGTATCTGACAGAGGGCTAATATCCAGAATAGATAAAGAACTCAAGAAGTTAAACAGCAACAAATCAAGTAATTCAATTAAAAAATGGGGTACAGAGCTAAACTGAGAATTCTCCACAGAGGAACATCGAATGGCAGAGAAACACTTAAAGAGATGCTCAACATCCTTATTCATCAGGGAAATGCAAATCAAAATGACCCTAAGATTTTACCTTACATCCATCAGAATGGATAAGATCAAAAACTCAAGTGACAATACATGCTGGAGAGGATATAAAGAAAGAGGAACCCTGCTCCATTGCTGGTAGGAATGTAATCTTGTACAACCACTTTGGAAATCAATCTGGCACTTTCTCAGATAATTAGGAATAGTGCTATCTCAAGATCCAGCTATACTACTACTAGGCATATATCCAAAAGATGCTCAAGTACACAACAAGGAGATTTGCTCAACCATGTTCATAGCTGTTTTATTCATAATAGCCAGAATCTAGCAAAAACCCAGATGTCCCTCAATGGAGGAATGGATATAGAAATTGTAGTATGTCTACACAATGGAATACTACTCAGCAATTAAAAACAAGGAAATCATGAAATTTGCAGGCAAATGGTATGAACTAGAAAAGATCATCCTGAATGAGGTATCCCAGAAGCAGAAAGACACACGTGGTATATACTCACTTATAAGTGGATATTAGACATATAATATAGAATAATCATACTGAAATCTGTACACCTAAAGAAGCTAAGCAAGAAGGAGGACCCTGGGTAAGATGATCAATCCTCATTCAGAAAAGCAAATGGAATGGACATTGAAAGAGGGAGAAAACAGGGAATAAGACAGGAACCTACCACAAGGGGCCTCTGAAAGACTATACCCAGCAAGGTATCAAAGCAGATGCTGAGACTTATAGTCAAACTTTGGGCAGAGTGTAAGGAATCTTATGAAAGAAGGGGGAAGGGAAAGACCTGGAAGGGACAGGAGCCCCACAAGGAGAGCAATAGAACCAAAATATCTGGACCAGGGGTCTTTTCAGAGACTGATACCCCAACCATGCATGGAGATAAGCTAGAACCCCTGCACCGATGTAGCCCATGGCAGCTCAGTCTCTCAGTAGTAAGGGGAACAGGGTCTGTCTCTAGGCAACAGTAGTTTCTCAATCTCAGCCTTCAGTAAGAGACAAATCCCAGCCTCATCTGGCTCCATAACCTATCTGGGACTATCTCCAGGCCCTTGGCCCATATAGCTAGGCCCAGCAAGAAAACTAGTCTCCTATGCCTTGCCCCTTTGGAGTCCTCTCATAATGCCCAGCCTATTACTACACCTCCCCACTCCCTGCCAGCTTCTGTGCTACTCAATATGACTCATGTCCCCTTAGCTCTGCCCCTTCAGAATTATCCCAATCTGTTCTGCCTATCACCTGACTGTGGATTCCAACCTAGTGGGCTTAAACCTCCTATCAAAAGACATAACAATAATCTAATTTCAGATGCCTAGATTCCACTACAAAGTCAAAAGCAATATGAAAACCAAGGACAGTATGTCTTTTCCAAATACTGTCAGTCTTGTAGTAATTGTTTGCAGTAAGAACTACTTATACAAAACTGAAGACACAGACTTGAACAATTTTTAATGTGTTTTAAAAATTAAGGAATTTTAAGAGGACATAGATAAACATAGGAATAAATTTATAAAGTACAGGAATAAGCTTTTTATTGAAGACCAAGAAAACACAAACAAATGAGAAAAGAAATTATTATAATTCAGGATATTAACACTGAATTCAATAAAGCGATATAAATACCGAAGAAAACCAAAATTGAAATTGATCTGGAAATAAATTTTTCAATGAGTCTAATAAAACCCAGTGAACAGCTTCACTAACACAACAGATTACAAAGACGACATGATTCTTATCAAAGCTTGAGGTCAAGATAGAAAAATTGGATCATTCAATCAAGCAAAATGATAAGTCTTTAAAAACTCATGAGCAGAATATGAAGGAACTCACATGAACAGAATATAAAGAAACTCACAGACTATGAGAGTTATATACTAAGATGAGATAAATAATTTAACATACTTATAACAAGAAAGATTGAAGCAGTAATGAAAAATAAATCTCCTGGCTGAAAAAGTCCAGACAGAATCACAATAGATTATGAGATATTTAAAGAATAACTACAACAACCAATTCTACTCATATTATGCCATGTAATATAAATATATGGAAGACTTCCAAACTCCTCATATGAAGCCAGAATTACTCTATATTACAACCAGTAAAGACACACAAAAAGGATGTAGATGCAAAGATTCTTGACAAAATACTGAAAACTAACTACAAGTGCACATGGAAAAGATCATTCACCATAATCAATTTGGCTCTATCTCAGAGATGAGGGGCTGAGTCAACATTAGAACCAAAACTCACAGTCATCATAAAAAGGCCTTTGACTAAATTCAAACTCCCTTCACAAGTTCCAGAGAGCATAAGGTTAGTAGGAATAAACCTTTATATAATAAAAACTACATATGACAAATCCATAGCTAACATCATCTTAAATGGAGAAAATGTAATATCATTAAAAGCAAGAAGACGACTAGGTTGTTCACTATCTCCAATAAAGTGCTCAAAGTCTTGGCTAGACCATTCTGACAAGAGAAGACATACAATCAGGAAGAGAATTCAAAGTATTCTTGTTTTCAGATAATATGATACTACACATAAGAGACCCTAAAAAGCTCACCAAGAAAACTCCTAGAACTGATTTTTACTTTCCATAAAGTATCAGGATACAAAATAAACAAACATCAATAGTTTTTTTTTTCTATATAACAATGTGAAACACACTGAGGAAGAAACCACAGAAACAATTCTATTTGCAAGAGGCTTAAAAATCCCTCAGAATAAACCTATCAAGAATGTGAAGGAGTTCTACAATGGAAACACGAGAACTTTAAAACTTAGGAAGACATTAGAAAATGGAAAGCTTTCCCATGCTCATCGGTTGTTACAATACTGTGAAAATAATAATCCTATCAAAAGTGATCTATAGATTCATTCAATTCCAATCAAAATCCCTGTGCCATTATTCACTGAAATAGAAAATAAAATAAAAATCATATGGAAATATAAAAGACCCTGGATGGCCAAGGCAATCCTGAGCAAAAAGAATAGAGACATTATTATACCTGACTTCAAGTTCTACAATAGAATTCTAGTACTAAGGGATGTTGTAGTGGCACATGCATTCACACACAAACCCAGATATGTTAATCAATGAGAGAGCATAAACGTTCCAGATAGAAGTCCATGCAACTACATACGTCTGATTTTTGACAAAACTGCATCCTGGAGGAAAGACACTTTCAACAAATGGTGTTGGGAAAACTAGATGTCTTCATGTAGAAGAATGAAACTAGACCCTCATCTCTCACTGTTTAAAAAAATAAACTCCAAACGAATCAAAGACCTCATTGTAGTATATGAAATTCTATAACTGCTTGAAGGGAAGGATGTCCACAACTAATGACTGGATTATGAAAATGTGCTTCACTGGGATTTTACTCAGCTGGAAACAACAATGACTTTATGAAATTTGCAGGTAAATGGGTGGCCCTAAAAAATTTCATGCTGACTAAGGTTAGCCAGGAACAGAAAAGCAACCACACTATCCATCATATGTACACCACACATTTTCCATCATATATAGATCCTAGCTTCACACCTCTAATTTTGTATGTTAATTTAGAGTACTAGCAGAAGCCAGGAACATGAAGGGGGCAAATAGGAGTAAGAAATGGTCACGGAAATTAGAAATAATCAAAGTGGAAGTGAGGCAAAGCCTGCTCCTCCCAGATAGCTTAAGTCCTGAACTTACAGAAGCTTCAATGTGGGTTACTGGGGTAAAAATGGTATTAATGGTCTTACCCAGCTGTGAATTTTACAACCTCAAAGACCATTGTGGAAGGAAAGAGGATCACATTTGTGCAATAGTGGCCCTATGTTATTGGGGTAAACAACTTCTGATCAAATGTGAGACCTACTCCACAGGATAAAATCCATGTCTATTTCTGTAAATCTGATTGCATAGACATTGCTATGGAGATCACAGTTTCTAGTAGGGAATAGAATACTGAAGTTTAGCAACTGACATATATCAAACTACGCTTAAAAGTATTTGTTTATGCCCACAGAGGTACAATACTCTCAGCCTTAATCTCCTTCCAGTGAACTGTAATTAAAACAGAGACGCATAGCCGCACAAGGTACTGAGAACATGTGATGGGTGAATGTTAAGCCCTAAATAAGATATTTATGCCATCCAGTCTATAGCTCATGGAACATTGGGGATAAAATTGAAATGGAAAAGCATATAAGAGCTGATATAGGGAGAAGGCTATAGTGTCACCTCCAAGTAAAACACAGCTATTGCAACCACAGACTGAAAGCTACTCAGGATAACTTCACTGAGTATGCACAAGAATGGAACTGTGAACAGTCTAGTATGGCTAGAGGAGGGTCCTAGGAGGCTCTGTTCTTCCCAACTGGACTATTTGCTACTGATTGATTTAGGGAAAGGGGGAAACCATTGTTTTTATGTGCCCATTGACAATTCCACCAGGTTCCAATGGATAGTTCT
Organism: Psammomys obesus; assembly: GCF_907164565.1. NCBI lineage: Eukaryota > Metazoa > Chordata > Mammalia > Rodentia > Muridae > Psammomys > Psammomys obesus. Next base: position 15,780,275 of record NW_026596064.1, read on the forward strand.
AATTCAGTAGTCACACAGATGAACAAATATCTATACAAATTAGAATTTTGTTGTCTCAAACGAAAATGAAATCATGACATTTGCAAGAAAATGAAAGGCTCTGGCAATCATTATATTAAACATAGTAAGCCAAACTTAAAAAGACAAAATTTTCTTTAAAAAGACTGCATATTTTCCCTTATATATCAAGTCTAGAGTTAAATAAGTATATGCATGTCTGATGAAACTAGAAACGGATCATAAAAGGGGAGGAAGGTATCATATGGAGAGAGAGAAGCAAGGAACAGAGAAAGAGAATCACATGACATGAAAATATTAAAGGTGCTGCTGTTATGGCGGTATATTCTACTCCTTTATATTGACTGTAAAAGTAGACTTGAAATTGATGGACCTTGTCCTCCAGCTATGTCTCAGGAATGAAACATATTCCCTTCATTTTTTATTATACATTTCCCTCATTTTAAAAACAGGACTGAAAGATACATTCCATTTTCTGTCCCTAAAAATCCCAGGCTTCAGGACTGTTTGCTATGGTTGTCTCAAAATAGTTTCACCATGTGTGATTTTCTTTTATCAGTTTTCCTTCAGTCAATAGACTAACAGATGGCCAGCTGTTACTCTGTACATATTTTTGTAACAATTGCTTTTGCTTAAGGCAAAGGCAAAAATTGTGATTCCTTGTGTTCTGGGGGTCCAAACATCCATGCTGCTTTTAAGATGACTGGCAATTTTCTTGTTACCCAAACTCTCATGGCTCGCTTTTCATCATTTAACTGAATTGCATTTCTGTAACTTTAGCGAAAAACAGTTTTCACAAAAGGGAAAGTTATTATCTAGAGAATTCCAGTGACAATTATCTAAAATGAGCTCCTGCATTTTTATTGTAGTGAACAGAACTTAAAAGTAGTTGGTGCCACTCTGAAAAACTTACTTGGTCTGTGTCAGATCAACTACGATGAGATCTTTCTCTAGAAGCACAGCAACAGCATAGGGTTCTTGAAATTCTACAACAAAAAGAAGAAAAATGAAAAGTTTCCATAACGCATTTTTCATTTAAAACAGCAACACTGTATTTCTTTTATCTCATAGAGAGATATTATTTAAATAATGAGAAAACCAAATTATGAGCTAAAGTGACAAAGAACACTTTAATAAAACATGTTGTATTTGATAAATGTAATGTTAGTATCTCTAAGAGAACTAGGAAAAATGACCACATGTATAGGACACAGCCAAATATGTTTCAAAAATCATGGAGCAATGGTAATCCTGGGCTGTTAGAAGAGAGCGAGGGTGTCACCTCAACCTTACGATCACTATGGTACTCATGACCTCAGTTTTAGATATCACCATGCCTACGAGGAGACACACTGAGACTGTACTAGCCCGCTTCTCTGGGGTATGATACATGATTTCCTCACTTGACAGTAAACCTCTCATAGCTAGTTCCTCAAATCAATATGGTTTAGTGTATTCTTGGAGATTACTTCCCGTGATACAAGCCTTCAAAAAGTAAGCAGTGTGAGGTAACCTAAGATTTTCAAGTTTCCAAAATCCAACAGGCTTTCTATTGTTTCTTTCCCTTCTGTTTCTCCTCCATTATATTTCACAAACTGTCTCAAAAACCACAGGCTATAGGGGAAATAAATCTGACAAAAAATCTTTCTTGTGGAGTTTCAGTTCTAGGGTTATTTACAAGCTGTGAACAAGTGAAGAAATAAGGATTCAGGAGTGACTATGAGCTATGAGAAAATAAGGGCAATAGTATATAATGAAACTTGTGTTTGGACTGGGAGTAGTGATTTAGTTAGGAGCCAAAGAATGCATTGTTTTCCATTTATAATAAACAACTAATGGCAAAAGCCACAGTGAAAGAGGCGTTCTCAGCTTAAGAAAACTGTGCATGAAAAAAAACATTTTATATGCATGGTCTTTGATTCTCAGTAGCTGCAGAGTGTTATTTTTTTCCATAGTATTAAGAAAGCAAGTCCAATGAGGCATAGAAATATTAGCCAATGGTTATGCTGAAATTTCAACCTAGGACTTTAAACTCTAACAGCTATCTCATTTTCTTTATACCAGCAGTTCCTACTGGCTAGTTTGGAAAGTATTATCCTAAAAGTGTAAGTCACTCAGCACTCATCAGAACTACAGTTTGATGGCCACACTGTTCTCATGCTGAGACTTTCCCGTTCCTTATCCCTAGAGCTATTTCAAGTTTCTCAGCATTGCTTTAATACAATTTGGGTTTGGGTTTGGGTTTGAAGAACAGTAGGGTTCCGTGTAACTGCTTATTTTCTCTTTGTCAGATCTCCTTAGAAACATCATTGACCAAGTTTATATGAAGTGTTAGAAGATAAAATAGCTAAGTCACTATCATGTGTGAACTAAAGTCATAGATAAATTTTAGATGGTTAAATCTGTCAAAAGTCATTGTTGTTCCTGAACAAATAAAAACTGGCAGCACAAATTTCACCCTTGTAGAAATACTTTGTGTATTTTAACAGCTACTCAAGAACTGTTTAGGAATCAATGTTCAGTTCAATCCTTTGCCTAACATTTACTAAAAGTTTTTTCTTTTTTTTTTTTTTAGTTACATTCCTTGACTTGAAGTTCCTTTTCCACTAAAATGGCCCAATTGTAACTACCTTAAACTGTTGCAGAAGTTATATAAAAAACAAATGATGAAATTTATAGTTAATAGATAGCAGCTATATTATCTTTTTAGGTTGGTGTGTCTCACCTTTTAACCTTTGTTCCTACCACAAAAGGGTATAAATTCTAATATAATTATTATTCTGAAAAGAAATGATCATTTGAGATGTTTAAAGATATCTGGCCAACTAAATATAGATGTGAACTGGCAAGTTCTGATTATAGTCATTACTCTAGGTGATGATCCAATTTACAGTGTTAAAGCATTTGAGTTTTATGAGAATGAGTTAAATCATCAGATGTCATAAAGGTATCATAAGTATTAAAATTATTAATAACTTCATTTAGCCTGGGAATGACATTTATCATTATGTAGCTTTAGAGAAGATTGAAATTCCCTATTATCTAATACAGAATAATTAAAATATATTAACAAGATGATATCAGACAGTGAATATTCTGTCGTATGTAGAAAAAAACAAGATAATGTATACTTAAGTAAAAATGCATCTGAAGAGAATAATTAAAAGGTGAGTAGTGCTGCATGACTCGGGAGGGCAAGAGAAACTGCATTACATAATGCCATCGACTGTGGGCTGCTTTCCTGGTGCTTTGGTATTTCAATGTTTGAATAGTTAAAACACATTTTAATAGTTCATATGTTTATATTCTCATGAGTATATTTAAAACCACTTCTCCTCAAATCTGACAAATGAAAAGTTCAATCCTCCTGAATCAGTTTTCTGAAAAACGGACTTATTAATCCATTTGTGGAGAATGTACATGGCTTAGCAGATTTATACCTTATTAAAATTATTATAAATCATCCTTGCATTGGTCCTGATGTTCAGAAGACTTTATGCACAAGACATATACTGTTTAATCTTCACAAAAATAGACTCTCAACTTCTATTTCAGGCATATCTCAATGCTCTTGATAGGAGTTTTCCTAACTTTAACTTTTCGTTCTGTATTTTTACTTTTTTTTCTGTTTCTTCCACATCCTTTCCTAGGTGGCTCCAACCTTTGTTCTTTTGTTATCCATATTCATAACTCCAAAGAACATTTAAATTGTGATAAATCATGAACAAATATTTTAAACATTTTTTCCTCTTTTTGGTATTTAATAACACTATTCAATCTTACTATTTTTTCTTTTTAAAAAAACAACAACAAAAAACAAAACATGTGAGTCTAGGCACCTTGCCTCTACTGCAGCTTGATAAGCCATGTTTGGTTGATATCCATGGGAGGCCTGCCCTTTTCTGAAGAGCAATGGAGAAGGAGAGGATCAGGGGTGGGGAATAGGTGGAGGAAGAGAATGGAGGGCTAGAAGGAAGGTAAACTGTGGGGGAGATGTAATATATGAGAGAAGAAATTTAAAAATAAAAAGCAAAAAAAAAACTATGAAAACATGCAGTGGTTATGGTTTGTTTCATTTTTGATTATTTTGAAAAAAGTCTTACACACACTATCGCACAAGCTGCACTAAAACTCACTATGTGGCTTAGGCTGCCCTTAAACTGATGGCAATCCTCTTGCCTCAGTCTACCCAATTTTGAGAATACATGAGTGAAACAGCACACCAGATACATTAAATATGTATCATTTACAAATGTCTTTGCTGTAGTTTGGATTTTGAGTCTCCTTGAAACCAACATATTACTTGGACAAACCCTACTGAGACTACTGCTTTCTTTCATCTTAGTATCTCCTCAAAGTTCTTTTATATCTCCCCAAACAACTCCAAAACACTTAGATGTCTTCTTCTAAATTGATCTTACCAAATCCCACAATTTATAAAACCTTTACTCCATATTCTCAATAAGGTCTGCTTCAGTCCTATTTCTTAACAAGGCTTTACATGAATATTTCAGTCATTTAACCAGCTATAAAATGATGGATTACTTATACTATGATTAATGTAACTCAACATTATAAGCATGCATACTTCAATTCAACAAATCATAGTTGTTTCATTGACCCAATCAGACTTTGTGCAATTTATGTAAAGATTATGCTCATATTTCTGTAAGTTTACTAAGTCCTTGTATAAGGCCAAACAACATATATGCCAATTAATTAAAAATGTAAGTTATTAATATCTAGTAATTGTGGAAATAAAGTACCACATTGATTGTTATTCATGACATATTTTAAATATAAAGCTAAATAATTTAAAGGAAATCAATATATTTAACAATGAAACACAACATACATATTTTCATAGTTAACAAGATATGTTCATTTGCCTTTATACTAATCATATTGGGGCAAAATTATTCCCTTTCTATACATGATAAAGCATGTACGTATCTTACTTAGTAGCTAATAAATGCCAGAGTAAGTCATAAATCCAAATATTCTGTCCCAGGTCCAATAGTCTTTGCCTTACATCTACAAGTCCCGTTTTGAAAATGTAGTAATGTGTATTAATATTGTTTTGATCATAAATTCTTATTTCTGGTTTATATTTTATCCGTTTTAGATTTCTTTAAAATATTTTATCACCGTTAGATTTTATTTTTGTATGAGTTTAGACTAGTTTTTACGTCTACAAAACGTTTTGTATCTTTATTCAAGATGATAAACATACACATGCATGTCTCCTCCTGATGGTCTTATTCTCCAGATTAAAATAAATCACTAACCACACATCAGCAATCCTAGAGTAATCAGATGTGCTGCAGCTGCATCTGAAGCAAAGCCAGATGAGAAAGAGGTGCAGCACCACCAGAGTTCCAGATCACTGATATCAGGTAAGTGCTTTAACTTTGATTGGCATTGGGATGGGATGGGTGGAGCTGGTCTAGGAGAGACTATTAGGAGACCTCAGTTTCCCCAAGTGATTTCACCCTGGACCCCTATCGGACCCTCCCAGCTCAGCTTCCACCATCCTTATCAAAGTTTAAAGCACTTACCTGACATTAGAACCTGAAACGCCAGCACTGCCGCACTACATCTGTCTTACTTCCAGTCTGCCAAGTGGGTACAATTGCAGAACCTGCGCCAGCAACTGTAGCTCACAGTGTTGTGCCACAGGGGATGTCTGCTGCCAAAACTGAAAATATTTAACCTTAATTTCATTAGGAACTTGTCATTTCAAAAACGACTTTTTTTTTTTTTTCTAAAAATTCGATGTTTCATTTTATCCACTTACCGTTTGGATAAGGTGTTTCACATAAAGTTAGAAATTCAACAATGGGATGATCCATCTCAAGTACTGTAATTGCTTTTCCATGCATGATGGTTAAACTCGGTCTTCTGCAAGCTTTGTCATATGACAGCCCACCAGAGAATATTATAAATGGTTCACTACACAGGGAAAAAATGGACAATGAGACTATATTCCTTAAGATAACACAGAGTCAAAACTTAAATATTTCAATCATAGATTCTGAGGAAATTATCTACAATGCAAATGGCCTTTCCAACTCTGTTTCTCAACTAACTACTGACTATTTTATCATCTTCCCTTTTCTGGATCTACATTTTAGCTATTAGAGTAACTAATGGGTAAGTGTAAAAATATTTGGTGGCATGGGGAAAAGACAAAATGGAGGGAAGTGGATGTACTCACTCACTCTTTGAGAGACATAGATGCACAAATTTATTTAGATACCAAATTCTATATTACTATCATTAGAACATTAGTTTATGTTATTCAATTAATGAGTAATATCTAAGATAAAAAGAGAGGCAAATTTTAATACAAAATGAAATATAACAGTGAAAATCTCAGAATGGTAGGTGAGAACATGAAATTCTAGATAAGAAAGTTTGTGTAGTTAAGAGGTTTATGAGAAGATAGAAAAATAGTATGTAGGTGAACAGTGATTTATCAGAGAAATATCTTCTATTTAATTTTATGCATGTCCAGCAAATTCTATCTGGCTCAAGTAATTTCACATAAAATTTTATTTTATTACTTTAATAATTTTTATTTTTGAAATAAAAATATATTTATAAAATATATTATATATATTTTATATATTATATATTTATATAATATATTTTATATATTATATAAAATAAAATATAATTATATCATTTCCTTTTGTCCCTCCAACCACTTACACGTACTCTACTTTGCTCTCAAATTATGGCCTCTTTAATTGTTGACACACCACACACACAAACACACACACATATATTACTTTTCAAGATATGAATAAGTAGTAAAATGTGGCTTATTCAATCCGGCTTGTTTGGATCGAGACTGTTTGGCTTGTAAGGCATTTACAGAGACAACTGCCTTGTGGAAAGCAACTGCAGGCAGTGAGGGAAGACCTGTGCTGAATGTTGGCAATGTTGTTCCATAGTCTGGGGTTCCAGAGGAACAGAAGAATAAGAAAGGGTGCTGGCATAGGCTTCCTCTTGCTCAGTCTGCTTCTCGGCTGACATAACGTAAGCTACTTTACTGTGTGTGCCTTTCTACTGTGATGGTTTTAATTTGCCTTGACACAAGACTAAAATAGTGGAGCCAGCCAATGACAAACAGAGCCTTCTGCAACCTAAAGCCAAATAGGTCTTTCTACTTTAAGATATTTATTACAGATTGATATTAAAATGACACAAAGTGACTAACTCAATGAAGCATCCTTCAATTATAAATACTACAGCTGTCTATAGTTTCACAACTTTCCATTTTTCTTCTCTAAACTCAATGCTTATCTTTATGTTAATAAAGAAGTGTTTTCTGCTAGTAAATACCCAGTTGAAAGTATCTCTCTCCAAATACATTTTATAAATAACTAAAGGCTCTTTTCATCAGAGTCCTTGGAAAGTGTCCTTTTCTCAGTAACCCACTCTACTTTCTCTGCTAAGCTAAGAAGTGGCCTGTTCTCTGTAAGTCACTACATCTTCTCTTTTCCATTTGATGTTATGCAATCATTTGTTAATTTTATGCTGAGTGAAGAACAAAAACATAAGCTTTACTATTTCTATCACATTTACATATAAAATACCTATTCTCATTTTTTCTTATTTTTACACAATTACTTGAATTATAAACAAATCAGGCAAAAAAAAAAAAAAAAAAACTTCTGTTTTCTGAGTCTTCCATTGGGGATTTATTTGAGTGAATGGCTTAGAATGAGTGATTTGACAAAGTAAGAACCCACTAATCTTGTAATAGAAAGCATATATCCTACCGTTTGAAGTATACTTCCATCTATCTGATAACATAACATTGTAAACCTTAAGTACATACAATAAGATTTTTAAGTAGTAAATGTAGGTACACTATAGTTTAGGGGTTTTGTTTTTAATTAAAAAAATGTGTGTGTGCTTGGGTGTGTTTGCACAAATTTGTGTGTATTGTGTAAATGCAGGAGCACAAGAGACCAGAGAATGAAATGGGAATAACAGACAATTGTGCATGCTGGGAGCCAAATCTAGGTTCTCTGCGAGAGCAATTAGTACTCTTAATAGCTGAGCCATCTCTCCTAGTCCCCAAATTGGGCTGTTTTACTCAGTTTTCATAATTACATTCGAGTTGTCAAAAACCTGTATCATTTTAATTCTAAGGTTCTGTGGTGGCTTGAATGAAAATGTCCCTTATAGGATCACATATTTGAATGTTAGTCAGATTAGTCAGCAGGAAGTGGAACTGTTTGAGGATTAGAAAATTAGGAGGTGTGTCCTTGTTGGAGAAGCGTGTTACTGGGGGTGGGCTTTGAGTTTCCAAAAGCCCACTTCAGGCCTGGTGTCTTTCTCTTGCCTGCTGCCTGTGGATCAGGATGTACTGCTCTCAGCTACTCCCTCTATGGTGATTAAATTTTTTGCTGGATACAGCAGTCGGAGCTGACATCAGTGGTCTCTTAGGGTCTGTAGGATATCTGTCCAGACCCTTCTGCCTTTTCGATTTTCTGATGAGAAGTCAAGTGTAATTCCGATAGGTTTACATATATATATATATGTGACTTGGCCCTTTTCCCTTGCAGATTTCAATATTCTCTCTTTGTTCTGTACATTTAATGTTTTAATTATTATGTGGTGGGGTAGTCTTTTCTGGTCCTATCTGTTTGTTGTTCTTTAAACTTCTTGTATGTTTATAGGCCTCTCCTTCTTTAGGATGGGAAGTTTTCTTCTAAGATTTTTTTGACACTGTTTTCTGAACCTGGGAGCTGAGAGTCTGCTCCTTCTTCTATTCCTATTATTCTTAGGTTTGGTCTTCTCATATGTCCCAGATTTCCTGGATGTTCTGTATCAGGAGCTTTTTAGATTTAACATTGTCTTTTGACTGATATATCGATTTTTCAATCATATCTTCTACCCATGAGATTCTCTCTTTCATCTCTTTAATATGTTGGTGATGCTTGTGTCTGTAGTTCCTGTCCTCTTCCCTAAGGTTTCCATCTCCAGAATTGTCTCTGATTTTGTTTTCTATATTGAGTCTATTTCCATTTTTAGGTCTTGAACAGTTTTACTCATTTCCTTCTCTTGTTTGTAGTTTGCTGTATTTCTTTACTTTCTTTAAGAGATTTGTTCAATTCTTTCACCTGTTTGACTATTTTCCTGTGCTACTTTGAGAACCTTATTTTCATAGCTTAAGGCCTCTGTCATTTTCATAACCTCACATTTAAAATCCTTGTCTTGCTTCAGGTGTAATAGTATCTCCAGGGCTTGCTATAACAGAACAGCTGGTTTCCAGTGGTGTCATATGGCCCTGATTTTGTTGCTTGTGTTCTTACACTGGACTCTAGCCATCTCGTTGACTGTGTTGTTAGCCAGCCTGGTATGAGTTCACTGTGACCAGGTGGGCCAGGCAGATGGGGAGGTGGAAAGTTCTCCAAGCTGAAAGCTGTTCCGGTGCCACACAGGCCTCCTCAGGCTGGGAGACAATGGGGCTTGGGTCCCACCCCCAGCTAACTTCTGCTGGGTTGGCTGTCTCTTCTGGGTTCTCTGTCTGTGACCCAAGTGAGGGAGGCAGATGGGGAGCAGGTGGAAAGATCTCAAAGCCAAAACCTTTTACTCAAATACTTCTAATAATATAGAATGCTGTGGTTCTAATGATAATAATAACAGCAGTGATTTGATTTATTAAGAAACTGAGTGTGTGTCCTCTTAGTCATGATAATCTAAGTTTTATGCATTATTTCATCGAGTTTAAATAAGCAGTATAGTAAGTCAGGCATTACTGGTGATGGAACTAGAGATTATGGTAAAATGAAAACTCTTAGCCATGTTACTGCAAAGTCAGTAATGAAGACAGTACACTGCTTTATCTGAGTTCTGATTCCTGAAGTACCGTTTTTACTCTCATCCTTTAAGTCAGAAATTTTCTTCCCCGAAGAATTGTCCTGATCCCTGTCTTGATGGCTCTCCTCTCTATTGCCCTGGAGGCTGCGTTGGATGCCCCTTTTCTTGTTTTTTTTTCTTTAAAAATTTTAATTGTCCAAAATCTGATAGATATAAATTTGATAATATTTACAACCCAATTATACTTTTGTCCTCTTTCTATGTCCCTAAGGCAGACTACTATAGAACTACTTTTGGTGCTATTTAAAACACAAAACAAAACAAAACAAAACACTACTTTTCATCCTGATCTTTGCTCTAGGGTTTAAAAATTCAAACACGGGTAGTAATTCCTTTTTAATTTTCTTAGCACACAAATCAAATTACACAGTGTGTGATACATAGCTAAAACCAACTGAAGCAAGCTGAATATTGTGGAGCATTCCATAGGAGTACATTTTCAAAATGATACCTTTGTAACAAAATAGAAGCCATAAAGTTCACAGATCATACGATTTATCATGGGAAAAGTCTCTCGGGCTTCCCATGAAACTGTTCTCATTTTGCTATTTTATTTTCAAGATTTGCAATCTATAGAAAAGGCTGAACACTGCTTGATAATTCAATAAATGTTATTAAAAGTCCTTAGGAGAGACCAATACTGAAGTAGAAAAATTATTCCTTTAAAAAATTATACAAGTTAAAAGGAAAACCAAAATAAACCTGTAAGTTGCTTGGAATGATTAATATAATTTTTTAATTCTTTATTAATTACACTTTATTCACTTTATATCCCCCCTGTGGTTCCCTCCCTCCTCCTGTCCCAATCCCTCCCTTCCTCCACCCTCTGCATGCATGCCCCTCCCCAAGTCCACTGATGGGGAGGTCTTCTTTTTCTTCCTTCTGACCCTAGTCAATTAGGTCTCATCAGGAGTGGCTGCATTGTCTTCCTCTGTTGCCTGGTAATGCTGCTTCCCCCTCAGGGAGAGGTAATTAAAGAGCAGGCCAATCAGTTCATGTCAGAGACAGTCCCTGTTCCTATTACAATGGAACCCACTTGGATATTGAACTGCCATGGGCTACATCTGTGCAGGGGTCTTAGGTTATCTCCATGCATAGTCCTTGGTTGGAGTATCAGTCTCAGGAAAGACCCCTGTGCTCAGATTTTGTGGTTCTGTTGCTCTCCTTGTGGAATTCCTGTCCTCTCCAGATCTTACTGTTTCCCACTTCTTTCCTAAGATTCCCTGCACTCTGCCCAAAGGTTGCCCATAAGTCTCAGCATCTGCATTGATAGCCTGCAGGGCAGAGCCTTTCAGAGGTCCTCTGTGTTAGGCTCCTGACTTGTTCCCTCTTTTCTCCTTCTTCTGATATCCATCTTCTTTGCCTTTCTGGATAGGAATTGAGCATTTTATCAAGAGTCCTCCCTCTTGATTAGTTTCTTTAGGTGTACAGATTTTAGTAGGTTTATCCTATATTATATGTCTATATGAGTGAGTATATACCGTGTGCATCTTTCTGCTTCTGAGATAGCTCACTCAGGATGATCTTTTAATTTCTTGAGCCCCAATGATACTTAGAATTTGTCCTGTAAAACAGGTGATATTAATACTACTGAACTCATAGAAAAAGAAAAGTTTTAGTTATAAATAGTATTTTAAGAAGAGAAGAATTATGTAAGATTTTGTTTCCATCCACAATGTTTAAATTTGAAATATTTTATTACTTTAGTTATACTATATTAAACTGGCCTGCTAAAGAGATATTGATAATTTGCCATGATTTTCTCCTATTAAATCTTTAGAAGAGAAAGTTTTAACAAAAATAATTGTATCCATGATGACAAGAACACATTCTAATGTACGCAGGTAACTAACATAAAGTAGGATTTTTCAGTTTACAGTTATAATGTTTATGGACTGAGAGGATGGCTCAGCAGGTCAAGGCGCTTGCTGCCCAGCCTGGCACCTGAGATAGATCTCTGGAACCCACCTAAAGGTGGAAAAGAGAACTGATTCCATAAAGCTGTCCTCTGACCTCCACACGAGCTCTGTAACATGTACTTCCAAATACACACAAGTAACACGCACACATGCTTAATAATGATGATGACGATGATGATGTTCAGGCAAAGTTTATTATGCCCATCTTGGTTGGCAAATTTTTCATTAATGATTAATGTAAATTAAAGAAGCTATACAAAAGTACTGGGTATAGTGATTATAAATATAATAACATATTAAATGTTATTTTTATCTTATACATCTCAAAATTTAGGAATTTTCCATTATGACAATATACATAACTTTATAACTCCAACTAAGGGTTAACTTTCCAATTTCAGAATGTCAGATACTAAGTTTGGAGAGATCTGGCTATATCTCAAAAGAAACAGCACCAGATGTATAGATATAACTTAATAAATATGCTACCAGTATTATAAACAGCCCAAGAGTCCTCAATTATTAGAATTAATACATATGATGCTAATATAAATATAATTAAAATGAATTGTTATTTTCAAAATTCATAATCAACAAATTATGTTATTTATTTAGAGAATTAATAATTTATAAGTTTATAAAAATAAAACCTATTGTTAAAAATTATCTGCTTTCCTTCTCCTATCCCTTAGACAGATGAGGATTCACAAAGCACCACGTACCTGTTCCTGCAGGTTTTGTACTCTACTTTAAGAATTGGTTTACAAGACTCAGACTTTCGTCCTTCTCTTTGACTTTTTCCTAATGAAAGAAAAAAGCATTAAATCTAATTTAAGTTACATTGATCCATGAGAATTTTTAAAATTTCAATTAAGATATATAAACATGGAATAATAATAATATAATTTTTAAAAAGAAATCTACAAGCCTCTAGGGATGATTCATGTAGCTTTCTGTACTGCAATAATAATTCTTGAGCAGCCTATACTTTAATAGGTAATATAAATGCAACTGAACACAAAGATTCAAGCACAGATTTAATTGTAGATTTCATAAGAGAATAGCACAAGTAATATTTTATATTTCCTTCATGACAAATTTGGAATCATTTTATTACTTTAGATATACTATATTATTAAACTGGTGACTTTTATGAGTTAATGCAAAGTACAACAAAAGTACCTAAACTTGATATAAGTTTTTGCATTCTAATATTTTACTAAACTCATAAACTGTATAATCATAACAGTGGAATGTTATATAATCAATTAAATTACTTATAAAAGTATTCAGCTTTTGCTGCTTTGCATTTTCTAAATAGGAATGCAGTTTCTTACAAAGTTATTTCAGTTACTTATGTTCATAAAATAAAGTTTAGGACTGAAGACACACACATGCATAAAGAAATATATTATTATTAAAATCTATTATTTATAACTGTTATTCTAATAGTCAGGAGGCTGAGGCAGAAGACTTGAGAGTTTAAATCCAGCATAGGTTACATAAGATTCTGTTTCCCTCCCCTCCTCAAGAATAAAAAAACAAGAAGAAAAAGAATAAGATCTATATCATGTTCAATATTTTATCTGCAATAGAAACAAACTTTCATATTGCAGAAAGTCTTGTGATGTAAAGTATACAATGGACTTACAAAATCATTCAATATAATTTTAAAATGTTTTGGATTGAATGATTGATGATTGACTGGTTGATGATTGATTTACTGTGTGTAGAGGGGACACATATGTGCTAGTACACATACAGAGGTCAGAGAATGATCAACTCTCTTTTCAACATGTAGGTCTCAGGCATTGAACTCAGGTTGTAATGTACAATTAACATTCAATGTAAAATTACTGTAAAGTAATTTAATTAATGTAAAATTAATGTTCAGGCTTAAATAAAGGGACCACAGATATGAGTTTGGACTTTTAAAGACAATACTGGACAAAATTTCATTATTTTGTGTTTCCCTTGGAGGTATCTTTTTCATCCACGTTATTAATCCTATATGTAGAAGTGTATACAATATGAATTTGAGGGGATTTTGTCTTTGCACTTTTAATTTCTGCATTTTGCCATGTAATTTCTCATTTCAAATTTTTTGTTCTATGCATTGATTAGCTTAGCTAAAGACAATGTCTGTTGTCTTTACTCATTTCTTTCATTATTTCATTATAACAATGTCTGTTTTATTTCTTTCTTCTATGGTTTTGCTTTTACTACCATTAACTTCTATGATATATGTGTGATTTGATTCTTCCTTGCTATTTTATTCTATTGTATTTTTTTTTGTTTTGTTGGGTTATTATTTTTAGAGTTTGAATAAATATTTCTCTTTAGGTTTTTCCAAAATATTTTAGTACAAAAAATATTAAAAGTTACAAGTTTTCCTCTAATAATTATCTTTAATGAATTTCCTAGTTTGAGTACATAGTATTTTATATATTATACAATTTTATTCCAATTCCTTCTTTAAATGTTATTTTTAAGTACAAATATAAAGTTTGTATACAGTTCCTTATAACATTTACTTAAGTTAACTATATTTTATTTCACTGCCAACTAAAAATGCTTTACTACTCCGTTTTATAAAATTTAAGATTTTCTTGGTAATTTAAATAATCAATTAATTAAAAAAATCCAAATGTGTTTGACAAGCTGTAGCATAATCTTGTCTTTCTTTGACTAAAACTTAATTATCTGATCATATTTACCTATAAAAAGTCTGTAAATAGTTAAGGTAATGAATTGTATACTTTATGTATTTTACTACAATTTTTTATAAAGGCTGGGCATGGTGGCTCACATCTGTAATGACAGCATCTGAGAGGTGGAGGCAGGAAGCCTCCTAGTTTTAGGTTAGCCTGTCTCAGAAAACAAAATAACCAAACAAACCAGCACCTTCTCCCACAAGAGTGCATTTCTTTTTAAAGCATAGTTGTCTGATTATTTAAGATTTGTAGTTTATCTATTCGTGGTAGAAAAATTTGATTCCTAGAAAACAATGAAGTACTTCCACATAGATTTAGAAGACAGATGGTTATAAAGGAGGAGGGCAAGAATATAGAATATATTTTAGAGTATAAATGACATATCACATTTATATTATGTAGCTTCATATACATGAAGTTTTACATTGCTACTTTTAACAGATGTTTATACTATACATCCTAAGGAACCGATTAAAAAAAAATAAGGTAGAACCAAACTCTTAGAGGGAGGAGGAGGTGTGAGCTATTGTTGTCAATACAGGTCAAGGTGAAGCAGATGATGCTAGCAAAGAAAGGTTTTTTTTTTTTAATTTAATTTTATATATATAGATTTATTTACTACAATAATTCACTTTGTATCCCCTTTGCAGCCCCCTCCCTTATCTCCTCCCAGTCCCACCCACCCTCCTTCTCCCTATGAGCTTCCCCTAGTCCCCTGATAGAGAAGGACCTCCTCCCCTTCTAACTGACCCTAACTTGCCAGGTCTCATCAAGGCTGGCTGCATCATCTTCCTCTGTGGCCTGGCAAGGCTCTACTCCCCCAAGGGGGAAGTGATCAAAGAGCCAGCCACTGAGTTCATGTCAGAGACAGGCCCTGTTCCCCTTATTAGGAAACCTACTTGGGAACTGAGTAGCCAATAGGCTTCCTTTGAACAGGGGGTCTAGGTCCTTTCCATGCATGGTCCTGAGTGGAGTCTCTGCAGGATCCCCTCGGCCCAGGTATTTTTGCTCTGTTGTTCTCCTTGTGAAGTTTCTGTCCCCTCTAGGTCTTTCTATCTCCCTCTTCTTCTATAAGGATTCTGGCACTGTGCCCAAAGTTTAGCTATGCGTCTCAGTATCTCCTTCAATACCCTGGTGGGTAGAGTCTTTCAGAGGTCCCCTGTGGTAGGCTCCTGTCCTGTTCCCTGCCTTTTCCTACTTCCTATGTCTATGCTGTTTACTCTTCTGAATGAGGATTAGGCATCTTCTCTAGAGTCCTCCTTGTTTAACTTCTTTAGAACTGTAGATTTTAGTATGTTTATCCTATATTATATGGCTAATATCCACTTATAAGTGAGTATATATCATAAGTGTCTTTCTGCTTCTGGGATACCTCACTCAGGATGATCTTTTCTAGTTTCCAACATTTGCCTGCAAATTTCATGATTTCCTTGTTTTTAACCGCTGAGTAGTATTCCATTGTGTAAAAGGTTTTAAGAGGTGACTGTACCTAAGCTCAATGATTAAAGGAAGGTAAAATGCTCAGAATAAATATCAAAAGTAACTCTTGGAAGAGTTCTAAAAAGCAAAAGGTACTAAGTGGAAAAACTATCTGAAATTAAAAAAAAATCTTAGAGGTTTAATAGAATAAAAACACAGGAGCAAAAAGCAGTTAAATAGATGGTTAATTGGTTGGAACTAATCCGCTTAAAATTTGTAATAAAAATATTGCCAAAAAGAAATACAAAAATAAGATTCAGATATGTGTGCCACAACACCGAAAGTTCTAACAGAGTTGACTCATATCCCAGAAAGAGAAACAAACATAAAAGTATATTAAAGATAAATGGCATAAAAGTTCCCAACTTTTGTGGAAGTTATAAATTTAAAAAGCTTGTTAAGCCTTTTAACAATATAAATTAAAAAACAAAAGACAAAACTAGAACAAGTTCAAGCATGCTTTTGTTAAGTTGCTGCAAATAAAAGATATGAAAGTTGTCTGAAGACAACCAGAAAGAACAAACACGTTGTTTGTTCATCTGTAGTGCAGATGAAAAGTTCAAAACACTGAGGATTTCTCATTTAGAACATATTGAAACTAGAAGATGATGGGATATCAATAAAGTGGTTGTTACATTACTTAAATTCCCACATAGCAAACGCTCAGTTCATGGCTTGACATTGTCAATAAATTTAAATTTAGCAAAACAGTCTTCAAGAATGGAGATAAAAGGTATATGCAAATAAAAGAAGCTCCATAAAATAATTTCATCAGGCCTACATGAATTGCAAATAATGTTTACAAATAAATAAAATTATAGTATTTTGTCTCTTAATTATACTTTTGACCACTTAAAATTTATAACAATATATCTGTGTATCCTATATAATTATAGTATACAGGATAATGAAGGCAGTTTAATAGATCTATGTGGCTACAAGATATCTATATTTTATATAAAATGTTAAAATGCTAATGCTAAAATACACGGAGTAGTTACTTGCAACTAATGATAAAAATGAAGATAACATGACTATATGTTCCTATCAATATTTAAGTAACTTGAAAAATGGAAAAGCAAAGTAGAAACAACAAAAAACAAATAAGGCATAGACCTAAATCTACTCGTTAGTAATTATATTTAATGTTAATAGACTAATTATACTAAGACTGCAGAAACACAGACCTAACATATATTCTCTATAGGAGAGCTAACAGATGTCCATTAGCAGTCTACAACATGAATGAAGCTAAAATTGGAAGAATTAAGTTGTGAACAGGCAATTCTGTAGTCTCCGTAGTTTCCTATGAAAGTGTGTAACTTACCATGTGGAACTGTGGTTTGGAAAGGGCGATTTGGGCTTTTCAGGTTCCATAAAGTCAAGCTACCATCTGAATGGCTGCACATGAATTGTTTGCCCTCGTGATGCCAATCAATTGAATGAATAGCCTGATAAAATAACAGCAGAAAAAGTACAGGGAGAAATCAGATATATCATCATATATTCCAAAACATTTTTACATAAAATTAATAGACTGATAACATGTTAAAATAACTATTTTTCTGACCCAGACTAAGCTGTCTTTGGCTTCAACCTGTTACAAACCTTCACAAGGCTATCAAAACAGATTTCCCTAAATAAAAACAGTTCTGAAAATATTTTAATAACTTTAGATCCCAGAACATTTTATTGTAAATCCTATACCTGTCCTATATCTTAACATCTCTGTTTAAAAAATTATTTACATAGAAATAAAAGTATATAGTTATCAGAAGATAATTTCTTATAAGATGTAGGCCTAGTATCACTTAAGGTAGATAATTAAAACAAAATTTAGCTAGCACCTGAAGGCATTCTATATGCCAGATTCCATTATATACATTATATACATATGTATATACATATACATAAAATACAGTATTTAATAAATAAAATTTATTTTTTATTTTATTATTATTATTCAGTTTCCATATGGTGAAACTGGCCTAGAGACAGATAGCCACTTGCTTTTTTTTTAAGATTTATTTATTTATTATGTATACAATGTGTGTTTACATGTATACCTGCACACCAAAAGAGAGCACCAGATTTCATTTTAGATGGTTGTGAGACATCATGTGGTTGCTGGGAATTGAACTCATGACCTTTGGAAGAGCAGCCAGTACTCTTAACCTCTGAGCTATCTCTCCTGCCTTCCATTTGCTTTTTAAAGTCACACAAAGTCAAAGCCAATCTCCTTGTAAAACACATTCTCAACTGTCACATAATACTGCCTCAAACGTATCCTATACTAATTGATTTAAAGCAAGTGAGATTTCAGTTTTAAAATTTTCAAGTTCATCCAATAGTTTTGAATTGGATAATATTTAACAGTAATTACTTCATTTTTTTAGTTGTATTAATTCCTGTGGTAGTAGAATATCTTCCATAAAGTAGATTTTAAAGAAAATTCTACTGAATTAGTAAGCGTTTAATTTGACATTTCTAAATCTTTGGTATTCTTTTTTAATAAATTGATCACCACAATTTATCTATTGTGTTAAATACAAAGAGACAAGAACCAGTGGACAAAAACATCAGAAAAGTGCATAAAAACATCTTTCCTCCCTAAAGAAACTAGACTGAAGGCCAATATAGATGAGTATTAATCATAATTATTGTTTAGAACTTTTGGCACATGTGTGGTTATAAAATTACATAACTAAATTTTTTTATGTAACCAAGTGTGAAAATATCACCTGATATGGATAGTATTAGAGTTATAGCTAACTTATGCCTTGACTAATCATTAAACATTAAGGATATAAGATATGAAGTTGACCTCAAAACCTAAGATTAAACTGAACATTAAAAGCAACATGAATTCCTGGATTTGTGGGTTTTATTTTGTTTTTCTTTTCTTTTTGTTCCTTACTCTAACTATCATTTCCATGTACACTTATTCTTTTTAAAATTTTTTTATTAATTATTTATTACTTTGAATAAATAATTTATTCACTTTGTCCTTGTCTCCTCCCAATCCCTCCTTCCCTTCCTCTTCTCCTCCTATTCCCCTCCCCTAGTCCAGTGATAGAGGAGGTCCTCCTCCTCTTCTATCTGATCCTAGCCTATTAGGTCTCATCAGGACTGTTTGCATTGCCTTCCTCTGTGGCCTGGCAAGGCTGCACCCCCCCCCCCCCAGGGGGATGTGATCAGAGAGCCTGCCACTGAACTCATGCCAGAGAAAGTCTCTGCTCCCCTTACTAGGGAACTCACTTGGAAACTGAGTCTATGGGCTACATCTGAGCAGGGCTTTTAGGTTATCTCCATGCATGATCCTTGGTTGGGGTATCAGTCTCTGCAGGGACCCTAAGAGCCCAGTTATTTTTGGCTATGTTGGTCTCCTTTTGAAGCTCCTGTTTCCTCCAGGTCTTTCTCTCTCCCCCTTCTTTCATAAAATTTCACTCCTAGGCATATATCCAAAATATATTCAACTATACAACAAGGACATTTGCTCAACCATGTTCGTAGCAGCTCTATTTGTAATAACCAGAATCTGAAAACAACCTAGATATCCCTCATTGGAGGAATAGATAAAGAAATCGTGGTACATTTACACAGTGGAATACTATTCTGCTATTAAAAACAAGAAAATCATGAAATATGCAGGCAAATGGCAGGAACTAGAAAAGATAATCTTGAGTGAGGTAAACCAGAAGCAGAAAGACACACATGATATATACTCACTCATAAGTTGCTATTAGACATGTAATATAGGATAAACATACTAGAATCTATAGTCCTAAAGAAACTAAACAACAAGAAAGACCCTAGGGAAAATGCTCAGTCCTCATTCGGAAGGGCAAATGCGATAGACATTGGAAGCAGAAGACAGGGAGCAGATAGGACAAGAGCCTACCACAGATGGCCTCTGAAAGACTCAACTGATCGAGTTATCAAAGTAGAGGCTGAGTCTCATAGCCAAACTTTGGGCAAAAAACTTTTTTTCTTAATCAGTCTCCAATGAAGGCATTTAGAGAGAAAACATTCTTTACTATCTTCTCTAATTCTTTTCTCTTCTGCTGGTAGTTCAAACACTTCTTTTGTTAACTTTCCTGAACCTCAGTCAATTTAAAATTCTTAAAACTACTTAGTAAGATCTGGAGAGGACAGGAACTCCACAAGGAGAGCAACAGAACCACAAAATCTGAGCACAGGGGTCTTTCCTGAGACTGATACTCCAACCAAACACTATGCATGGAGATAACCTTAGACCCCTGCACAGATGTAGCCCATGGCAGTTCAGTTTCCAAGTGGGTTCCATTGTGATAGGAACAGGGACTGTCTGACATGAACTGATTGGCCTGCTCTTTTATTACCTCCCCCTGAGGGGGAAGCAGCATTACCAGGCCACAGAAGAAGACAATGCAGCCACGCCTGATGAGACCTAATTGACTAGGATCAGAAGGAAGGAAAAGAAGACCTCCCCTATCAGTGGACTTGGGGAAGGGCATGCAGGCAGAGGGTGGAGGAAGGGAGGGATTGGGACAGGAGGAGGGAGGGAGCCATGGGGTGGATACAAAGTGAGTAAAGTGTAATTAATAAAGAAAAAAAAATAGAAAAAAAAAGTAACAGTACACCTCTGATACTTTTATTAGCATTATAGGAAGGGATGAAAACTTGTCCATTTTACCTTCATTCACACTAAGTGCTCTTTGAGTTCACTGTTCCAGTGTTCATAGTTGTTTGATGTGATTGTCTTTATGTATCATTTTTTATTCTAAAGTAAATATATAGTTTTAAGACAAAAAACAAAACAAAACAAAAAAACTACTTGGTGAATAAAAAGCAAAGGATGAAGAAGCAGCCTGACCCATAGCTTCATCCCAACCCATTAAATCCTACCCATTGGAGAGGATAGAAAAAAAAAAGACAGCTACCACTATAAATGAAGTATGATTATATTAAACAGAGCAGTCATGTAAACACAGCCTGGCTTTAGACAGAGATCAAGATGTAGGATTGTGTATAACTAAGGAGTTGGCAATGGAGCTGATGGCAGGTGCTTGACTTTGTTATTTAATTACATCACATTCTTTTCACAAGGGTTTATTAAAAACCAAATATCAACCAACCAATAAAAGAAAAAATAGAGAGCATAAAAGAATTTGAAAAAAAAATACTAATAATATTTTGTCAACTGTGGCTTTTTAAAAACAAAAATTTAAAAACTATATAGCAATCTGATAAAAGGAAATACGCAGTTCTCCCATGGATTTAAATATTTCCCTTATGCCAAACTGAAAGATTTCTCTGAGATTATAAAGATATATCAATATAAAGAGACAAACAAACAAAACACAACATGGCTACTATAGAAGAAATCCTTTTTCTTTCTTTCTTTCCTGAGAATATTTCTACTCTCTCGTCTAGGGTAGCCTGAAACTTACTATGTAAACCAGGTTGGCTTTGAACTTGTGATAATCCTTCTGCCTCACCTTCCCAAAAGCTGGAAGTAGAGGCATAGCCTACAACACATAGCTGGAAATCATTTTCCCAGCCAAATATATCTCAATATAACATTGAATGGACTAGGGGATAGGGATAGGAAAGGAAGAGGGAGAGAGGGTGCATCTGGGAGGAGATGAGGGAGGGGGCTATAGCCAGGATACAAAGTGAATAAATTGTAAATAATAATAATAATAATAACTACATATATAATATTGGATTTCCAAACAAAAAAAAATTCAATTCATCTATGACTGTTTATCAAGGGCCACTTAGATAATTCAAATAGCTTTTGGTGCCTAAGGAACTATTAGGATTTCGATATACAAAAGAGAGAAGAAAAGAGTTCATATTTTTGGTTCTCTTGCTCTCCTTGTGGAGCTCCTGTCCTCTCCAGATCTTACTGTTTCCCACTTCTTTCATAAGATTCCTTGCATTTTGCCCAAAGTTTGGCCGTAAGTCTCAGCATCTGCTTTGATAGTCTGCAGGGCAGAGCCTTTCAGAGGCCCTCTGTGGCAGGTTCCTAACTTGTTTCTTGTTTTCTCCTTCTTCTGATGTTCATCCTCTTTGCTTTGGGATGGGTATTAAGCATTTTAGCCACAGTCCTCCCTCTTGATTAGTTTGTTTAGGTGTACAGATTTTAGTAGGTTTATCCTATATTATAGTCTATATGAGTGAGTATATACCGTGTACATCTTTCTGCTTCTGGGATATCTCACTCAGGATGATCCTTTCCAGTTCCCACCATTTACCTGCAAATTTCCTGATTTCCTTGTTTTTCATTGCAGAGTATTATTCCATTGCATAGGTGTACCACAATTTCTGTATCCGGGGGTCTTTCCTGAGACTCATACTCCAACCAAGTACCATGCAGGGAGATAACCTAGAACCCCTGCACAGATGTAGCCCACGGCAGTTCAGTGTCCAAGTGGGTTCCATAGTAATGGGAACAGGGACTGCCTCTGATATGATCTGATTGGCCTGCTCTTGATCATCTCCCCCTAAGGGGGGAGCAGCCTTACCAGGCCACAGAGGAAGACAATACAGCCACTCCTGATGAGACCTAACAGATTATGATCAGAAAGAAGGAAAAGAAGCCCTCTCCTACCAGTGGTCTTGGGGCGGGGCATGCATGGAGAAAGGAGAGGAAGGGAGGAATTGGGAGGGGAGGAGGGAGGGAACTAGATGGGGGATGCAAAGTAAATAAAGTGTAATTAACAAAAAAGAAAATAAAAAGAGTTCATATTAAAACAAATAACAGTAGTCGAATCTTCAAGGTAAGGAGTAGATGGTATCATTAGGAGATAATGAATAACATGTTCCAAATGTGCTGCTTAGCAAGATGCAGTAAATTATACTTACAACAAAGCAAACAAAAACAAAAAAACGTAAGTCAATATGTTAAGTAATCCCTATGCATAAACTAGGTATATGATTATTCTCCATTAACTCAGAATATTTTAACCTTTACTTAAAAGTTTAATTTCAGAATTAATATGTTTACTTTTAAAGGCTGGAAAATATATTTCCACACATTTTAAGTCAAAGAAAAGCATAATTTAGCATTTTCCTTTTTTTTTTATTTCCTATTGATCTAGTCTTTTCTAATTCTAATAGGTTAAGTAGTGTTTGGACTTTTCTATAGCTCTTAGCCTTGAAAAAGGTAGAAATATTCTGATCATATACTTGCATTTTGTGTATTTAACAGCAGAAAAATACTAACTTAGCTACTTGGTGTCATTTTTATTATGAATCTGATGTATTGGAAATGTATATGCTATTACTTGTATGGTTGTTTTTCACCAATCATGACCAAATTGCCTAGATACTACACAATTAACTTCTGGACTCTTTGGCAATGTTACTCTCTCATATATACCATAAATCTTATTTTGAGAAAACCATTAAGAAATGAACTGTGGATTTTATAGAATACAATTTTTAGAAAGATTTCATTTTTATTTATATTTAATGATGTGTATCCATACATGTGCGGGTATGTGTACATGATAGTGCCTGTGGAGGCCAGAAGAAGACGTCAGATTTCATGGAGCTGAAGTTACGTGTACTTGTGAGCTACCAGATGTGAGTACTGGAAACAAGTTCCTGTGCAAGAGCAGTACACGCTCTTAACCACTAAAACATTTCTCTATCCCATGAACTATACCTTTTGGCACCCAAACTTTAAAATTTTAATTGTTGTGATGCAATAGAAAAACTGTCAAGTATTCTAAGGCAATTAGAAGTCCATTAGGTGATATTATTTTATTCATCCAATCTAAAATGAAGTGTTCTAAAAGAAGTGGATGGAAAAGACTCTTTCTGCTTCTACATCCATGCTCCCTTATTATGTGACAATATACCCATACAAGAGTGGATGATAACTAGACAGATATTTTTGGTCTATATTTTTTTTTCTATCTTGTCCCACTCCTACCTTACTTAAAATTTAAGAGTATATATGATCATCTTGTTTTCACAGCTAGAAGAAATAATTTCCGTTTTCATCTTCTATCCCTGCTGTACTGTCTTTATATTAGCTTCTGTTAAAATGGGCAACAATTAATGGCCTAGATCAAAAAAGCCAATCAAAACTGTCATTATTTAGTCAAGCCTAAATTATATGTAATAAAATTTACCTCAAGATACTTATTGTCACTTATTTGGTCCTATTTACAAAATATTTCATTATTCTAAGAAGGTAAGTAATAGAAGAAAACAGCTTTTCAAACTGTCTTGAATGTTAGCCACAAAATATAAATTTTCTAAGGATGGTTTGAATACTGCGTTTAGTAATCTGAAGGTCAAGAATCAAGATGTATGTATTGAACCTAGATAAAATAAAGGGAGATGAGACAAATCAAGAATATATCATAAGTGAAAGAATATATACAAAGCCCAATATAGGTAATGATCTCCCAAGATGGCAGTCAAGGCAGAATTCCCATTCAAAAATAATCAAGAGTTTAAACTTATACAAATAACAAAAGGATATTAAACACTAATTAGGGACAAGTAGATTCCATGATTAAAATATTAATAAAGCATAAAACTTTAGAGTAAAAATGTGACATAGTTTCCAAACATTTCAAAAACATCCGCAGAAATTACTTACCTCATCGTAATAAACTCTCAGCTCTGCTCGCTTAGATTTCAAGTCCCAGAATACTACAGTACCATTTTCATAACCTATTAACAGCTGAAAAATAGTAAAACAACCATTTCTTAATTCTGACATTAATTTTAACTGTTTTCAAATAAAAAGCAATAATACTATAAAGAAAAACATGCTATGCAATACAGCCTGACTTATACTACATTTCAGCACGTGAATATGTTTCCCACTATTAAAAAATTAAAAAAAAACAAAAACATTGATATAGCAATTAAAAACAAATTAAAAGGCCAGTAAAAAGGGCCTTGTTGCAATATAAATATGACCCAAGAACTCTGCTGGGTTCTAAAGAATTAAGGAAACATGGACATATACATGACACAATATATATATATATATATATATATATATATATATATATATATATGTGTGTGTGTGTGTGTGTGTGTGTGTGTGTCTATATATGTGTGTATATATATATATATATAGTGTGTGTGTGTGTGTGCTCTGTATGTTCTTTTTTATATATTTTTAATATTAGTTACAGTTTATTAACTTTGTATCTCAGCTGTATCCCGCTCCCTCATTCCCTCCCAATCCCACCCCTCCCTCCTTCATCTCCTCCCTGCCCCTTTCCAAGTCCACTGATAGGGGAGGACCTCCTCCCCTTTCATCTGACCCTGGTTTATCAGCTATCTTCAGGACTGGCTGCAAAGTCCTCCTCTGTGGCCTAGCAGGGCTGCTCCTCCCTTGTGGGGGGGGGGGAGGTCAAAGAGTCCGCCATTGAGTTCATGTCAGAAATAGTTCCTGTTCCCCTTACTAGGAAAACCCACCTGGATACTGAGTTACCATGGGCTATGTCTGAGCATAGGTTCTAGATTATATCCATACATGGTCCTTGGTTGGACCACTGAAACAGAAAGTTCACTGAGCATAAGCATCCATCACTCTTTATGCCCTGACTGTGGATATAAAGTGACCTGCATCATCTTGCTTCTATCTCTGTGCCTTCCTCACCATGGTAGACTTTTTTTCAACTACTTATCAAAAATAACCTCTTAATTCCATAAGTTACATTGGTCAGATAATTTGTTGCAGCAATAAAGGAAATAACTACCAATACACTGGTGTTCATCTTTAAATCAATATAAAGTATTTGAAAAATAAGTCTCCCTTTTAAGAGGAAAATTTGGAACAGGTAAAATTTAAATATTATCAAAAATATATTCGTAATCATTCTATGTTTTTATTTATTTTATGTGAATGATGTATTGCCTGTATAGTATGTGTATCACATGTATGCCTGGTGCATGTTGAAAACAGAAGAGAGAGTCAGAGTCCCTGGAACTGGAGTTAGAGTCAGTTGTGAGCCATCAAGTATGTGCTGTGACCTGAACCAAGACCATCTTCAAGAGTAAGAAGTACTCTCAACCACTAAGCTACTGCTTCCTTCCCTAGAGTTACTTTTGTGATATACATTATGCTTATACCCAAATGCTTAATTATAGAGCTATAGATGATAATGTTTATAGATGATAAAATTTGAAAAAGAGTTATACTTTTTGATATGCTAAATTAAATAACTTTTAAAATGTTAAAATACCAAAGTTATACATAACTGAATAATATTGCCTAAAGTCAAATTCATGTAAGCTCTTATATGCTATAGCAAACTATACTTGAAACAAATCAACTCTGTACATATGAAAGAACACAGTGAAAAATAAGACAAATTTTTATCTAGTATGTGGATAGTATGGTAGCACTGTGATTTTTTTCTAAAAAATTATTTTCTTTTGGAGAAAGTTAATTTATTCTTTGTTAATTTCATACAAGGTTACAATTTTTTAATTAATTTTTTATTTTCTATATTAATTACCATTTATTCACTTTGTATCCCAGCTGTAGCCCCTCCCTCATTTCCTCCCTTATCTTCTCCCATGCCTCTCTACAAGTCCACTGATAGGGGAGGTCCCCCTCCACTTCCATCTGACCGTAGCCTATCAGTTATCTTCAGGACTGGCGGCATTGTCTTTCTCTGTGGCCTGGTAAGGCTGCTCCGCCATCAGGGGGAGGTGATCAAAGAGTCAGCCACTGAGTTCATGTCAGAGACAGTCCCTGTTCCCCTTACTAGGGTACCCACTTGGAGACTGAGATGCCATGGCCTACATCTGAGCAGGAGTTCTAGGTTATCTCTGTGAATGGAATATCTGTGTCAGAAAAGACCCCCGGTCCCAGATTTTTCAGTTCTGTTGCTCTCCTTGTGGAGCTCCTGTCCTCTTCATGTCCCACTATCTCCCCCTTCTTTCCTAGGATTCTTTGCACTCTGCCCAAAATTTTTTTAAATATCATTTTAACAAAAACAAAAACAACAACAACAAAAACAATGGTGCAATCATTACAATTTCAACCACAGATATATTTAAAATTTTTAAAAGATTTTTAAAATTCTTTCAAATTTTTATAAGTAATTATCAAAAGAAAAAAAAATACCTTGTCTAGAAAACACTGGGGAGAACCTTAGTACGCATTAAGATATTAAATATTAAATTTCAAACAATCAAAATTATAGGCACTACAATGAAGTAAAATCAAAGTCAGTAACAAAAATATTTTAGGAACAGTATTTTTAAATAAGTAAAGCACAAACACATAAAGTATTTTTTAAAGTTTGAAAGTAAGGAACAAAATATCACACATTGCTTGATCACCTAACCCACTATGTTGTTCTGGGGACCAGCGAAGTCCTTACATGGAAGTCAGGTAAGAACTCCCAGGACCAATCAGCCTGCTGCCTGCTGCCTGCTGCCTTCCATCAGCAACACTACCCCCTACATTGCTCAGGGATTACATGGAGGCTGACTGGAACTCTATATAGGGACCTTAGTTAGAGTCAGTCTGCCTGACTGCTACCCCACCCACTCTCTGTACTACTCCCTAGCTTAACTGAGACAACTTCTTACACTCCACTTTCAGATCAACACAGAGTGGCCTCAAGGTTGTAAGGCAAACACAATTTAGCTCACCTGTAACCTGAGAAGCTGGGTCACAACAAAGGGAAAAAAAATCTAAACATCCACTCAACAAAGACAAGACCAGATACTCACACCATTGACTTAATCCATTCAACAAAACAAGACCAGATAACCACACCATTGACTTAACTCAAGATGCTTAGGTCCCACTGCATTAACAATCTAAAATAGGAAAATAAAGTTAAGATATATAATCTCTAAGGAGAAAAAAGTCAAACCGAAGTAAAACTCAATATGAAAAATTCAGGAAGTTGAACAAAAAGCTAAAAGGAAAGCTTCAACAACAGACTGGACCTGAAATCAACAAGAAAATATCAGGTCTTGAAGAAAGGGTAGAAGAAGTAAGTCAATCAGTCAAAGACAATGTTAAATCTAAAAAATTCAGGAAAGGACCATGGAGGAACTCGGAGGCCCTGTGGAAGTACCAAAGTTATGATTCAAGGGTAAAAAAGAAGAAACCCAAATCAAAGGCATAGAAAATATTTTCAACAAAATCATAAAAGATTTCCTAAATCTGAAGAGATGTTTCTCTAGATATGCAGAACACCAAATACATAGAACTAGAGAAGAAACTACCCACATAACATAATAATCACAACATTAAATGTACAGAAACAAAACAAAACTAAAAGTTGCAGGTCAATATAAAGACAGACCAATCAAATAATACCTTACTGTTCAATGAAGAAAATTCTAGAACCAAAAAGGCCTAAGAAAACACCACCACAAAAAACAAAATAACAGAAATTAATAATATTGTTCAACAATAACTCCTAATATTAAAGATCTCAATCCCTAAATAAAAACAAAGAATTATAGATTGGATTAGAAAATAGATCAACACTTCCTGGCAGGGCAGCCTCACCAGGTCGCAGGGGAAAAGGATACACAATCTTGACGTGACTTGATCTGCTGGTGTAGCTTGGTAGAGGGAGGGTTCCCCCTTTCTGAGGAATAGGGAAAGGTAGTGAGTGGGAAGAGAGAAGGAGGGTGGGACTAGGAAGAGAGGAGGAAGGGGGCTACAATCAGGATGTAAAGTGAATAAATTAATTAATTTTTAAAAATAAAAGCAAATAGGATCAACCCTTTTACTTCCTCCACGAAACACTTCACTGTGGAGTTGGTGGTGTTACTGTGTTTCTATGCTTCTTTTCTTTTAATTTTTTGTTCTGAATTTATCTGTATCTTGTGTTTTCTTGGGTGTAGTTGTTTTCATTGGGTTAGAGTTTTCCTTCTAGTATCTTCTGTAGGGCTAGGTTGCTGTGTATTGTTTAAGTTTAGTTTTGTCATGGAATATTTTGTTTTCTCCATCTATGTTGATTGAAAGCTTTGCTGGGTATAGTAGTCTGGGTTGGCGTCTGTGGTCCCTTAAAGTCTGCATAACATCTGCCCAGGCCCTTCTGGCTTTTACAGTTTCTGTTGAGAAGTCTGGTGTGATTCTGATGGGTGTACCTTTATATGTTACTTGGCCTTTTTCGCTTACTGCTTTTTTAATTTTTATTTTCTTATTAATTACACTTTATTCATTTTGTATTCCCCCATAAAACCCTCCTTCCTCCCCTCCTAATTCTACCTTCCCTCCCCTTCTTCATGCATGCCCCTCCCCAAGTCCACTGATAGGGGAAGTCCCCCTCTCCTTCCTTCTGATCTTTGTCTATCAGATCTCATCAGGAATGACAGCATTGTCATCTTCTGTGGCCTGCTAAGGCTGCTCCCTTCCCCCCTCAGGGGGAGGTGATCAAAGAACAGGCCAATCAGTTTATGTCAGAGGCAGTCCCTCTTCCCATTACTCTGGAACCCACTTGGACACTGAACTGCCATGGGCTACATCTGTGCAGGGGTTCTAGGTTATCTCCATACATGGTACTGGGTTGGAGTATGAGTCTCTGGAAAGACCCCTGTGTTCAAATTTTTTGGTTCTGTTGCTCTCCTTGTGGAGCTCCTGTCCTCTCCAGATCTTACTATTTCCCTCTTCTTTCATAAGATTCCATGCACTCTGCCCAACAGTTGGCCATAAGTCTCAGTATCTCCTTTGATAGTCTGCAGAACAGAGCCTTTCAGAGGCCCTCTGTGGCAGGTTCCTAACTTGTTTCCTGTTTTCTTCTTCTTCTGATGTCAAGGATAAACCTATTAAAATCTGTACATCTAAAGAAACTAACCAAGAGGGAGGGCACTGACTAAAATGCCCTTACTGCTTTTAATATATTTCCTTTGTTCTGTAGGTTTAATGTTTTGACTATGACATGACATGAGGAGTATCTTTTCTGGTCTAGTCTATTTGGTGTTCTGTAGGCCTCTTGTATGCTGATGGACATCTCTTTCTTTAAGTTGGGAAAATTTTCTTCTCCCATTTTCTTGAAAATATTTTCTGGACCTTGGAGCCTGGAACATTCTTTTTCATCTATTCCTATTATTCTTAGATTTTATCATTTCATGGCATCCTTGATCTCTTGGATATTTTGTGTTTGAAACTTTTCCGATTTTACTTTTTCAGTGATCAGTCCTCACTCAGAAAGGTAAATGGGATGGACATCTGAAGAAGGAGAAAACAGGGAACAGGACAGGAGTCTACCACAGAGGGCCTCTGAAAGACTCTACCCAATAGGGTATCAAAGCAGATGCTGAGACTCATAGCCAAACTTCAGGCAGAGTGCAGGGAATCTTATGAAAGAAGGGGGAGATAGAAAGACCTGGAGGGGACAGGAGCTCCACAAGGAGAGCAACAGAAGCAAAAAAATGTGGGCACAGGGGTCTTTTCTGAGACTGATACTCCAACCAAGGACCATTCATGGAGATAACCTAGAACCCTTGCACAGATGTAGTCCATGGCAAGTCAGTGTCCAAGTGGATTTCCTAGTAAGGGGAACAGGACTGTCTCTGACATGAACTGATTGGCCTGTTTTTTTATCACCTCCACTTGAGGGGGGAGCAGCCTTACCAGGCCACAAAGGAAGACAATGCAGCTAGTCCTCATGAGACCTGATAGGCTTGGATCAGATAGAAGGGGAGGAGGACCTTCCCAATCAGTGGACTTAGAGAGGGGCATGGGAGGAGATGAGTGAGAGAAGGTAGGTTTGGGAGGGAATGAGAGAGGGGGCTACAGCTTGGATACAAAGTGAATAAACTGTAATTAATAAAAAAATTAAAAATAAAAAAGAAACATTTAATGGTGTTGTCAGATCACCATTAATGATCTGATCAAAACCACCATAAGGTACAGGATGGAAAAAGATATTCCAAATAAATGGAACTAAGAAACAAGCAGATGTAACTACTGTAATATCTTATAAAATAGCCTTCAAAACAAAACTAATGAGAACAGATGGGAAAAACATTTCAAACTCCTTCAAGAAAAGTCTAACAAAGGATATCAAGAGCAATAAAAACTACAGAAAGCAGACAAACATGGAAACTAAACAATATAGTACTGAATGAATGTTAGATCATAGCATAAATAAAAACTAAATTTTTAAAATTTAATGAAAATAAAAACAGAACATATTAAAATCTATAGGTCACAATGAAGGCAGTCAGTCCTACAAGGAAAGTTTATGTATTACTAAGTACCTACATAAAAAATGTGGAGAGAGCTCATATTAATAGCATAATGATCCACATAAAAGACTTAGAAAAACAAGATCAAACAGCACCTAAAAAAGTAGATGGAAATTAATAAAATACAAACAAAAATAAAGAGTCAAGTAAATTAAGGATTGGTTCTTTGAAAAGGTAAACGAGATTAACAAAACTTAATCCAAATTATCCAAAAGGTAAAGATGGAGAGGATCCAAACAAATAGAATCAAAGAAGAAATATTAAAATAGACACCGAGGAAATTCCAAGAATCATAAGGACCTTCTTTAAAAATTTATATTTTTACACCAGTCGGTCAGAATTGCCAAGATCAATACAACAAATGGTGAATATATGGAATAAAGTGAGCACTCATTTACTCTTAGTGGGAGTGCAAACTTGTACAGACACTGTGGAAGACAGTGTGACAGTTCCTCAGGAAGCTGGGGATAGATCCACCTCAACATACAGCTATATCGTGTTGGTATCTATACGGGGCATATACACAAAGAACTCTTCACTCTGCTATAGAGATACTTTGAACAGTCATGTTTCACCGTTATTCTATTCTTTATAGACAGAAATTGGAAACACCTAGATGTTCTTCAATGAATCAATGGATAGAGAAAATGTGGTACGGATACACAATGGAATATTACTTAGCCATTATTTATGAAATCCATAAGTTAAATGGATGGGGTTAGAAAAAAAATATCCTGATCAAGGAAACTGGCCCCCAAAGGACAAATATGGTATGGTAACCAGATGATACATGAACTGTTAGCACAAGACTCAGTTCAAAGTACACCGCCCATCTGCATAAAATAGACCATTTTCTTTTTTAAGTGTAATTTGGATAGCTATGCTCAGTGATTTGGATTAATGCTGTCTTTGGTTTCCTGACATTGTAATTAGAGGTATAGCAGGAAGGGAGAACTCAAGGTCCTGATAACTATCTCCACCTGCCAAGATTATTATCACAGGCAATCCTGTGTCTCTGAAGTTGCTGCAGAAATTAGAATACTTAGACTTGAATGATATAATGATACAGTGCTGTTGGAGAAGGTTATATCCTTTTCTGAATTTCATTGTGTAGAT
Organism: Psammomys obesus; assembly: GCF_907164565.1. Lineage (NCBI taxonomy): Eukaryota > Metazoa > Chordata > Mammalia > Rodentia > Muridae > Psammomys > Psammomys obesus. The sequence goes on from NW_026596064.1 coordinate 15,812,616, forward strand.
TCTGTAAAAACCCTCTTGGATCAAGTTTTGTAATAGATGATCATTTACCATCTGGTTGCTTAGTTCATATGATTTACCGCTTACTGGAGGACCACAACATTGGTTTTGGATTTGCTAATACTAATGCCTGCTCTGACCTTTCACATAATTGTCCTGAAAAAAATTTTCTCGTAAAAATGATCAGTAATGTTCCTATTTATATTTGTATTCTGTATGTATTTACAGAGCATTTCAGAATCTTTCTTCAAGGGCAACAGGCTCTCCTTTTCATCATTATATTCAGGATGTGAGAATTGACTCACATTTGGAAGGTTGATGAGATGTCATTTTTTTCCACGTTGGTGAAAATATTAAGAGAAAACTACTCTCTGCCTTTTTTCTGATTATGCAACTCAAACAACATCTCAATCAAATCCCTGCCCACCTAATTTTGTTCTTAGAAGCATCGTGCATGCCGCTCTAGCTTAGCTGCTTGTCATAGTAATTTATGCCCATGCTGCCAGATGGTTAAATATTGCCACCTGGCCTCTACCAATCTAGATATTTAATCTTCATTGATATTATGGAGACTGGCTCTTTGCTATCATTTCCTACTGTCAACAAAGGCCTAAAAAGATATCGACTACCTAGCTTTATTAATATGTAACATGCTTTTCCAGAGTAATCCTTCCTTAGGAGAAACAGTATCCTTAGAAGCCACCTGGGGAGCAATGAGGAGGGGGCTTAGTTGAACAAATAATATATTCATTTTAATACTCTCAATTCCTGTTTTTTTCTGATCCCTTCCTTAATACTATACCAGACAGTAGAGTTGGAATCTCTAGTTACCATATGTCTCTGTTGAGTCAAGGCTTCAAAGTACTATCCCTGCAATCTACTATGGTATGTGTCCTCACCAAATTATATTCCAAGCTATACTCTATGTAAATGAACTGACTACTATATAGCCACCAAGTTCAAACCCTTAGAAATCATTTATAAAGACATTTTTTGTTGCCTGACAACATCAGGGTCTTCAGTTTCTTTTGTAAATATTTGACTTATGTATATTCTGTTTCCTCATAGAGTAAGAGTTAAGCATCAATGATTGATTGCAGTGACAGCTGAGGTCTTATTCTGGTTTGATACCTGTGTTAATGACTCCAGGTATCCTTTTGAATACAAATATCAGCCTCCTAACAAAGAAAACCTGTTTTCTCTAAGTAACTTGAAAGTGATATTCTGCTGGCCAAATGGGTTCAGGGAGATGGAGGCTGGTACAGAGTTACAGATTTCTCAGGTTGATCTGTCTAAATTTCCCTATCCTGGGTGTGATAGTTCAAAGGATGATTTTTAAAAAACATATTGATTAAAAAATTTGATATGTATTCCGATTTTTTTTGAAATAAAGTCTTTAAAATGGATTTATTAGTTAAAAATCTTGAGATGAAATTATCTGTACTTAGGATGGACCAAATACAATGACTGGTAACCTTGTAAGAAAAGGAGAGGACACAGAGAGACAGAAAAGACAGTCATAAGAAGGTAAATGCAGACGCTGGAGTTGTATTTCCTCCAGTCAAAGAATAGCTAAGCTATAAGAGGCAACTCAAATAACAACACATGCTGGAGAGGTTGTGGAGAAAGGGGAACCCTCTTCCATTGCAGATGGGAATGTAAACTGGTACAGCCACTTTGGAAATCAATCTGGTGCTTTCTCAGACAATTAGGAATAGTGCTTCCTCAAGACCCAGCTATACCATTCCTAGGCATATATCCAAAAGTTGCTCAAGTACACAACAAAGACATTTGCTCAATCATGTTTGTAGCAGCTTTATTTGTAATAGTCAGAACCTGGAAACAACCCAGATGTCCATCAACGGAGGAATGGATACAGAAATTGTGGTATTCTTATACCATGGAATACTACTCAGCATTCAAAAACGTGGAAATCATGAAATTTGCACACAAATGGTGGGATCCAGAAAAGATCATTCTGAGTAAGGTATCCCAGAAGGAGAAAGACACATATGGTATATACTCACTTATATAGACCTATAAGATATGATAAACATAAGGAAATCTATACACCTAAAGAAGATAAACAAGAAAGAAGACCCGGGGTAAGATGATCAATCCTCACTTAGAAAGACAAATGGGATGGGCATTGGACATGGGAGAAAACAAATAACAGGACAGGAGCCTACCACAGAGGGCCTCTGAAAGACTCTACCTAGCAATTTATCAAAGCAGATACTAAGACTCATAACCAAACCTTTGGAAGGGTGCAGGGAATCATATGAAAGAAGGGGGAGTTAGTACGATGTGGAAAGGATAGGAGCTCCACAAGGACCAAATATATCTGGGCACAGGGGTCTTATATGAAACTGTTTATCCAACAAAGGACAATGTATAGATATAATCTAGAACCTCTGCTCTGAGGTAGCCCGTGGTAGCTCAGTATCCAAGTGGGTTCCCTAGTAAGGGGAACAGGGACTATTTCTGAGATGAACCCAATGGCAGGCTCTTTAACCTTCCCCCCCTCCTGGGGGAGGAGCAGTCCTGCTAGGCCACAGAGGAGGACTTTTCAGCCAGTCCTGAAGATACCTGATAAAACAGGGTCAGATGAAAGGGGAAGAGGTCCTCCCCTATCAGTAGACTTGGAAAGGAACAGGGAGGAGATGAGGGAGGAATGGTGGGATTGGGAGGGAATGAGGGAGCAGGATACAGTTGGGATACAGAGTTAATAAAATGAAACTAATAATAAAAAGAAAAAAAAAGAAATAAAGAAAACTATCCCCTAGGGCTTTTAGAGGGAACCTGGCCCAGCCAGTACACTGAGTCAGATTTCTGGCTTCTAGAAATATGAAAAACAAAATAAATTTATTGTTTTAAGTCAAAGAGTCTGTGGTCATTTGTTATGGTAGCACTAAGACAAAAATGTATAAGAAGCTGGGGTAATGTTCTTTCTAATAACGACACTGGCCGATGAGCATGATAACAATTGGTTTCCTCATAAACAGTTCTTGAGCCCAATTTTGGCATAGTTTTTCTAAAGAGGAAAGCAGTAAGAGTTCCTCTAAAAATACCTTGAAATGCCCTTGAGATGAGGTAAATCAGTCATCAACATCTGGGATGATGTAGCCAGAATAAAGAGCAAATGCTACTGTAGTGCTTAGTACTGACAAGGCATGTGCTTAGCATGCACAAGAAACTGGGTCTGATACTCAGACCCATAAGAAAGTCCTTCACTTGACAAAAAAAAAAAAAAAAAAAAAGCTCTTTATTGTGTAAGTAAGGTTAGATGTTGAAATGGAAGAGGTGCATGAAGTCTTCCAGATGGGCCTAAACTAACACAATGCGTCCTTAAGAGAGGAGAATTTTCCTCAGGTGTGATCAGACAGAGATTGCTGTCATGGACAAAGCTGGGGATATAGTTCATTATTAGCTCTAAAAATCAGAGAGAACTACAAAGAACTTGTGAAGCTTGTGAAAAAGCAAGAAATCACATCTTTTCTAGAGTCGCCTAAAGGAGTTCAGTTCAGTGAGGCTCCTGTTGGCTTTCTGGCACACAGAACTGTAACAAAATAAATTTTTGTTATTTTAAGCCACTCTAATATGATAGCTTATATCAGTACCAGAAAACTAATACAAAGCCATCCAAAAATCTATTATAGATAACATCATTATAACTGTCATTAACTCATATCCAAGTATTTGGTCTCCTACTTTCCAGCCTTTTCAGGAGTCTTCACACTAGTTAATCAGACAAAAATGTGCAAATAATTATGATTTTCTTGTATGCCAGGATTTGATGTGACTCCACTTGATATCTTCAACAAATTCTTTGGTTTTTTTATAGAAGACGATCTAACTATGAGAATCCCATCCAGGTGCCAACAATCTAGACAAGGCCTCAGCAAACTTTTATATAAAGGACCAGATAGCAATTATTGTAGGAAACGAAGGTTATTTCATCTAGGCACTAATGCTTAGCTTTGTTCTTAAGGTAAGAAATAGGCTGCAGGTACTATGATTTACTGTTGTCTGAACCAGAGTTCTGTAGAAATAAGCCTGAGGCGAGGTTCTTATGAGAATATTTCATGAAAAATCGACTCTCTGGCTTGCGGTACTAAAGGGAAAGTGAAGTGAAGTGAAGTAGAAGTAAAATGACTCAGAATTATGCTAACCGTTACTTCGTGGGGAGAGTCAGAAGAGACACATCAATAACTCTCTGGCAGGTGTTTCATCAGTATAGACTTGTGTCCTCGTCTCTAATTCATGACTCAGAACAACCGAGCTAGAGGGAGGGAAATAGTTCTTTCCCTATCTCTTGTCTGACATTGGCTAAAGTCCTTCCATTGGAAGTTAGCATATCTTCACTAGACAGCCATGTCATCTGACCCATGTAGACATTTTTAGATAGGGCAGAAGGTTTACTTTATATTGTATAATACCTTGTGAATCCAGAATTCGTGAGAAAAGCCAGGTGTGCCGGGTGTAGCTGGTGAGCTTCAGGAGGGTAGTACTGTAAGAAGTTTATGAACCTGCCAAACCTGAAGTGAAGCAAGCACGGAAGTGTTTGGGAGACAACACTGACAGAATCCAAAAAGATGGGCTCATTATGATTTACCATATAGAAGTTTAAGAACAGTACCCTTCTCCATTTGACAGACTGATGTTCAAATTTCTTAGAAATAGTGTCTTGGAGGAAAGATGTTCTGTTGTTGACTATATGACACTATCTTGCTTCCATAGGAACCTGACGTCAGTACTTGGTTAGTGTTCTTACATCACATCAAGCCTCCAAGGAGTCTCTCTTTCTACATTGAATTTATCTCATAAAAGCAAAAGAAATGTTTAAATAAGAGGATCTATCAACATATTTCAACAAATTAAAAAGTAAAGAATGCTTAGCCCGATACATGCAGAAACCTATTGAACAAACTTCAACACCACTTATAATTTAAAACTCTCAGTACTAGAAATACATGGAATATTTTTGTTCTTATTGGTAGGAGGGTGAGGGTAGGGACAGAATCTAGGGCCTCAACTTATTAGATAAATCTCTAAACCCAGAAATAACTTGCTTTTATTCAATAATGTGCTAGACTACGATTGGGATGTAAAATGAATAAATAAATAAATTTTAAAAAATAATGTGCTAATCACATCATCTGAAAATAGTGATACTTTGGCTTCTTCCTTTCTGATTTGTATCCCCTTGACCTCTTTTAGTTGTCTTATTGCTCTAGTTAGGATTTCAAGTACTATGTTGAAGAGATAAGAAGAGAGTGGGCAGCCTTGCCTTGTCCTTGATTTTAGTGGGATTGATTTAAGTTTCTCTCCAAAGACCTGGAGGAGTCAAGAGCTCCACAAAGGAGACCAACATAGCCAAGAATCTGAGCTCAGGAGGTCCTGCAGAGACTGATGAATCAAACAAGGACCATTCATGAAGAGGACTTAGACCCCTGCTGAGATGTAGCCCATCGGCAGCCCATTCTCCATTGGGGGTCCCTAGTAAGAAGAGCAGGGGCAGTCTTTGACATGAACTCAGTTGCCTACTCTTTGATCACCTCCACCCAGGCCACAGAGAAAGAGAATCCAGACAGCCCTGATAAGACCTGATAGGAGAGGGTCAGATAGCAGGAAAGGAGGACCTCCCCTATCAGTAGATTAGGGGAGCGACATTGGGTGGGGGGGAAAAAGGAGGGTGGGGCAAGGAGAAGATGAGGGAGGCAGCTACAGCAGGGATACAAAGTGAATAAATTGTAATAAATAATAAAGAAAAAATCCAACCACACACAAAAAAATAATGTGCTAGGTCCTGGCCAACAAAACAAGATACATAACTATCTATGTTGAAAAGGAAGAAAACAAAAGCATTTGTTATACTTTTATAATTTGTACAGAGAAATCTAAGGGCAGATACTAAAAACATTAAATGATGCTGCAATTTTTAAAACACAGTATTTTTATATACTAACAATAATCAGCTTATTATCAAACTGACTTAACAAAAATTAAGTCAGGGACAGCAATATGGAATCAGCAGGAAAAGCACCTGCAGCCAAATTTGATAACCTGAGTTTGAACCCTAGAACTTACATAAGAGAAGACCAACTCCATAAGCTGTCCTCTGACCTCCATACATACACACACACACACACAAAAAATGTAAGTGTAAAAAAAATGATCAGAACAGCATTAAATCTAAAATAGTATACAGAGATAATCTAACAAAAAGATTACAATTTTTATTTTAAAATTGTAGTTATTTAAAAACATAAAAGAAAAGCAAATAAATCATTTTCAAAAATGGAACTTGCATATCAGTGAGAAATTTGACCCAATGAGTGGAATATTTAAATACACAAAGCAAAAGCATATCCCTATGACAAAACAACGTAAAATAATTTATGCAGAAGTTAAACTTAAAATTACAAAGCATAAGTACTTAAACTTGATGGAAAAACTAGGATTGTGGTTTTTCTCAAGAAAGGAAAGATTTACTAAACCAAAGGCAAGATGAAAAGATTAACAAAATTGAATATAGTGAGAACAAAAACCTGGTCTTACAAGAAGGCGGGATTCACCGTGGGCGATAGACTAACACGCTGTAGAGCAGCACGTTGGCCTTGGTGTTCTGGCATCAATATTCATGTATTTTATAATCCTTTTTAATTATCAAAACACATGGATCACAGACTGCATTCTTCCAGAAAAACTTTGATAACACGCATGAGTGCACACACACACACACACACACACACACACACACACACATACATTTTACCATTTTCCCCGGTACCACGTCCACTGCCCGCCCCAGCTTTGTACCTATCTGCTCAGGCTCTTGTTCTTGGGCATGTAGTATACATGAACTAATACAGATGCATCGTCGCATAGTTTTATACCTCACTGCTCTAGAATTTTCTTTGTAAAATGTTCCTTAGTAAATGTTCCACTATGTGCATACCAACATTCATTTATTTAACGCTTGATTATTATAAATATTATTGCTTAGTCATGTAAATATTATGGATATATGAAAGGATTATCTAGGTCAAATTATTTAAATCATGTCTCCTAAATTATTATAATACCGTTTCCTGTGCCTGTATAGACATATACATATCCAGATACATATCTACATTTCTAATCTAAATTATGAAATTATCAGGAATTTTTTATAATCTGATAATGCATTAATTACATCTTCATAGCTGCACAGCCTTTTCTAGTATTTTCTAGCATAGCCACTATCTAGTATTATTATTATTAACATTTTCCTGTCTGATGGGAAAATGGTACAACCATATTTTCCAAACTGCCAATGAGCATGTTTCCTTCACACCCCAATAGACTATACCTGCACATGAAATATATAACTTTACTTATTTCAGAAAAAGTTTGTCCCATTTGCTTTTTAAGTATCTAGAACAATTTTTAAATATTTTTGAGCTTATAATATAATTACATCATTTTCTATTTCCCTTTCTCACTCTAAACCTTCCCACATAACCCCTCTGCTATATTTTTAATTAATGACCTTATTTTCCATTAACTGCTGTTACATGCATGTATGTATTTGTATATATGTATATATTCCTTAACAGTTGCATACAGTTTATATGTTATAGACAATGTGTTCTTGTGTGTATGTTTTAGGGCTGACCACTAGGTCTTGAAGAGCCAGTTGATTCGCCATTGCTTAGAGAAGACTTTCTCCCACTCTTAGCATTCCTTAGCTGCCCATAGTTCTTTGTGGAGTGTTGAGGTCTCGTGTGTTTTTATCAATAAAAAAATAAACTCTGACAACATCTGGTTGACATTATGGTCTATTTATGGATTGATTTAGAGGTACCTAACATTGTTTCAGCAGTAAAAATTGCCTTCCATGTTGGATTTTTGTTGGACTACCTCAGTTCCTAGCTTTTAAAAGTAAGAATTTACTTTAAAAAAAAACTAAATTAAACCTATAGTAAATAATTTACTAATTTTTGTATAGTGCCTAGTAGGAATTATATACTTGACAAGACATCCATAAAGACAACATGTTCTATCTCAAACTATAAACTGTGCCATTATCAATGGCAAATTATAAAATAATAAAGATTGTTTTTATACTCTGATAATGTATTAGCTACATCTGCACAGCTGTGACCAAAATATCTAAGAGATCAAAGGAACAAATGATTTATCACGGTTTTCAGTTTCAAACAGTCTAGTCCTTATTAGTCTTGAGTTTGAGGCTCAAACTCATTAGTATTTGAGTTTGAGTTTGTTTTGTGTCATGGAAAGCCACAAAACAAAGAAACAGCATATAGGAAAAGGCCAGAGGAGAAACAGATCCAACATCACACCCCTCTTAACCTACTCTTCCAAATAGACTCCATTAGTACCTTTTCCCAACCCCCAATAATGTTATATTATAAAGTCACCAAGGGATTGATTCAGTGAGTAAGAGAGCCCTAATTCTCTTACCATCCCTAGAAATTACGGCAGACACACATACAGGTTTGCTTCACTAATCTCTTGGGCATTTTTTTTTGCCATGACAAAATTGACAAATACTCTCTATATTAGGTGGATTTATTTAAAAAAATCAAAATTATCTAATTTTTATTACTGGATATTGGCCATAACTTTATTAATACCAAAACCAAATAACAGATACAAGATTAAGTCATACTATTAAATTAAATCATATAATATTTAGAAATAAAAGCTACTCTGTTACCTTCTCAACAACAATGATTTAAGTATCAAATTTACTTCTAGGTAAAATAAAAACTTAGAGCATTAGTAGCAAGAGCAGTTCATTTATTTGTTTACTTGTTCATTCATAATTTCAGTAAGATTTACTTTTAAATGCCACTGAATTTTACATACTAATTAAGACGTTAAAGCTCCAGAAACATTTTCAAATACCTATTTTCTGAAACTGTGGTAAACAAAAGCAAGAGATAGCACACTTACTTTTCCTTCATCTCTTGGGCTATCACTTAAATGTACAACTGGGCCTGGGTGAGTCTTCGTGGATCTGTTAAATCAATTCAGAGCAATAACTTAAAACTAGACAGTAGAAAATGGTAAACCCCCCCCCCGCCCAGATGTAGCCCATGGACAGCTCAGTCTCCAAGGGGGTTCCCTAGTAAGGGGAGCCTGGCAGTCTCTGGCATGAACTTGGCTGCCTGTTTGATCATCTTCCCCTGGCATGGTGGCCTTATTAGGCCACAGAGAAAGAGGCTCCAGATAATCTTGATGAGACCTATATGCTAGGGTCAGATAGTAGGGGAGGAGGACCTCTCTATCAGTAAACTAGGGGAGGGACATAAAGGGAAAGAGGGAGGGAGGGTGGAACCAAGGGGAGATGAGGGAGGGGGCTACAGCCAGAATACAAAGTGAATAAATTTTAATAACAATAAAAATAAAAAATTAAGATTAAGATGGAATACACTTCCAGGGGGTAGGGCTAAGCCTCCAATTCACTTAAATTTTAGCTTCCTTTTTTAATTACTTTTCTTCTTCCTATTAAATCTAGTAAAATGGGGTTGTTGTTGTTTTTAAATCAGGCATGAAAATTAAGTTCTATATTCAAAAACGGCACTTTTAATTACATTTTTGTAAAATAAGAGTCCTTAGTATTTTAATAGCTTTTATTATTACAGAGAAATGATACAGCCACAGGCTTGTGTACCAAACCTATTTCAACGAAATTTTAAAGTGCTTACCTAATATAGGATTTCCTTTGACATGAAATTTCCTATGATTTTTGTCCCTAAAGCAAAGTACAATGTCACCCTGGATTTAAAAAGAAATTCTTTACTGATTAACTAGTAATAGCTATCCTACAGAAAACTGGCAACCTTGGAGAAACCTAGTTTTTCATTATATATATTTTATCTGATTTTTCCAGTGTAATGACTAATAAGTAATTATGTGTACAACAGCACAATTAAAAGTTAAAAGGACCATGTCAATCCGACCTTAAATTTATTCTACTCTGATTATCTGGCCTGGTTTCTTTATAAACCTAATTTTAAAAGGAAACATGAGACTTTGGCAGGGGTGGGGAGAGGCCTCCTCTAAACGAAGACCTTGGTTTTGTTTCCAGTGATGGGATTTCTAACAGACCTTTATATTTTCAGATTTTTAAAATATTAAACTAATGAGTCTCTTAAAAAATAAACCTAATTTAACATTACTGAATATGATTGTATCTTAGTTAAACATGATATGGTCTGACATGACCACAGAATTGTTTCTCATTGACACAGCCCTTTCCATGATCCAATTGTTGCAGAGGACACAAAGACAAATGAACTTCATATAGAAAGGGTGACTGAGTTGGCACAGTTCTACTTTATTTTTAAAAAAGAAATAAAATCTATGACGATCCTTTACAAAACAATACAGGCTATTTAAATCTTAGAAATTATTTTAAAACTGATAAGTAAGTAATTCTAGGCTTCTCTTATAATGACTCCTAAAAGTGACTCAAAGAAATACAGATGTTGGTAAATTTCATGAATGGATTCATGCATCCCATTCATAAATGTATTTTCTCATCTAAAAATGGACATAGTACAATTGGCCTTACTAAATATATTATTATATAAATATATATATATATCCTAATTTAATGGTAAAAGATCACATTCAACAGTATATACTGAGGTTGTTCTATTTGAAAATCAGAATTACTATTTGTATTATAGCGTATATTTTAAAGAAAATATATACAAGCTACAAAGAAAAGTTCATAGAACTCTTTTTAGTTCTATTCATATGTAATATACACTTACATGTAATTATGGTATTCTGGAAAAGTAAATGCTTCTTATAAAGAATAATGTCCTTAATTATTTTTTAGTAACTAAAATAGTCAACAAATCAAAACTGCTATCTATCTGTTGGTTTTTATCAGACCAACAATTATTAAAGTGTACTGCATGATAAATTAGTGAAAACAATGTTTCATAGAAAGAACTATCTATACTTATAGTTTTAGAAACTCTGAATTAAACAATGTGAAGTATTATACCTTTGCAAATCTACATAGTAAATCTATATGTTAATGCAAATAAATATTCAATTGTTTCCAAAATTATTAATGTACTCCATTTTTTAATCATGGAATCATATTAAAGAAATGTATTTTGGAAATACAGGTTAGACCATGTTAGACTCTTTCATTTAAAGCCTTACTATATAGTAAAAGTGTTCTAGTTCAGACAATAATTCAACATTTAATTTGTAATTTATAATGAAAGTTTAGAGTATAAAAGATATTTGTTTTATATTATAATATATTAAAATTAAGGGGAAATGTTTTATGCTGTTTTGCTACTTGAAGATAATGACTATTAGCATGCTGGTTATTTTCTGTCTGTTTCTCTAACATTAACTTCCAAAATCCCAGAAAGTGTCACTAGCAAAACATCATTGTCACAAAAGTGACAAAATTCTGAGATAGCATTTATTTCTAACATATCATAAGTAGTAGAGAGCAATCAAAAGATCATTTGGGAGACTGGGAGTTTAATTAAATTTTTATTGATTACAGTGGAATTACAGTGGAGAATTTTATTAAATTCTCTGAGACACACTTTGGAAAATCTACTTTAAATTAAAATCATTGAGATTAAATAAATAACTTGTTATCAGAACAGATTTAAGATTCATTTCAAAATAATCTTTTCTTTAGAACTTCAGAGAATAACAGAACTCATAGGAAAATGAGTCTGCTCTTCCAGAGGATCTGGGTTCGATCCCTATCCCTGACAGGGTAGCTCACAACCACCTCTAACTACAGTTCCAGGGGATCTGATGCCCTCTTCTGGCAAGTACACAACGGTGCCCAGACACATGCAGGCAAAACTCAGATACCATAAAATAATGAAATAAAACAAGAAAGTTCAAGCCGTAGTATCAGAACATGAAGGATCTTGAGTAACTGCTTCTCTTTGAACTCAGAACAATATTACAGCAAGGCAAAAGATAAACTCTTACCATTAATAAGAATGCCTGCTGATTATGATTATTTTCATATAAAACAATTCATTCTCACTATGGCTATGTAATGTTAATTATAATATCACGACATTTTTACATGAATAAACTTTAATGTTTATTCATGGCTGATATATGTACCCTTTTATTATTCACTTTATTTATAATGTATAAAAATAACATATTAATACAATCATATCTATTTTTTTAAGTTATCTATGGTTTTATTTAGTTCAATTTCATTTAAATTACATATTAGCAATAGATTTATCAACTAATTATAATCCCATAGCTTATATAATATATGCAATATTTTAGTCAAATAAAGTGACAGCCAAGTTCAAACTTACAGTTCAATTGCCTTGTTCCACATGATGACATATCCAGAAAGAATGAAAGATTCAATATTTACAATATGTGTATTTCCTCTTTCTGTTCCAACATAGAGCCATTTACTCTGGAAAGGTAGATGACAGTAAGTAATTCTGAAAGAAAGAAAATTACAATTAAAATATCTGAATTTTACATCTGATCAGTACAATTTCCTTACACACATCACACTAACATACAGTTATAGTTGTATAAATAATAGAAAAACCTATGTACTGAGGTAGCATTTCCTTATTAATAAGAGGACATAGGACAAAAATAACAATATATCATTAAAATGAATAGTGACAATCATTATTAAATAAGTATCTATTATCGGCATGAATTTGTGTTTTATATTTCTTGACCAATAGACAAAAACATGAAAGTTGTGGATAATAATGGGAACAATGTGTTTGATACATATGCACCCTGAAAATATTTCAATCAGATTATGAAGTCTTATGAAATCTTTTTTTCCAGCATTAGTAAATGGTGGTACATTATTGTCACTTATGGTCATACTGTGGGACTGTATTTCAGAGCTTCCTTCTCATATCTGACATCGTAGTACTAGTTAACCAACCTTCCCCAGCCTTCCCCACACCCTTCTTTCTTCCCTGGCTCTGCTTCTGGTAACCACCATTGCTAAGAGATCAGCTGCACTATTTGTCATCCTGAAAACGTGTATGTATTCCTGTCTTATATAGAAAAAAACTAAGATGATTTTTACAGGAGCAGAAAATTGAACTTTGCTTTCAAATATATTTGATAAACTACAATAGGCACATTATAGTCAAAATGACAAAGAAATGTTCTCATAATTAATACTTCTAAAACTGTGACTAGGTATGTACTTTGAAAATGGAACCATTCTACAAGGTCATTTAAACTGTCTAATATGATGGAAATAATTCTAAATGCTTTACATATTATGTACAAAATACAATATAAACTATAAACCTCTGATCTATAAATGTTTAATTCTATCTCTATAGATGCATACATAAGACAGAAACTGCTTGCTTTGTAATTGCCAAATCTAATAGCTAATACAAGTAAGTGAAAAAACTGATACAAACTATTCCTATTCAGTTACAAAATTCTTATGTTCCTACTGAGCTCCACTGTTTATTTATTTAAATAAAAGTCACTTCAAAGATAAATTGGGTACTTAATGAACATAAATTTCAGAGTTCATAGAGTAGTAGCTATCTCTACACGAGAGTATAAATCATTTACTTTGTTCAGATGCTTGGCATTTAAGTATTAGGAGGAAAAATGTTAAGTTCAGAGAAATCACTTTATTCTTCCCTTAGTGTTTGTGTGTGTGTGTGTGTGTGTGTGTGTGTGTGTGTGTGTGTTGCATACTTCAGGCTACTTGCTGTCTTTTTTTTTTTCTACCTCCCATTTCAATGTACAAGTGTTAGACTTTCTTTAGTTTAATTGTTCTAGCTTCATCTTCATAATGGGCTTTCTGGCTAGCTCTGAGACCCATTCAGTATCTAGGGCCATCAGGACTACTATATATGTAATAGGAAATGTAACAACTCATCTATGAACATTGTAAATGGTCTCTCTAATTTGCATTCATTGTGCTTTTCTAGACACTTTTTTAAAACATTTATGAATGCTCTTTCTGTATGTACACCTGCACTCCAAGAGAGGGCATCAGATCCCTTTATAGGTGGTCATGAGCCGCCTGATGTGGTTGCTGGGAATTGGACTCAGGTCCTCTGGAAGAGCACCCAGTGCTCTTAACTGCTGAGCCATCTTAGTAGCCTCCTCTAGACTCTTAAAAGGATAATAAATTCACAAATAATATCTTGCCAGAACATGTGACCGCATAAAATGTTATCCTAGAGTTTACTTGGAAGATTATCTACTAAACTACCAAAAAAACTGAAGAAAATTTTAATATTAGGCAAATAGCTACACTTTAAAAAAAATGAATGGTAAATTCACACAATTCTATCTTATAACATGCATAAGACTGACACTTATGACTGCAATGGCACCCAAGAGTCAACAGTGAAGACAAAATGTGTCCGGTGCACAGTCTCAGCCTGCCATACTGAATGTTTCCATATCCCCCTCTCTGGATCAAATGTTATCTACCTGTGAAAAGTACCAGGCATATGATATTAAAAACACTAGAAACTTGCTATGACATAATCAACTGCAAAGTTAATTGATTTTTCTAATTAATGAGTAACCTATGTGATATTGAAAATCATTGATTAAAACATGAAGTCTAGAATAGCTGTCTCCAAGGGATATTTACTAATATTGCACAGTAAATAACTTGATGGTCATGTTTCTAGGCAACAGATGATCAATTTTTTATTTGACCTTCAATAGAAATAGGAACTCATTTTAAAGCAGATATAAAATCGACCCTTTCTGAATCAGAGAGATGGAGAAAACATAATCTAAGAGCTTCAAACAGGACGTGAGGAAACCTCAATATGATACAGTGATCTCAGCAGTTAACAAGTAAATTCTGAGAACTGCCAGGCTCAGTGGTGAAGCCTGAGGCAGGAGGTAGAACTCCAAGGTAAACAGGCATACTTTAATTTTTCCTGACCCTCACTTAGGACTCAATTTGGCAATCCTGTAATTTATATAATATTTGGATTTTTAATAAAATGGCAATATGGGTTTGGTGCCAAGTTCCTTTAAGTTTGGTGTGTTTATTCTTTGTATTTTTTCACCACCTTTATCTATCAAAACTACTTTTTTCCACAGTACACCATATCTTATGTTACAATGATTTGACATCGATTAATTTTTTTTAGTTTTTGTGATTGTTAGATTCAAAAAAATAGTATTGAGTATTAAACACATTTTAGCTACGTGCTCTACTACTGGGCTATATCTCTGGCCCTGATGTTATGTATCTTGTGCATAGATTTAAAGAAATTATTTTTTTATTTTATTTTAATCACAGGTCATTCACCTGTATACCAGCCGTAGGTCCCTCCTTCTTTCCCTCCCAATCCCATCCTCTCTCCCTCATCTCCTCCCTGCCCTCTTCCAAGTCTACTGATAAGGGAGGTCCTCCTCCCCTTCCATCTGACCCTAGCATATCATGTATCTTCAGGACTGGCTGGAGTGTCCTTATCTGTGGCCTAGCAAGGCTGCTCCTCCCTCGGGGTGGGGTGGGGGGCGAAGATCAATGAGCCAGTCACTGAGTTCATGTCAGAAATAATCCTTGTCCCCCATACTAGGGAACCCACTTGGATACTGAGCTACCATGGGCTATATCCGAGCAGGGGTTTTAGGTTATATCCATGTATGGTCCTTTGTTGGAGAAAGTCTCATAGAAGACCCCTGTGCCCTCATATATTTGGTCCTTGTGGAGCTCCTGTCTTCTCTAGGTCTAACTCCCTCTTCTTTCATATGATTCCCTGTACTCTGCCAAAGGTTTGTTTATTAGTCTCAGCATCTGCTTTGATACACTCCTAGGTAGAGTCTTTCAGAGTCCCTCTGTGGTAGGCTCCTGTCCTGTTACTTGTTTTCTCCAACCTCCAGTGTCCATACCATTTGTCTTTCTAGGTAAGGACCGAACATCTTACCCATGGTCCTCTTTCTTGTTTATCTTCTTTAGGTGTATAGATTTCATTATGTTTATCCTATCTTATAGGTCTAGTACCCACTTATGAGTATTTACTGTGTGTGTCTTTCTGCTCCTGTGATACCTCACTCAGAATGATCTTTTCTAGATCCATGATTTCCTTGTTTTTAACTGTTGAATAGTATTCCATTGTGTAAAAGTACCACAATTTCTATATCCATTCCTCTCTTGATGGATATCTGGGTTGTTTCCAGGTTCTGGCTATTACAAATAAAGCTGCTACAAACATGGTGAGCAAATGTCCTTATTGTGTACTTGAGCAAAGTTTGGATATATGCCTATGAGTGGTATAGCTGGGTCTTGAGGAAGCACTATTCCTAATTGTCTGAGAAAGCACCAGATTGATTTCCAGGGTGGTTGTACAAGTTTACATTCTTACCAGCAATGGAAGAGGGTACCCCTTTCTCCACAACCTCTCCAGCATGTGTTGTTACTTGAGTTTTTTATCTTAGCCATTCTGATTTAAAGAAATTATTAACTACAGCGGAAGTACCTGCCCTGGATATGAATAACACTATTCTATAGCTGGAGATCTGGATAAAAGAGGGAAAGAGAAAAAAAAACCTGGCATCTCAGGCTTATACTCTGTGTTTCCTGGCTTCTATGAGATGGGTAATTTCATTCTTCTATACTCTTATGTCCTGATGCTCTGCCTCACCATGGTACAGAAACAGCCAGGTGGTCGTAGACTGAAATCATGAGCCCAAATCAATCTTCACTCCTTTGTTCCATGAGGTAATGTGCGTTACAAAATGTCTAACATGTGAACAGTACAGTTCTGATATGTTATTAATCCATAACAAGATAAAACCATTTGGTTCTAACATAATCGTAAATGTTGTGAACTGAGCCTCTATAGCAGCATTGTTGGATAAAATCATCTCTTTACATAATCTAGAATGTTAGTGTTAATGTAATATAAAAATTAAAGCATTTGAAGTAAAAAGTTACTGTGGACCATTCACAACCCAAGATCACGCAAATGACCTTAGTTTACGAAAATATTGTCATAACTCATAAGACAAAAAAAAAAAAAGCTTTCAAGTAAAATAGTACTAAAGCATTGATGCTGCCTAGAGGAGACTCACTGGGGCCAACCATAGTGCTGCAGACCTTCAATGCCAGCATTTGAGAGCCACAGGCAGGTGGCTCTCCATGGGCTTGAGGCCAGTCTGCTATGCTATATGCTCTCTCAGGATGGATAGATGGATAGACAGATAGATAGATAGACAGATAGATAGACAGATAGATAGATAGATAGATAGATAGACAGATAGATAGACAGATAGATAGATAGACAGATAGACAGATAGACAGATAGACAGATAGACAGATAGACAGATAGACAGATAGACAGATAGACAGATAGACAGATAGACAGATAGATAGATAGATAGATAGATAGATAGACAGACAGACAGACAGACAGACAGACAGACAGACAGACAGATAGATAGATAGATAGATAGATAGATAGATAGATAGATAGATAGATAGATAGATTCATTCATAGGGAGAATTTGACCTTTTTTGAGGCAGGTTTTCTCTTTGTAACCTTGGCTATCCTAGAACTCACTTTATAGACCAGGCTGGCCTTGAACTCACAGAGATCTGCCTGCTCCATTATCCCTTTATTTTTGTTTTGTTTTTGTTTGGTTGTTTGGTTTTGGTTTTGTTTTGTTTTTTTTTTTTTTTTTCAAAACAGGGTTTCTCTGTGTAGCCTTAGCTGTCCTGGACTCACTTTGTAGACCAAGCTGGCCTTGAACTCACAGAGATCTGCCTGCCTCTGGCCTCCCTGAATGCTGGGATTATAGCATGTACCTCCGCACCTGGCTAGTTGTATTATTTTAATTCATATATACGAATAAAATCAAATCAGACACACTTTCTGTCCTAAATTCCTAAACTTATTTCCTCATTGCATTTTAAATCATAACGTTTTAAAGACTATTACTTGAATTTTTTCTCCTTCAGGGCTTTTGAGACAGGGATTCATAACATATCCAACCAAGGTTGGCCTCGAACACACAGCAGTCTTCCTGCCTAGCTTCTTGAAGTCTGAGTTATAGAATGCATCCTCACAACAAGTTCTGTTAGTTGATTTTTATCTGTTTTTAAAATAATTAATCACTTAATGGCTGGTAGTTTTTCACTTGACTAACTCGGGTCAGTTGTAAAGAAAGCATTTTATATCACACTGAGGATTATATTCTCTATACTTTCTTACTCAAATTTAAAAATTGTCACTTTATCACATTGTATTAAGTAAAAGTAGTGATCAGAAGGGAGAACGTTTCAAATGATCATTTTCTTGTCTACTGTGAAAGGATATCAAGGCATTTAATCACACAGCTGACATAAATATACATGTTGGTACCATGGAATGAAAATTTATATAACAGATACTATAAGATTCTGAATTTTGGTTCTAAAAAGCATCAACTAATATAGTATACAGTCATGGAAAGTTGGTTTAACAATGGCTCAAACCAAAAGAGAAAGAATGAGAGCTTTGCTTGCCCTTGACTTCAATAAAAGTCAATAATTCCACCCTATGATCAATTACTACAAAATTATACAATGCTAATTATCATATATTCACTTATCTCATAGATGTATTATGAGGTTTCCATTTATTAATAAATTTATATAAGTTTTAAAATATTTGATCAACTAGAGTTTATATCTAGGCAATGGTACCTGGTTTAATAAAATATTTGAAAGCATACCATGCAAATATGGTAGGATTAGTAGTAATATCAAAGTAAGGACCATTATTAACTGGTACTTTGAATAATCTTATTTTGGAAGAGAGACTGGGTATCTTCTATAGCTACATGAACTACAAGTGGGATTAGTATATAAGAAATTGACAAAACACACTCAAATTTTAGGCTAGCATTAATAAACTTTGAAAGGACTGGTTCTTCTAAAATGAGCTATCTGTCATCTTCACAGTTTGCTTACCTGGATTTAAAGTCACCTAGGAGACAGGCCTCTGGATGTGTCTATGATAGCATTTCCAGAGAGGCTTAGCTAGGGAAGGAAGAGCTACCCTGAAGATAGGTGGCATCATCCCAAGGGCTGGCAGCCCAGACTGAGCAGAAAGGAGAGGTGAAAGCAAGCTAAGCATTTATATCTGTCTCCTGGCTGCGAACGGCCAACGACTGGCTGTCTCCTGACAAATGACCAGCTCCCCCGTGCACCTAATGCTTGTCTTTCCCACTCTGATGGACCATGCCTTCAAATCCTAAGTCAAAACAAGCCCTTCCTTTCATAAGCTGCTTTATGTCAGATGTTTTGTCATGGTCATGAAAAAAGTAACTGATAAAAATAGTTTTTACGTATGATCTTATAAAAAGAGGTGTTAGTGGAAGACTTTTAGATTCTTCCCGCTTTTCAGATACAAAGATTCCATGGTTTTTCAGGAAGAGAGAGAAGAGAGAGGGGTAGAAAAAAGTGGAGGAGGAGAGAAACAAAATGTCTTAGCATCTTGGATACTAATTGTATACCTGTTAAAGAAAACTAAACTGTTTACACCAGTCTATTAGTACAAACAAACAAGACAGGAATAGCATTTCTACTTAGACAGCTCTCCAGACAATTTTTATACCTCCCTTTTAAAGACGGTCAACCTTTTACTAACGAACAAGTTGGCTTCCTTCAGCTCTATCAGGGAAAGCTTGAAGACGTTTTTGGCAGAAATAGTACACAAGACTTATGTTAATGTTTCTGCTCTAAAAATAGAAGAAATGATTTGTAACCACGTAAATGTCTTGACTATCTCACTTTGTGGGTGAGAAAAGCAGGTCAGCGATGGTATGTGAAGGGAAGAAGTGAAGTTGTAAGGGGTCTAAAGATGGAGGCACAAGGCAAAGCTTTAACCTCCAGAACACAGTAGAAGACAAAGTACCTCTCCATATCTCAGATATCAGCCTGACAAACATAAAAACCCACTCCACACAAGCTTACTTAAGACTTAAGAACAATTCTATAACACATTTTCTAATGTGTCTAGATTTTCATTAAAAAAATCATCCATCAAAGGCTTTTTAACCATTGAATGAAAGGATCATGTGGGTTTTTTTTTCTTTCAGTTTGTTTTTATGGTGGATTACATTGACAAAATTTTGTATGTTGAACTACACTTACATCTCTAGGATGAAGCCTACTTAGTCATGGTGGATTATCTTTTTGATATGTTCTTGGGACTTGGTTTACAAGTATTTTATTGAGTATTGTTACATCTATCCCAAGAACAACACAAGAAAACCCATAGAATCGACTAACCTGGGCTCATGGGAGCTCACAGAGACTGAACCAACAATCAGGGAGCCTGCATGGATCTGACCTAGGCCCTCTGTATATATGTTACAGTTATGTAACTTGGTCTTCTTGTGGGACTCCTGACAGTGAGTAGGTGCTGTCTCTGACTCTTTTGCCTGCTTTTGGGACCCTTTTCCTCCTACTAGGTTCCCCTGTCCAGCCCTAATAAAAGGGGGGAGGGTGCCCAGTTCACGATATGCCATATTTGATTGATACCTATGGGAAGCCTGCCTTTTTCTGAACAGAAACAGAGTAGGAGTGAATGGGAGAAGAGAAGAAAGATTGGATAGGAAAGGAGAGAGGGAAAACTATGGTCAAGATGTAATATATGAGAGAAGACTAAAGAAAAGAATTTTTTAAGTATTTTTATTACTTAAAATCGTTTTTAAATTTAAATATATTTTGATTATATTCATCTTCCCCAAGTCTTTCCAGATAATAAAAAAATTTTTAAAAAATCATTCATCATACTAAGAAATAGGAAAACCTCACTTAGAGCACAAATGGATAAGAATAAAAATAATGGATCTAAAATGAACAGTCAAAAATAATATATAAAAACTCACCTAATTTGGAAAAAGATATAAATCAAATGATGCAAGAAACTGGACTACATAAAACATAATAAATTCAATGAAATAAGACCAAGGGAGATCTTAGTCTAACATCTGAATATCTGAGAGTTTGAATATTGACGAAGAGAGGGACAAAGAAAACATGAGAGGGCAAAAGAAAAACATAGGAAAAAGAGGAAACAGTTAAAGAAGAGAAAGTAATAGAAGGCAGAAAGAAAAAGGAAGGAAAATGTTGGGAAGAAAATTAAGAGTGAAGAGAAAGGATGGAAAAGAAAAGGAAAGGGGGAGAAGGAGATGAGGAAAAAGAAAGATTTTGAAAACAGAAAGAGAAACACCACACTGTAACTATACAAGGGTAGGGGCAGAGCCAATGATAGCAAATTCTCATCAAAAGTTATGGAAAATAGAATGAATCAGGATGAAATCCAAGTACCTAAAACAAGAATGCAGCATTCAGCAAAATGATTTCTCAGGAATAGGGGAAAAGATGTAACTATGAGGCAAAGCAAAATTCACCACCTTAAATGCAGTGCCAGGGAATCTAATGCACTCTAGCTTCTGTAGGGACCTGCACACACAAGATGCATATAAACTCATTCAAGAATACACACACACACACACACGCACGCACGCACGCACACATAAAGAAAAAAAAATGTATCTTAAAAACCCTGCCACTCCCAAAGGAATGGCTGAAAAGACTAATTAAAGAAGGAAGTATGGAAACTCAAGTATGACTAAAATACGAATAAGGCAATACATTAATTTCAAATAAAATTTCCAAAGAAAGTAAATTCACCTGTTTTATTTTAAATAAGACCAATAGAGTGCTGCTTAGTTTTTTGTTAACTTAACACAAGCCAGCGTCATCTGAGAAAAGGGAACCTCAATAGAGAAAATGCCCTCATCACAGTGGTCTATAAGCAAGCCTGTGGTCATTTTCTTGATTAGTGATTGACATGGGAGGTTCCAGCCCACTCTAGCGAGTGCCGCCTTTGAGCAAATTTGGTGAAAAACAATATATAATAATAATGAATAAGACCACTGAATGATAATTACCTTTAAGAGTAAGGAAACTTAGAAAGTCTAGTTGAAATAATTGGATTTTATCATGACTCAACATTTTTGCTTGTGAAGGATTCTGGTGCATGGGAAAAGACAAGCTACAAACTGAGAGAAAGTATTTACAAATAACATGACTAATAAAATGCCTGCAGAACATAAAAAAAACATGCACAGGTAAAGTTGTGCAGGGAGCTCTGGGAAAGCGGCTTCCATCCAGTTGTCGTTTATGCTATCCTGTGGTGGTCTTTTTCATGAGGCAGCTGCTTTTGAGCCGTCTCTTCCTATAAAGAACCCTTCCTATACTTCTGTTAGTAACCCCAGTAACTACTGATAGGTTCACCAAGTTAGATGTTGGTGCAATTGTTAGTTTAGTCTGTTTTGGTTTTTCTATCTAGATTGAGTAGCTGTGTGTGTGCTGTGTCTCCCTATATGGCAAACAGAACATAAACTTAACCAACATCCAATAAGAAGCCAAGGCCCTCCAGCAATTAGCAAAATACCTAAATGTTGCCAACCACAACGTAAGACTGAAAGTGGATACTACTTCATTGTGAAGTCTCCAATGAGATGTTCGAGATGTTCTGAGAGCCATGTGCATTAAGCAGGGTTCTCTGAGGGAGCAGAACCAATAGAACACACACATACATGCGGGCGTGTGCACGTGATAATGGGATCTATTAAACTGGCTTATACGCTAGAAGCTGAGCAATCCAATTACAGCCATCTACATTGCTGGATGAACAGAGAACCTATAAAGCTTCAGCCCAAGAAGTTAAACTCCTCAGTGGAACCAGAATAAGGATGAAAGCCTAGGGATTTTCTGAAGAGCCCCTGGTAAGGAGGGAGGACGCTAGAACTTGATTATAGGAAAGGAAGGGAACATTGGGGATGAACTCAGAAAAACGAAGCTCCACATACGTTTTCCCTTACGTGAAAATCCTAGCCTCTAATTGTTGAATGAATGGTGCATCTCAGTGGAAATGGATATAGGTAAAGGCCAAGAAACTAGAAAAGGAATCATGTGAGTAGGGGGAAATTTTAATAGAGGATGGTAGGAAAGACAAAAGAATAAAATAGAGGAGGGAAATATTGGTGACAAAAGGATAAAGTAGGGAAAGGAAGGTTTGGCATGGGACAAACAAAAATATAATACATATGACCTGGAAACTTATAATTCCATGTAGAAGACAGAAAACATTTAGTATATATAACCTTGTATATTTTGAATATTGAACCAAGTAAACATATTATGCAAAAATTTAAAAATTAAAACATTTCAGATTTCCCTAGTAAAGCAATCAAGTTTTCTAGATACATATTCAAGTCATAGAGTTGTAAGCAAAATATGCCTTCCCTTTTTTAGTTAATATTCCTTAGAAATATTTTGGTTAAATTTAGCAGGCAGAACACCACAGACAAAAAATATGAACTGACATAATAGGTTCTAATAATTTAAGGGTCTATAAATCACAGTTTACATATTGAATTTCATCTACAAACATGTGAAACACTCTGTGCTTTCGCTAACATTACAAAAATTTATGATCAGTGAATCACTGATAGCAAAGATTGTTTTACTTAAAAAATGGGAATGTTTTATTCATTACTCAGCACACATTACCAAAGTCAAAGTAACTTTTTCATGTTTCAGTCTAAAATGTATTTGAAAGGAATCCAAGGATCAGGAGAAATAGTCATATTTCAAGTCACATGATGACATAGATATATACAGAGAGAGAGAGAGAGAGTATATTAACACAAAACAGTCCGAGGCTGGAGAGCTGGTTCAATGGTGGCCCACAACTGTCTAACTCCAATTCAAAGTGATCTGACACCTTATTTTAGCCTTCACGGGCACCAGGAACGAATGTCGCGTACAGACACCCATGCAAACAAAACACCCATATGTATAAAACTTAAAAATTTAAAAATTTAAATCCTTTAAATCAAAACAACGGTTCTACAGTTCTTAGGATGTAAACTTGCACCAATCCTGTCAGCTTGCTCCTTCTGTTGCTACCAATTAACTCACTTCAACTGTGCTTCACCTCTGGTTATGAAATTATAACAAGAAATAGTGATCATAAATATTTCTGTCCTCCTAAGAGAGTCATAAACAGGGCCATCATATCTCCAATAATGTCTGAATGGTGAGGAAACAAAGCAAAACAAACAAACAAACAAATCAATGTAGTTTGTTCATAGATGTAAAAGTGAATAAAGAAAAGTGTTCCTTGAAAAAGGAACAAAGAAAAAGTGTCTGTGTGTGTGCGTGCGTGTTTTGATGTCAGGGGTTGGCATCAGGTTTCTTCCTTGGTGACAATAGCTTGTTACTGGTGTTGTTTTCTTGCAACACACTCATAATTGAATCTGGAGCTCACAAATTTGGTTAGGCTGGTGGTCCAGGGATTTGCCTATCTCCACCCTCACCAGGTTTGGCAAAGATGCTAGGGATTCAACCTCAGGGCCTCATGTTTGCAAGCACTTACCGGATCACCTCCTATCTCCCCTTCCTCAAAGAAATCGTATGAGCAGCGTAAAATCTGAATAAGTGGTGCGTTAGTGGTACAGCAGGATAATATACCACTAAAGCACCTCTGAACTTATACTTTTCAATATCGTTAAATTTATGCTATATTACTTAATTTATATTTAAAATATGATAGCACTCTTTGTGCTGGGTACTGCCTGTCCTATTGTTCTTTTACAGTACTCATAAAAATCAATTCTTCTATAAATCTTCCAATAAAGTAGGACTAAAGCAGGCTAACTAGAGAAAAAAAGTCCCAACTTACTTAGTAAGTTCTTAAGTGTTAATTCTCCTCATTGTAAAAAATGCTACCTCTAAAGATGGCAATTCATAAAGTAATGACATACAAAATACTCATGAATTTTATTCCGAATATTTAGTTAATAATTTAACCCTCACATATTATGCATATAAGATTAAAAATACTAAAAGTATAATGAATAATTTCTATATAGCTGCCATTCTATTTACTCATACTTATAAAAACATGTATACTTCATTAAAAGCTGTCAAAATTGCAGTGATTCCTTATTAACCATTATCATGCAACAAAATAAAATAAGCACCATGTTAGGCTCTAGGTCAAAACTGTTTTCCTCCAGTGTTTAACTTGACCTGAACAGTGTTTGTCAATCTGTATAAATTTACTTCTCAAAGGTTTTTCTCATTATCACTCACAAATTTTCCTATGTTGTGCTTTCCCATTCACTTTAAAAAGCCTGGTTGCTTCCCAAGTAATACACCCTTCTAAAGAGTGAAGGTAATACTCAATGTTTACTTGATCACTGGTGACTATTAGTTAAGTGGACATGTACATGTCTAGATCTAACTGGAAATGGCAACATGTAATATAACTTATTACTAATGAAATAATGTCTCCCTTTTGCATTCAAATAAACTCCTGGCTATGATTATTCTCAGATGAATGGAACTGAATTTTTATCAGAATATCATCTTTGGCAACGTTGAAATTCAGTGTTTAATTAGAACTGACATACTTGGACGCTAAAACTTTATTCAGTATTCTACTGTTAAAAAGCATTTAGAAAAGAGGATTACAATATAGGAGCTGGAATAAAGGAAATAAATGACATAATCAAAATATGTGAAGTAAATTTGTTTTTACTTAACATTTGAATATTATGTCTCAGTTTTCATTGCCATAGCCAGAGGAAAAGAAAATATGATTGCTGAAGTGATACTCAACAGCTTAAGGTTTAGGTAGTTCACATTTTTATAAGTGGCTGGATCTGTCCCAATAATATATTTTCTATGAAAAAAAAAACCCTGCAAATAGCATAGATTTAAAAGAAGAAAAATAGAAGAAAAAGTCTGTCAAGCTAGCACGAAACTTGCTTGAGAAACAATTCTGTCAAAAATAAAAGTTATGCAGTGCAAATGATCTTACCGTTCTCTGTTAAACTTCAGAGAATGAAGGATGGCTGGCCTTTTCTGTCTCAGATTCCACAAATGAAGCGTATCATCTGAACTTGCACTAACCAAAGCGCCCTGAAACAAAAGAAGATAAGGTATGCAGCTTACCTATGAGGATAGCAGAAGCAGAACATTTGCATTTCACATTGCTTGGACAGCTACAGCCGATACAAAGTGAATAAATTGTAATAAATAATAATAATCAACTGAACAGGGAATGAGAAAAATGTGTTTCCAGTTTACATTTACCCATATTGTTCCACAGCAACAAAGTTTTTAACATTTGAGGGAAATTTTCTCATTTTCCTTCTAATTTTATTTCAGAGAGCAGACTTGAGAGCCTCCCTTCTATCCCTAGAAATCCTCCTGTAAGCCTGCAGGTGAGACTATATAATCCTTGTCTTAAAAGAGCATTTTTAGACATCGAACTTCTCATTTATTGTTGTGGTAGTTTTGTGGGGCCAAAGACTTAGATATTCTGCAACAATGTATCTAGCCTAGCCCTCCTTTTAGAGACTTTATAAGTATAAATCCTTTCTTAAGAGTGTAGGGACAACGATTTGGGAGTAATTTGCACAGAAGCAGTTTTTCACAGTGAAATGAAAGCATATTTAAGTCCAGGTAATTTATACCTCTAGTGATGACAAATATGGTACAAGGAAAACATTTCAGCTTGCAAAACAGATGCTAGGAACTGGTTTGGGCCAGCATTGTCCAAGGTGCTGGCAATACAAAGAAAAGTCAAGATTATCATCTGTACTGAGATGCCTCAAACAAACTGGTGGGAGTTGAGGTAACTGAGATATTGTTCGTATTCTTGAATATGTACAAGCTGTAAAAGAGAATACTCTGAGGTCTGTAATGAGACAATCGAATCGTTAATTAGCATATCAAAATAAAGCCACAAAATTGCAAGTTATTTTGAAAAAAAAAAAAGCACAAAGAATTCTAAAAGTTACAGTCTTTACAAATTCAGTCCCTTGATAATAGCTAATAATGTCTTTTAAAGATCCAAAGTCTTTTAAAAGTCAAGGTCTGTCAAATGTGGGTTCCAGTAAAAAATAATAATGATAATAATTTAAATACTTTACTTCAAGAGGGAAGAAGAACCAGGGCACAGTCACAATCAAATCAAAACTGAACTCCTACTGTTCAATGCCTGGATCCACTCGGGATCTTCCAGGCTCCTCCACCGGGCCTGGCTAACTTCTCAGGCTCCGGCTCTACGGCACACACGGCTTGTTTCCTAGGCTCAGGCTGGCTCCACTCCAAGGCTGCGCTCTTGGTAGTCATCCCTTGGTTCTGGCAGCTCCAAAATGCTAGGGTCTGCTACTGAAACTGAGCTGCACTTTCACCGATAGCCTCTCATCGTCTAAGAGAGTGGTGCTAAGCCCCAGCTTCTCTGCATGTCCCCGTCAGTCCTGCGCCTCAGCTGCCACTGAGACTGCCCCTTCACTGAAGGCCTCGCCTGGATTCTCACAGCGCCAGACCTCAGCTGCTCTCCATGACCTCTTCATGCCTTCCAAACCACTACCACCTGAGTGACCCTTATACTATCAAGTTAGGCTGCCAGCATGAGGTAAGCCTTGGCTGCCTCTGGAACTTGCTTCTCTGTGGTCTTAGGAAATACTTCCCGAGAGATTTCACCTCAGTGATGCTGTTCTCTTCTTAATCACTCAGCTGCAGCTGCCAGCCCTGATGGTCCCAGTAAAGCAAAGGTTTTACTTCAGTGGTGCTTACCTCATTGATCAGGAATTGAAGCTGCAAGACCGCCGCACCACTCTCGTGCTGGCAGTAACAGTCAACACCAGGCCTCCCAAGTCTACCGCAATAAAAGTCAAGGATTCTAACCTTTGAATTAGCACAGACATTAAAAAGTGAAAGAAAATCTGACTTATTTAGCAAGTAATGTTTTGACTCTTCATTGTCCTTATTTTTAAAAGAGTTAAAATATTTTACTTTCCACAAATTTAATTATAAAGTATAAATGAATACTAGTCTAACAATTAGAAGAATGATAGTAAAACATTGGAAGAAAAAAGTTTCCTTTTCATTAAAGTAAAACAGGAATTAAGAATCCAGACACATCTCATTTCTTTTAATATTCATCTGATTAAACATTTCTTTCCCCAGAGTAGGTTCAAACTATTGAAAGATTTTAATGCAATAAATGAAATCATAAAAAGTTTATTATGTTAGCAAGGCATAGTGGCACATACTTTTAATTCCAGCACTTAGAAGGTGGAGGCAGGACAATTTCTGTGAGTTAGAAGACAGCTTGGTCTATATGGCAAGTTCCAGAACAGCCAGAACTACATAGAGAGACCCTGTCTCAAACAAAACTATTTAATATATTCAAATATGCTAACAACATTAGTATATACAAAGCCCTTCTAACAACATTTTAAAACCAATAGGTTATAAAGAAATAGATTAATACATTATATATAAAATAGTTTCTGAATAGAAAAATAAGATTAAAAAACAGATATTAAAAATAATAGCAATATACTTTTTCAGTTAACATAAAGTTAACCTGTAAGTCAGAAAGGGAACAAACAAGAAAAGAGAAAAAAATGATGGAAGATTGTAGGAAGGGAAGAAAAGTCAAACACCACAGCACAAATTTTACTAATGTATTTCTTACCAAATGACATATTTCTGTATATACATATTATTTGCTTTTCATAAATAAAAAACTCATGAGAACTATTTCCAGACATAGTGAAGAAACAGGGGGCAGCTTTATCCTCCTACCCAAGCAATTAAAAAGAATAAACAACATTGACATAAGTGCATTCATGAATACTACAGCTCTCAGACAGTGCATGTCAAACAAGGAATTATGGTAGCTCCTAAAAATGGAAAAGGTTTAGATAAATAAAGTTAGTCTATAGAAAGAGAACAAAAGAGAAAGAAAGGATGGAAGACTGGAGGAAAGACTGTGAGCTTATGACTGTTCCAGGGTACTCTATAGAGAATGTCCTGGCCACAATCTAGAGATATGCAATCTAGCAGGTTCCCTTTGTTGAAAAGACAGAATAAAGCGAGGGAGGCTAAGGACAACCAGAATTCACATGACCAAAAACAAAGTAGAAAGGACACATGCTCAAGTATTTCAGAGATCTGCAGGAAGGCTCCACTGAATGGGGCAAAATGTGAAACGGGAAACAGATTTAGGGAAACTATTTGAAACTGGGAAAGAAAAAAAAAAAGTAAGAAAAAAATGAAACGCTTCTTGAAGAACAAACCAGACCAAATAAACAAACACCAACAAAGATAATTCCTTCTTAAAAAAATAAAGCAAGAAAGAATGAAACAAAAACAAAGGAAAGTTTAAGTGAGACCAGAAATTTTTCTTGTTCCCACCTTCCAAAGTGGAAACCCTAAAATTCACAGACTGGTCATACAAAACACTAAGAAAACTATGACCACAGTTGTGAGGGAAACTCACCTCCTATCTAGAGGTACCTTAAAAGGAGGGGTAAATAAGGTAACTAGCTAATAATATGTATATTGAGATAAAATGAAACCAGTTTTAAAAAATTATTTCTTTTACTTCTTGAGCTTATAATGTAATTACATCACTTCCCCCTTCCCTCTCCTCCAAGGACAACAACAATAGAGCAGGGATGAGGGTAAGGGCAGAGCCCAAGAAGCCTGAGCCCTACACGAAGAATTATAGGCAACTAAGGAATGCTGAAAGCAGTTTTTAAAACTCACAATCAAACAGAAAAGGGTAGAAAACAGATCTAATAAGAGAACTAGAAAGCAAACTGCAAGACCCTGGATTCAATTCAACCACATCAATTCCACATTATAAACAAATAGTATTTATACTCCAATTAAAATTCAATAAGTGTCAGGAAAAAGGGCAATAGTCAAATTATACAATGCCTAGAGGTACCCTTTTTAAAAATATAAAAATAAGCCAGATATAGTGGCTCATGCCTGTAATCTCAGCACTTGAAAGGCTGAGATAAAAGAATTATTGCATTCTGAGGCCAGTTTATGCTTTTCTTTGTAAGAGTTGCCATGGGTCATGGGCATCTATTCACAGCTATAAAACTAAGACAGAAGCTGGAGATGCAGGGACTGGGGTATTGCTGTGACAGGCCTGACCATGCTTTTGTTTGGAGGGATGTTGGCCTTGGGACCTTGGATTTGAAGAGCAGTTGAATGCTTTAAGTGCTGCTTAATGGGCCATACTAGTAGAAGCATGGAAGATAGCAGTGCTGAAGGTAATTTGAACTCTGCCCCCTCAAGAGGTCTCAGAGGAGAAGACTATTTGTATGTGGCCTAGAGATCATTCTTGCGATATTTTGGCTAAGAATGTGGCTGCTTTTGTCCTTGTCTGCCTGAGGAAATCTCAAAATATGTGGTTATTAGCGGTCACTCTCATGCAGATCTATAATGAAAAGGAACAAGCTGAGCAAGGAAAAATATGAGAAAAGAGGCACCTAAGCGGAATGGAGCTAAGTCCTGTGTTCAA
This sequence comes from Psammomys obesus, assembly GCF_907164565.1. Taxonomy (NCBI): domain Eukaryota; kingdom Metazoa; phylum Chordata; class Mammalia; order Rodentia; family Muridae; genus Psammomys; species Psammomys obesus. The sequence continues at coordinate 15,843,041 of NW_026596064.1, forward strand.
GGAGATGCAGAGTAAAGAAAAGCTGGATGTTATAAGAAATAAAGGGAGAGGTGACCTCAGGGCAAGATCACCCCCAGCTAAGCTTCCAACTTGTAAAAAGGAATGAAAGAAAAGCTTACGGACAGGGATGGTGGTGATGCACACCTATGGTCCAGTGTGCTGGAGGCAGAGGCAGGGGGATCTCTGAGTTCAAGAACAGCCTGGTCTACAGACTGTTTCAGGACAACCAGACACTACACAACGTAGGCAGTGAAGGAAACCATCAAAAACAGAAAGTTGATGAAAATGTATTTGAATGAGGCCATGTTTCAGCCCCAGCAAGCAGAAGAACTCAGCCACGTGGTTCTGGCTTTTGAATCAATGATACAAGAAAGGGGTTATGAAATCTCCTTTCATGACTAAGGAAAGCCTGGCATATGTCAGGGGCGTCCCTGCACAGACCCTAGATGTCATTGTGTGAAGCTGTGAAGGTGAAGCCTGGATTACCTTGGAGACCACAGGATGTTGGAGCTGCCAGAGTCATGGGATACCTGCCAAGGAAAGCTGCTAACAGGGAGTGGAACCATCCCAAGAGAGAGAAGTATGTTGCAGTCAACAAAGCTAAAAGGAGTTGGAGATCTGAACAGTGCTTTGACATCAGACACGGAGATGCAGAGTTTGGAGTTTTCCCAGCTGGGTTCTGGTCTTGCTTTGGCCCAGTATTTCCTCACTATACTCCCTTCCCTGCCTTTTGGAGTGGTAATGCATATTCTATGCTACTGAATGTTGGAAGTATGTGACCTGATTTTTTATTTTGATTTTATAGGGGTTACAGATAAAAGATTGCCATGGGTCTCCAAGAGACTTCAGACTTTTAAACAGTTGAGACTGTTAAAAACTATCAGGACTTTTGAAGTTGGGTTAAATGCATTTTGCATTATGATATGGCTATAAGCCTATTGGGGCCAAGAAGTCAAATGTGATGGTTTGAATGAAAATGGGCTCCACAAGGAGTGGCATTGTTGAGGTGTGGTCTTGTTGGAATAGGTATAGCCTTGTTGGAGGAAGTTTGTCACAGGCGGTGAGCTTTGAGGCTTCAGAAGCTCAAGCCAGGCCCAGTGTCACTCTCTCTTCCTGCTGCCTGCCAATTCAGATGTAGAACTCCTTCTCCATGCTTCCTGCCATGATGAAAATGGACTAAACTTCTGATTCTGTAAGCTAGCCCCAATTAAATGTTTTTCTTTATAAGAGCTGTTGTAGTCATGGAATCTATTCACAACAATAAAACCCTAACAAAGACACTTCATAAAACTATATAAAAATTTAGAAGATGAATTTAATATATGATAAGCTTTGAAAATGATACTAAAAATTGGGAGCTGGAGAGATGGGGTAGAAAGTAAGAAAACTAACCACCCCTCCAGAGGACTTGGGGAACAATTCTTAGCACCAGCATGGTGGCTCACAATCACCTGTAATTCCAGCTCCAGGGATCCAAGACCATCTTCTGGCCTTCCTGGGTACCAGGTGTGTACATGGTGCACAGACATACATACAGGCAAAATACCCATATTTATAAAATAAAAAACAGAAAATTAAATCTGAAGGAAAATCTAAATATGTTACATAGCAGAAGTGATGATTCTTAAAAGAATACTCATTAAAGCCTAAGTCTGTGTTTTTAAACCATGAAATCTATTTTTACTTTTTAAAGGCAGAGATTGTCAAACTGTACAAGACAAGAAACACAAATTTTATGCTTCCTACAATAAACAAAATTTAAAATACAGTAAGTTAAAAACACAGTATGTTTTCAAAGGTATACTATCCTGAGACTAACCAAAAGGGATATCTATGTACAATGGGTAAAGTACATTTCAGATAAAAGAATATTGCTGGGGACATAAAGTTATTTACTAATATAAATATTTTAAATTTGTCTAGAAGATTTACTCCTAAATGTTTATATATCTAATGACAGAGATACAAAGTGCATAAAACAAAATCTGATGGAACTACGAATATGAATAGATCAATCTGCAGTTGTAATGGGAGATTTTAATGCCGCTATTTTAATAATGAGGAAGTAGATAGAAGGTCAGTACAAATACAGAGGATTTGAACAATACCATAAATCAGTTTGACCTAACTGACATCCATGAAACACTCTACTCAACAACTGCAAATATATTTAACATTTATCAATATGACAATATACAGGGCTATAAAAAAGGCTCAATCAATTTTTTAAAAAATCAGGTTATACAAAATTTATTCTCTTACCATAATAGAAATAAATTAGGACTCAATAATATAAAGGTTAATGAGAAAATATGTGATACTTAAAAGCAAAATAATATAGATAACCCAGAGATTAAAACTATTTTCAACTGAAGGGGAATGAAAATACAATTAATACAAATAATAAATACAAAACATTGGGATGGAATCTTCCAGTTCTGCCCAAAATACAGCTGCTCCATTCCTCTTAATCTCTCCATCCATAAAACTAAACAACAGCAACAACAAAATTCTAGAGGTAGCACTATAAATAAGCTTAGAGAAAGAATGGTGACCTCAGGAAAGCGATAGCAGAGGGTTCTTATGTTCCCTATTGCCTCTCAAATCGTGGAGGGGGCACTCCAGGGGCCTCCTGAATGAAAAGTTGGAGGCCCAGTCTGAACAGATACATATAAAGGCACTCCCAAATCTAAGGCTCAGGGAACATTGCAGAACAGGTGGTCAAAAGATTGCAAGAGTGTGGTGTGAGATTGTGTCTCCTAGTAATGTCAGAGGCAATACCCATGATGGCTCGCCAATATGCCTGCAACGTGACTGAAAAAGGATGACACCAATGAACCTGACAAGCTAACCAGAGAAAAGCCCACAACGACTCAGCCCTATGCAGAGAACTACAGATAACTGAGAAAACTGATTATGGGAGAGGTGGTTCTCTCCAGGAAAGAATACACAATTGGTTGTTTAGAGCCAAACATTCAGCCCTGAAAACATACATATAGATAGCATTACCTAGTCTAAACAGTTGTATTTAGGAATACATCTGTATATACATAAATGCATGTAATAACAATTAGTAAAACTATAAATAAATACCATGAATTTGAAGAAGTGGTGAAAGTTATAAGGGAGGGTTTGGAGGCAGGAAAATGAAGGAGAAATGTTGTAATTAAATTATAATCAAAAACTTAAAGAGAATTGAAAAGCCATCTTATAAGAATAGAAGAGACAGATGACCCACTTGATGCATCAACCTTAATGTAGACTTATTAAAAAAATACCAAAAACCATTAACATGACACCTTCAAAGAAACACAATTGATTCTCTAGACTTCAAAGTAAAGGATAAGAGTGCAATATCCAAGGAAGAATTTAAAAGAATGACCCTAAAGAAAATGAGTTAATCTGAAGAGAACAAAGACAGATGACACAATAAGGCAAGCAATTCATGTCATGAGTGATAAATTCAGCAAGGATATAAAGATTTTTAAAATAAGAATCAGACAGACATTTCAGAAAGGAACTCAATAAGTCAAATTTAAAGATACAGGTAAACAAACCAGGTCAAGTAACTAGATACAGTAACAAACTAGGTCAAGCATAACAAATAATGTCCAAACCTTAAGACAATTAAAAGATACATATAATTAAAAGAATAAAGGTGACCTTTGGAATTTTTGAGACCTCAAATAAACATACTTTTGAATTTGGGAAGTACATGAAAGGAAGGGCATAAAAAACTATTTTGTCAGCTAGTTCATTCTGATCTTTGCTGGATTAGACTCACTCTGGAAACACACCTCCAAGTGAGGCTGAGAAGATTTTTCTAGAAAGATTGTAACTGGGGAGGGAAAACCCACCCTGAATGTGTCTCACACCCTGGTCTTGGGGTGCCTATAAAGTAGAGAGCAAGTGGAGCAGGGAGACTCATCGCTCTGCTTCCTGACGGGAGATGCGGTGTGGCCACCTGACATTTTTGCAGCAGTGACCTCCGCTCATTATAATGAACTATACATTCACACTCTGAGCCAAAGAAAGTACTTCCTTCCTTAAGTCACCTTTCTCAGTTCATCACAGCAACATGAAACATAACTAACTAATCCACCTATCCAATAAAACAGGTGAAATTTCCCTAATCTTGAGAAAGATGACTGTCAAGTTCCAGGATACTTATTGAACTCCAAGCTAATGTAACCAGAAAAGATCATTATCAGAGCATATTAAAGTTAAAGTGTCAAGGAAATATCCCAGTGGAAATCACTTTTGGTGCAAGCACCTAGCTTCCCAAAATCTGTGGAAAAACCAGGCAAGGCTTTGTGCTGGCTACCTGCAACCCCAGCACTCAGGGGGTACAAACAAAGGATCCTCAGGTCCAACTCCTTAGCCAGACTAGCTGGAAATGGTGAGTTCCAGGTTCAGCAAGAGACCATGCCTTAATAACTAAAGTGCAGATCAATGCAGAATGACAGCTGGCATCACTTGGCTTCCATGATGGCCCTGATGGATTCAAAGCAAACATCTACCAGACTGTCAAAGAAAATGTAGAGTCAATCCTTCTTAATTTATTTTTAAAAGGAGAGGAAAAAAAAAAAAAACAAGAAAGGGCACTTTCAAACTCCTTCTATGAAGTGAGTATCACTCTAATACCAAAATCAGGCAAAAAAGAAAGAGAGAGAAAGAGAGAGAGAGAACAGGTCAGTATCCATGTTAAACATAAATTCAAAAATGCCCAATTAAATATTTAAAAACAGAATACAGACATAAAATGATTACCCACCATGACCAAGTTGTCTTGATCCCTGAAATGCAGGGACAGTTCAACACATGTAAGTCAATTACAAGTCAATAAATGTGATAAACTACATAAACTTAGAATTAGAGAGAAAAAAAATTACTTGATCATCTCAGCAGATTCAGAAAAAAAAACTTTGACAAATCCAACTTCCCTCATGACAAAAGGCCTACAGATGTAGGTCTAGAGGGAAAATACCTTACTAAAATAAAAATCATCTGTGACAAACAGCCAACATTTATCCAAGAGAAGAACTTGAAGTCACACTAAACTCAGGAATGAGATAAAGAATATCCACTATCCTCTTCTTTTTCAATATTGTGCTAGGATCACTAGCTGAAGCAATAAGTCAAGAGATGGAAATTAAAGAGTTAGATATAAGAAAAGAAGAGGTAAACCATTCATATTTGCAAATGACTTGATATTACACATGAGACATCCTAAAAAAAATTACCAGAAAATTTCCAGAAATGATAAACAGATTTCTCAGTGTGGCAGGGTATAGAATCAACTTGCACAAATCAATAGCTTTTCTATGCATTAACAATAAACATATAGAAAAACAGATCATGATATACTACCATCCAAATTGCCTCAAGAAAACAATATCTAGGAATAAAGCTAACCAAAGTTGTAAAAGAACACTTACAATGAAAACTTTAAACCTCTGCAGAAAGGGATAGAGAAAGACACTAGAAAATGGAGTGATGCACCATGCTCATTGATTAGTAGAATATTGTGAAAATACCATTTTACTAAAAGCTGTTTACAGATTTGATGTAATCCAAATCCAAATCCCCATTTCATTCTACACAGATATATCTGAGTTTTAGCCAAAACAATCCTGAGCAGAAAAACAGGCGGAATTTCATAAAAATAAAAAGCTAGGGAGAGGGGGAGCTGAAGAAATGGATCAGCTGTTAGGAGCATTGACTCTTCTTCCAGAGAACCCAGGTTTGAATTCCAATCTCCGCATGACAGTTCACAGCTGTCAGTAACTCCAAGATCTGACACCCTCATATAGACTTGCATGCAGACAAAACACCAATGAACATAAAATAAAAACCATCATCCAGCTAAAGAAACAACAACCCAGGGAAGAGAAAGTCCACAGAATGGGATAGAGAATTATTGCCAGCTATACATCTGAATGTATAAAAAAAAAAAAATTACCCATTCAGAAAAGGGCCTGTGACATGAACAGAAATTTCTCAAAAGAAAAAATGTCTAAGAAATATTTTAAGTAATGTTCATCATTTCTAGCAATTAGGGATTCTGGGAATGAAAAATACAGTACCTCATTAAAGAATGAATTATCCCATCTATATCTCTTTAGTATGACCTAAGGTAAACCCACTTTTCTGGGGAGGTCCCTTAGCCAAAATGACTGAAGCAGCCTAATTGGGTCTCCACTCGGGCCAACAACATTTTTTCCATTCTAACAACAGCTTTTCCTTCAAAGTCAGGAGTAAGAAAAAGAGCTGCCAATCCTTACCATATCTGTTCTGCAAGACATCCTAGCTGGAACTATCATGTAAGAAAATAAAATATACTTCCGGTTACAATGGTTGGTTCATTAGAAGCGTCACCAAAGAAACTTTATGAAGTGAAGAAAACAGGTAACATAACAGAAAACAGCACTGTTTCTTGCAAAGAAACGGCTGGCAAATGAACTAACAAGGTCAAGTAGGATGTGTGCTGGTGAGAGAGAGGCTCCAGACAGTGTGGCTGACTAAACCAAGCCTCTCCAGCATGCACAATGGAAATCTGCAGGAAGGGCTTCTCACACAGAGGCTCTGCCAGCCTGCACAAGAAAACCTGCTGGGCAGTGATTTTCCTCAAACACACTGACTTACAGAACTGTTGGAGGAAGTTTCAACTGAGTTTTTAAATGATTTCAGTTCCTCAAGATCTGGTTACCACCCTGCAATGGGCATTGTTATGAATATTGAACTATCCATTGCCCCAGATATTTCCCTTTCCAATGATATTCCACACCCTGTCCTGGATAGCTTTATGTCAAGTTGACGCAATCCAGAGTCATTGAGAGGAGGAAACCTCAGTGTGGGAGGTGCCATCCACCACACACATACACAAGAAAGCAGGCTGAGAAAGCCCTGATGAGCAAGTCAATAAGCAGCACTCTTCCATGGCCTTTGTAGCAGCTCTTGCCTCCAGGTTTCTGTCCTGCTGAATTTCTGTCCTGACTTCCTTCAATGATGAACATATGGAAGTATATGGACGCATAAGCCAAATAAACCCTTTCCTCCCCAACTTTCTTTTGGTCATGGTGTTTCATCGAAGCAATAGCAACCCTAACTAAGACAACCCCTTGACTTCCTATCATCCAAGCACTAACCACCATGACTTGCTGTGTTTTCCACCACTTCATATCCACAATAATTAATATACAAGACCATTCAGACAGTACTTTCAGTGTCCTTTACTCCTAGAAATGGATGGCGTTTGTGGGGTGAATGTTTTGTGCTTGGATCTGTCCTCACAGTGGCTCTATCCCTAGATAAGAACTGTTACTGCAAATAGAGTTATTCTCCTAGTAGAACACTGGGAGTGGAGCTTGGTACACTGAACCCAGTCTAACAGGGGAAAAAAAATTATTCTTCAGGCCTGCTATGATGTGGTACCTCTTGAAACATTTCAAACACTTCCACTAAAAGAAAAAAGGTGACTTAGATCAAAACAAACTCAATCAACAATCTAACTCTGGATGTGCAAGTCCAAATGTTTAAAAAAAAAGTAACATAAAAAACTAAGGCAACATGTATCCTCCAAAAAACCTATCCCAGAACAATGGACCCTCTTGAGAATTAATTAGACTAAATTCTAGATAATGAACTCAAAATTATTATAAATATGCTCAAAGAAATGAAGAGGAAACAGACACATTCCTAAATGAATTTCAAGATGGTGCATAGAGCTAAATGGAATAAAAAAGATCAATGCAAGATATAAAAATGGAATTAAATGAAGAAATAATTGTTCAAAGTACTGAAAATAAGTGACTGTTAAATGATCATTCCCAAATGAGACATCTATTTCACCCCTTCTAAGGCCTAGGGAATGCTGTAAAAGAAGAAACAGAAAGAATGTAAGAGGAAGATGGGAAAGCTAGGGATTTTGTAGTTTCTTACTCTCTGCACCTTGACAAGTTGTAGGTCTCTGTATTTGTTGGCATCTACTGCAAAAGAAGGTGTTCTGATGAGGGTTAAGAGATACACTGATCTATGTGTATAATAATAACAATCCATTAGGAGTTGCTTTAATAATGTGTCCACTTAACAGAGGGATAGTAGGGGGTTCTTCCCTAGGGCCTGTGACCCATCTAGCAACAGGTTCTTGGATCCAATATTAGTACCAGATATGGGTTTCAATTTGTAAAGCAGGCCTTAAATCCAACCATAAAGTGGTTGGTTACTTGCATAATATTCGTGCCACTATTGCACAAGTGGGCTTGTCTTTCCAGGACAATCATTACTGTAGCTGGATAATATTAGTGATTCCATTTCTCCTCCAATAGCATGCATAGCATCTTCCAGCATGGTAAAACAACAACAACAACAACAAACAAACAAACAAACAAAAACAAACTAGCTAATGGGCATGAAATTTTCAGGCAGGTGCCAGCTTAATTTCTCTGTACTCTTGTGACTCAACTATGTGGTGTCTTCAGCAATACAGTTTTATTATAAGATTATGGAGGGTAAAAGCTTTGGTAACATAAGGTTTGGAGGAGGTCAATGGAACCTCACTGGCCAACAACTTCAAAAGAAGTAACCCATTTGTGGCACTGTACTTTTTACTTGTTAGCCTGTGGGGTGTAGTAGGGGAATTATTATTCCCTTATAGGGTGACTCCATTTAAACTCAAATGCATATATTTTAGGATATTCTATAGTAGTATATTTCCATATGACTTGTTCAAAGTGTTTAGAGTTATTCATCCCTTCCCTGTGTTCTCTTCTCTACCCTATCCTCTCATTGCCCATCCCATTAAACCCTTCCTGTTGTTATTCTCCTTTAACCCTTTATATTAATCTAATTAGTATCTAATCTCCCCTTCTTTGAAGTCCTCCCTTCCACATAGCACCTTACTAATTTCCTAATCTCTATCAGCATCATGAACGAAACACACATGTCTGACAATATAAAGCTAACATTTACACATGAGAAAACAGAACATTTGTAACTCTGGTTCTGGGTTGCCTCATTCAAATGATTGTGTCCATCCATCTACCTATGAATTTCACAATATCCTCCCTCCCCCCCTCGGTTTTTCTAGACAGTGTTTCTTTATGTAGTCCTGGCTGCTCTAAACTCGCTTTATAACTAGGCTGGCCTTGAACTCATATTTGCCTGCCTCTGCCTCCCAAGTGCTGGGATTAAAGATGTGCTCTACAACGCATGATGCAATTTCATTTTTCTTACCAGATAAACAGTATTCCATCTGTTAAAACATACCATATACTCATTATCTAGTCATGGACATCTAGGTTGTTTTCTGGCTATTGTGATTAGAGAAGCGAACACAGATTAGCAAGTTTTCCTACAATAGGTTATAGAGTTTGTCTCATAGAATACAGAAAGTATATTCTCCAAACATGAATCCAAAAGTTCAATCTTTGTTTATAATTGATAAGCTTCTAGCTAGACTGATCAGAAAAAAATGATACAAGCAAGCAATAACAGAATTTAAAGTAAACAAACTCCTATTTGCTGTGAAGAGACACCAGGACCAAGGCAACTTATAAAAGAAAGCATTTAATTGGGGGCTTGCTTACAGTTCAGAGGGTGAACTCAGGACCATCATAGCAGGAAGCATGGCAGCAGGCAGGCAGGCTTGCTGGAACAGTAACTGAGAGAGGACTTCTGATCCGCAAATTTGCAGCAGAAAGACTGGGCCTGGCGTGGGCTTTTGAAACCTCACATGATACATCTCCTCCAACAAGGCCACACCTCCTAATCCTTCCTAAGACAGTTCTACCAACTAGGGATTGGTACCATTCCTACTCAAACCACCATCACAAAGTTCTTTGGGTTCATCTCCAGGAATGGTACAGATGATCCCATAATAGGTCTATTTCTAGGGTTTTAAAGAATCTCCACACTGAGTTCTATAGTGGCTGCACGTGTTTTCATCCCCACCAGAAGTGGATAAACATTCCTTTTCTGTGCCAGTACATTCAAGTATATTCCCTACCTCCTCCTCCATCAGAATCAGGGTATCAAATCTTACATTGAAATCTTTGATATCCTGGAGCTGAGTTTTATGCAGAATGAAAGAGAAAGATCTAGTTTCATTCTCACATATATAGTTATCCAGTTTTACCAGCACCGTTCGTTACAGATATTAGCCTCTTTTTCAGAATAAGGTGACTGCAGGAGTGTAGAGTATTATTTTTAAGATTATTTTTGCATATATATATATATATATATATATATATATATATATATACCTGCATGAATGTATAAACCACATGTGTGTATCTGATGCCCTCAGAAGAAGAGGGGCACTAAGCCTTCTGGCATGGAGTCATGGACAGTTAGGACCCACCATGCTGGTACTAGGATCCAAACTCAGGTCCTCTGCAAGAGCATGCTGACCATATCTCCAGCTCCTTAGTCATGGTATCACACAATGGTTTTATAAAATGTTACAGGTAAAAGAAACTAGGTCAAAGAGTACATGAGATTTCTCAGAAACATTTCTTACACCTAAATGTAAATCTCAAAAATAAAACTTTTAATTTGAAAAAAAATGGATAACACACTAAACTTTATTTGGGAATAAACCTATAGCACTATATGCATATATTAGAAGTTATCAAATCAGTGGCTGTTTCTACCATAAGAAACTAAAAAGGGAAAAACTAAATCCAACGTAATTAAAAAAAAAAATCAACCTAAAGTTAAGGTGGTATAATTGAGGAAAATAATAAAAAATGAGTCTAAAAGTTCAGTCTTTGTTTATAATTGATAAGCTTCTGACTAAACTGATCAGAAAAAAAATGACACAAACAAGCAATAACAAGTTAAAGAAGGGACATCAAACAGTTATCTCTTAGACCAAAAAAAAAAAAAATTAAGAAATTTGACAGTAGTATTTTTCACAATAGTTACTAATGTTAATCATTTCTAAATTTTAAGGAAGCGAGACACTTTATTGGTTATAAATGCTTTACTTATTTGAATGTTTAAGCAAATGCAATTGGCATTTTTGTAAAGAATAATTAACAATAATGAAGGATACATTCGTATAGCACCTGTTCTTGTTCCAATAGCCAAGATTTTCTGGACTGGATCAAAGGCCAGTGCTGTGGGCTGATAAGGAAAACCATGCCGAACTGTCTGAAAGAGAATAACAGTAGAAGTAGTCATCAGAGAAGCAAAAATTAGAATAATGACCAGAAGCTATTACATGGCTACCAGAATGGCTATAATTAGCTTCTAAATGGAAAATAAAGGATATGGAATAACAGAACTCATACACTGCAGGTGAGGACACAAAGTATCTTATTTTATATCCACTATAGAAAACTATCTTACAATTTATAAACCAACTATACACCTCCAACAGGCTCTAGCAATTCCACTGCATGTGCAACAAAGAAAATTTAAGGCATATTTCCACAAAATTATTTTCTTAATTATGACACTAGTGACTTCAATCATAATAGGAGAAAATAAGAAATAGCCTATGTACCGATCAATAAAGGAATTAAAATAAAAACTGTGGCACAATTATGAAATGAAATACCATGTAACAATTAAAAGAAATTACTAATAAATGCAGAAACATGAATAATTATCAAAAGCATTGTGACTAATCCATTGCAGTTTTATGTCCTACTTGTTTCTCTCTCATTTTGTTTTATTTTTATCATTGACATGCATATATTGTAACAAGTCAAATAATTCCATAGAAAACAATGTAATGATTAAAGTTCATCTGTTCTGTCTCTCTTTTAATATCTTTCTTTCCAGATTCCATTATTTTTAATCTCTTCTGAAATTTGTTTTGGTAGTTTTACCTTATTTCTCTTAACTTTTTAAATATATACTGCTACTTACTAACGTTTAGAAAAAGCATTTTCTGTTCTTTATCTCCCTCCATTACACATGTGTGTGTGATACAGGAGTACTTACTCTATGCCTATCTCCCAATAAAACTATTTGCCCTGTATTATTGCTACTTTTCTGCCATGCAAATTGTTTAGTCCCTGAAGTATTCTTATTTTCTTAACTTGCTCAGTTTTTATGTGCTTTGTTATTAATTCAGCCTCAAATTCTTCCCTTAAATGCCCAAATTTCATTTTAATGAAAAACATAAGGCACATATTTTCAGTAGGGTAGAGTCAGACAATCAAAAAGCCTGTAAACAGCCTATAGTGTCAAGAAACAAATAAACTGGCTGTACTAGAAGAAGAAAGAAAGCTGCAAGCAAAAGGCATGAGAGACAAAATACTTTTAATGTGTTAATATCAGAGAAAACTTATTATACTGTACAACTTGTATAATTTTGTGTAATTTTAAGCATTGTAAAGGAAAGTATTTACGAGTATAAGCACATAAATGCTAAATAACATATTAGTAATACAACCCATTAATAAAGTCAATAAAGAAATGTGACTATTTTAAATATTTTATTCCCAAAATAGAAGTATGATGTCAAATAGCATTACATCATTTTAAATATATATGAAGGAGTATGTAGACTAAATTCATATTCATTTCTTCAAACATATTTAGAATTAATATTAACTTATTTTTACCCTTTTTCTTCCTTAAATTTTGATCCCTGAAAGCCCCAGCTTCAAATTGTAAGAACTTCTATCTACTCACAAAATAATTTTGGGTATGATACATAGAAATAAACATAATTTTTATCCTATAAGTCTCTTTAGAATGTTGTTTCTAAAAGGGTATCTTATGAGCACTCTATACTTTTATGTCACTACTACTTCTGTGAATTTATCCTTTGAGTTTGTGATGCTGACTGGTCCTTTGATTAATAATATGATCTTCTGATAATATTTTAATTTATACAGTATTATCAGAAAAAGTAAAAACACAAAGAATTTTCTTTATAAGCCAAAAGATCATTGGTACTATTTCTCCTGTATGAAAAAAAAGGAAAATTTAAAGTGTGTTTTTGTTGAGTTATAATAAAAACTTGAGTAGAAGATGGTAGATATCACCCAGCCATATTCGGCTAAAATCTGTGGAGGACAAACTGGGAATAGTTGGAGAACAGGTATTATAGGAGGTAAGAAATGGCAGAACATCTCTAGTTTCAGAAACAAAGTGAAGTTGGAAACTTGCAGAGTAGTACAGAAGGAGAAAGTCAGGAGCTTGTCCTAGAGAGAGAGATAAGCCTGCTCAGCCAGAGCAAGTGCAACTGAAGACGGCAGCAAAAGACAGGGAGCCTCGGGATATCTGCAGTGTGGCGTGAGTACAGACATTTTAAAGAGAGAGGAGACAAGAGCAGACTATGACAGCTGCAGTAGCCGAAGGAGGAGATACCAGGAAAACCCTCGCCTCTTGGTACTGGATGGGGGCAGTAACAAAACCCACTTTTTAAAGACTCCTGTTTAGTAACTAGCTTGGCTCCCCTCCCTGAACCCCACTCTGAGAATGCAGAACAAATATCATGAAATTAAAATCCAAAACTTGGACTGCAGAACAGCTCTTCACAGCAGAGGAAAGACGCCCTGGGTGAGGAATGCACCACATTCACATTCAGTGAAGCAGAAATTTGATCTACGTCATCCTTTGGGCTTTTGTTTTTTGAGGCAGGGTCTCACTACGTAGGTAATTCAAAGCTGACTTTAAACTCAGGGATCTGCCTGCCTCTTCCTAAATTCAAGATTAGAGGTATGCGCTACCTCATCCAGCTACTAATTTACCTCTGAAGTGAAACACAGTCTACAGTTCTGAAGATATCCTTAATCTTGAGAAGGACCATGCAAAGGCATGACCAGCATTCTCAACCAGACCATTTAAAAGCAGCCCTGAGCTATGAACAGCATTCACAACCTGACCAGCTAAAGACCACTCACAGGCATGGCCAATATCTATATCAAACTAAGACCACCCGAAGTGTTCCAAATCTTCATAGGAATGTCTACAGGCAAGACGAGAACTACAGCCAAGTGAGAAATTACATTCAGACTCTAGACGCCAACCCAGCAGCTCTTGGCTTCACTTCTCTTATTGACGCTCATTAGTCCTCTTTTCTTTTTTCCTTTGATAGAGTTTCCCCAAACAACACAGGCTGCCCTAGAGTCAAGGGTTGGGGTGGAGGGTGTCTCTTTATCCACTTTCCCAAACCTGTGATTTCTTTAGATTACCTGGTTGCATTTGTTTACTTTTCTCTTTTCATTCTACCTTTAGTATTTCCTTCATCTCTACCGTCCCCACTTCTATTTGCTTTTTCCACCTCTATTTTTTCCCTTTCACATATTAATAATAATTGCTAATCTTACTTGGTTTCTTCCTGCACACATTCTAAGTAACTAGTATTTACATGAACACAAGACAGTGTTCTTTTACTTACTAAAATTATTAAAACTTTAAAACTGGAAATACAGTTGAGTTTTAATTAGCTATTGCTATATTATTGCAATGGGCCTATCCTGTGATTTTATTATTTATTCAGACAAAATTCTATTCTTGGAATAGTACTGGGTTTAGAGTGTATGTTCAAAACGTGGACTGAGGATCTGACTTCAAAGATACAGCACTAGTACAATGAGGGGAAATGACACCTCAGCCCTATTACAACCTATTGCTACTTAAACACTACAAACAGTTCCACTGTTTGTAAGAATGTAACCGATAAAACTAAACAAATCTAACAGACCGTCTAATCAGAGACACACAAGTCCTAACACAAAAACAGAAACATGAAACATCAAAGCAACATGCCACCTCAAAAAAAGTTACTAATTCCATAGTGATGTCCTCCAATGAGAGTGAATTTGAAGATTCAAAAAAACGAGACTAAGAGAGATGGCTCAGTGTTTAAGAGCACTGGTTATTCTCCAGAGGACCTGGGTTCAATTTTCAGCAACTGCAAGTAGCTTAGAACCATCTATAACTCCAGCCATAGGGTATCCTATGCCCTCTTCTGACTTCCATGTGCACCAGGCATGCACATGTTACACAGAAATACACATGGGCAAAACAGTGATGCACATAAAATACTCAATATGAATAAAATAATTAAAAGTCAAAAGACAAAAAGTTCAAAAGAATAATATTTAATCTTTAAAAGAAAAACAGAGGACAAAAATAGTCTAGTCAATTTTGCCTTTAATTCCAGCACTTAGACGGTAGAGGCAGGCATATCTTTGTGAGTTTAAGCCAGTCTGGTCTACATTATGAGTTCCAGGTCATCCAGAGCTACACAGATTCTGTCCTCAAGCAAAACAAAACAAACAACAACAACCAAAAAAAGGGAGGTGGGAAGGAGATCTGTTAAATCACAAAATCCTGAATGCATTAAAGGGGAACTCAAGCCAAAAACCTAATGAAAAAAAGAAAGTCAATCTAGAATGTGAAAATAGAATTCAATTAGACAGAGACATACTGAAAAAAAAAATCAAACTGGAAACGGAAAGTTCAATTAAGTCAAATAATCTCAGTGGAAAGCCTCACCAATAGAATAAATCAAGTGAAAAAAAAGAATATCATGACCAAGTAGATGAATTAGAATATTCTGACAATTTTTAGAAACATGAGCAGAACATATAAGATATATGAGACATTATTTAAAAAATCAAACCTATGAGTTATGAGCTTAAAAGAACAAACGTTATGCTAAAGGAATAGTTAAGATATTCGATAACATTATAGCAGAAAATTTCCCAAACATAGGAAAAGAGATGGGCACCAAGTTACAGGAAACATTTAGATTGTCAGACAAGACCAGACATGAACATTCCATGCCATATTACGGTTAAAACACTAAATATACACAACAAGAAAGTATATTGAAAGCTGCTAAAGAAAAACATCAAGTTACATATCAGCAAACTTCTCAGGATAAAAGCAGGTTTCTCAACAGAAACTCTGAAAGCTACAAGGGCATGAAATGAAAAAATAACTCTCAGATTATACTATATAGCAAGGATGTCCTTCATAATGGAAGGAGAAATAAAATGTTTCACTATAACACAAACTAACAGAATTTCTGACCACTAAATCAGAACAACCAAAAATCCTCAAATGAGTCCTACATATGGTAAAGATAAACACATACATGAAGCCTCAGGAAAAAATACACCTCATAGAACAGTAAGTGGAATATGAAACCACCAAACACTACAAACAGCAGAACAGAAGGACTAAATAATCACTGCAAATGCTAAAGCTTTTAATTCTTTAATCAAAAGACTTATACCAGAAGACTGGATTTTAAAACAGATACATATATATTACCTATAAAAACTCACCTCCTGGTCAAATATAAACAGTATTAGGGTATAGGTTGGGAGGAGGATACATACTTCAAGGATAGAAGAAGATGCTCCAGGGACAGACACAGAAAGCACAGGTGTAGCAATTCTAGTGTCTGGAAAAATATACTTCAAGTGAAAATTACTTAGAAGACATCAAGAAGGACACTAAATATTAATGAAGAAAACAATCCATCCAGATGATATCTCAATTCTACACATAAATGCATTGAAAATCAGTGTACCTAATTTCATTAGACAAATATTAATGGATATAAAGTCACAAGTTTATCTCAACACAGTAGTTTATAACTTCAATACCTCACTCTAATCAACAGATAGGTCAACCTGAAGACAACAAGAAATATCAGAGTTACATGGCATTCAAGTGGGTAGTTTGGGACAACAGACCTTAGATAATGGCCTAGTTCACCTGAAACCTTACTTGAAGGCCTTGGCACTGGTGAATGTTGCTATGGTTGGCCACATTTTGGCACTATGCCAAGGTTGAGCTATTTCTCTGAATTACTGCTGAGCACTCTACAGAGATTCAGACCATAAGAACTATCCAATGTATTAATACAAATTAAAACTAGTAACTTCAAAAAGTTCACAGTTAA
This sequence comes from Psammomys obesus, assembly GCF_907164565.1. Classification (NCBI taxonomy): domain Eukaryota; kingdom Metazoa; phylum Chordata; class Mammalia; order Rodentia; family Muridae; genus Psammomys; species Psammomys obesus. Next base: position 15,859,926 of record NW_026596064.1, read on the forward strand.
GGAAGCTATGCCTAATGGTTTGGTAGCTACTAAGATGCAGATGAAGTTTCATATTGGAGGCAAATGTGACATCTTTGCCAATAACGTTTAAAAACCAATTTTTAAAATCAGGTTTTATTTGAGTTCTTATTTGGTTGTTCTTAGACCATGAATAATGAGACTATTTTACTAAAATAAAAGCTATAAAAAATGGCCTCATAGATCAAATAAACTTAACAGACCTCTAGAGAATAACATTGTAGAATATACAACTTTCGGATGGTGTGATCCCTGCATACAAAAAAAACCCTAAAGCTACCATCAGAAAACTATTAAAATCTTTACTGAACAACAATACATAAAGCAAACAAAAATCAATTGTCCTTCTATATACCAATAACAAATGTGCCTAGAAAGAAATAAGAAAAGGAGTCCCATTAACAATAACTTTAAAAACATATGGGGTGGCAGGATTGCTCAGTGAGTAAGGATGTCTGCTGTCAAGCCTAAGGACTTGAATAATCCTGGTAACAGAAGTGGCATGGCACTGGCACAAACACAGACACATGACTCAGTGGAATATAATGTAAAACTACACAGTTACAGCCACCTGGTTTTTGACAAGGATGCCAAAGAAATTAAAGTCTCTTTGATACATGGTGAAAATGGGAAAACTTGATAGCCACATGCAAAAGTATACAGCTAGATCTGTTACACTACACAAAATCAATTAAAAATGGACCAAAGATAACAATGTATGTGGTATAGTCAAATAATGCTGGTCTAAAAGAAGAAAAGGAGTAGCGATCATAGTGAAGACTCCTAATGATATTCTGATATACACAGAGATCAGTGCTTTATTCAGCCATCATGAGAAGCTTCCTCTGTAGCAGATGGGAACAACCATAGAGACCCACAGCCAGACATAGAGTTTGAGAGACCCTGGAACACTTAGCCCTAAATGGGATGTTTCTATCAAATCCCCTTGGAGTTCAAGGAACCTCGAGGAAGAGGAGGCCCAAAGAGTGTAAGAGCCAGATGGGACACCAGAATAATGCCTTCTAAATCAGTATGAGCGAAACTTGTATGAACTCACAGAGAGACTAAAGTAGAAAGCACTAGGCCTATACAGGTCTGTCCCAGGTCTTCTGCACATATGTTACAGCCTCCAGTTTTGTGTTTTTATGGATTCCGGAGTGTGTGAACAAGTAGGACTCTGATTCCTGTGCCTTCTCTTGGGCTCTTTTCCTTCTATTGGCTTGTCCTTTCCAACTTTGATGTGATAATTGTTTTATCTTACTATATTTTACTTTGTTATAGTTTTTAAAAATTGAATGAATGAAAACCTAGACACTTGGGTTAAAGGTCAACAACTAAACTGTTCTTTATAGCAGCTGGAAGAGAGAAAATCTGTCTTCTCCAGTAGAGTGACACTGTGTATATCAACCAATCTAGGATAGGTCTCATGTAAAGGAGTATTGAACATCAGGTAATAGACATCTTACTTTGTGTGTGTGTGTGTGTGTGTGTGTGTGTGTGTGTGTGTGTGTGTTTGCTTTTATTTGGTTACAGTTTATTGGTTTGTTTGTTTGTTGTTGTTGTTTTTTTGTCTTTCCTGTTTGGTACAAAATAAATAGCAAAAGCTATAATCATTCCCATTAAAATCAAGAAAAAGATTTTTCTTCATTAACTTAGTTTTACATGTTCAAACTATTTCAGCAACACAAGAAACTGAAAAGATTTATGTAAGAAACGAGATAGCCTTGCAACACTATTTAGGGAACTGGGGAGATGCCTCAATGGGTATGACTCACTGGACAAGCATGATGGTCTGAGTTTTACTCTCTAGCAACCATATTTTTTTAGGTTCACATGCATAGTTTATTCTGTAGTATTTCAGAATAGCAGAGGTTAGAAATGTGATAGCACCCATATTTAAAAGTCCCACATGGTCGCACAGGCACTTGTTACCACTGCGGGAGAGAGGTGAGAGAGAGGTGGAGGCAGGTGGATTTGGTAGGGCTTGCTGGCTGCAACTCTAGAGTCAGTGAAAGACTGGGGTGGGGTGTGAGCCTCCTGAAACAAGAACACCCACATACCACACAAACACACACCATACACACACTCATGACCTACATAATGAATGAATAAATAAATTAGAAATAATTTTGTAGTGGTTCCGTAGGGTTAATATTATGAAAATGGCCATCCTACCAAAAGCAATCTACAGATACATCACAATCCCCATCAAACTTCTAATGCCATTCTTCACAGAAATTGGCAAAACAATCTTAAAATTCACATGGAAGTATGAAATACCCAGACACATTAATAAAAAACATACAATTGAGGATCCAAATATGTCTCTGCAGCTAAAGGCATCCTATTTTTAACAAGGATGTGAAAAACACACATTGGAGAAAAGAAAGCACTTTAACAAATGCTAGAAAACCGGATGACTACATGCGGAAAACTAATTAATCCTTATCTTTTTTTTTAAGTTTCTTTTTAAATTTTATTTACCTTTATTTTATGTGCATTGGTGTTTTGTCTGTATGTATATCTTTGTGAGAGTGGCAGATCTTGAAGTTACAGGCAGTTGTGAGCTCCCATGTGGGTGCTGGGATTTGAACTCTGGCCCTCTGGAAGAGCAGTCGGTGCCCTTATACCCGGTGCCCTTATAACCGGTGCCCTTAACCGCTGAGCCATCTCTCCAGTCCCCCAATCCTTATCTTTTACAAATTCCAAATAGATTTAAGACTCTGAAACTTCCAGAATAAATAGTAAGGAGTATTAAAGGCTCAGATAAGGATTTTCTGAATAGGACTTGGATCCCACAGGAAATAAGATCAACAATCAATAAAGTGGAACCTTGTGAAACTTAAAGGCTGTTATGCTGCACAGGAAACATTATCAAGTGAAGAGGCAGCCTACAGAATGGGGATAAAAATCCTTGCCAGCTATGCATCAGAGAAAGGGTTGATGTCTAGAATACAAAAACCTAAACAAGAAGAAAACCCAGCTTTTAAAAAAAAATGAGCTAGGGAGCTGAACAGGAAACTCTCAAATAAAGAAATATTGTGAAATCTTTTTAAAGTATTCACTAGCCTCAGCTATCAAGGAAGTATAAAATAAAACTACTTTGAGATTTCATCTTACCCTAGTAAGAATTTCTAAAAACAAGAGGAAAAATTGGCAACAAATACTGATGAGAATGTGGGGAAAGTGATCCTATTCACTGTTGATGGGAGTATAATCTAATGTAGCCACTATTGAAGTGAGTGTGAACGTTCCTCAAAAAGCTAGAAATGGAACTACCATATGACTTAGACATGCCGCCCCTAAATATAGATGCAAAAGACTCTATATCCTACCACAGACTTTCTTGGTCATCCACATTCATTGCTGCTTTGTTCATACTAGCTAGAAATTGGAACCAGCAAGATATCACCAACTGATACATGGACAATGTAAAAATGTAGTTTATATACACAATCAAATTTTATTCAGCTGCAAAAAAAAATGAAATTATAAAACTTGCAGATAAAAAAATATACCTAATGACGTGACACAAACTCGGAAAAACATATGCCACATCTTTTTTTTTAAATTTCTTTAATATTAGTTACATTTTACTAACTCTGTATCCCAGCTTTATCCTGCTCCCTCTTTCCCTCCTAATCCCACCTTTTCTTCCTCATCTCCTCCCTGCCCCTTTCTAAGTCCACTGATAGGGGAGGTCCTCCTCCCCTTTCATCTGACCCTGGTTTATCAGGAGGGCTGGCTGCAAAGTCCTCCTCTGTGGCCTAGCAGGGCTGCTCCTCCCTCGTGGGGGGGGGGGGTTTCAAAGAGCCTCCATTGAGTTTAGGACAAAAATAGTACAGTTCACTTACTAGGGTACCCACTTGGATACTGAGCTACCATGGGCTACATCTGAGCAGAAGTTCTAGGTTATACCCATACATGGTCCTTGGTTGGAGATAGTCTCAGAAAAGACCTCTGTACCCAGATGTATTTGGTCCTTGTGGAGCTCCTATCCTCTCCAGGTCATATTAACTCCCCTTCTTTTTTATGATTCCCTGCACTCTGCCAAAGGTTTGATTATGAGTCCTAGTATCTGCTTTGATACACTGGTAGACAACAGTCTTTTGGAGGCCCTCTGTGGTAGGCTGCTGTCCTGTTACTTGTTTTCTCCTATACCAATGTCCATCCCATTTGTCTTTCTAAGTGAGGATTGATCATCTTACCCTATATGCCACATCTTCTCTCTCATATGTGGATGTCACGTATTGAACCTTTAGAATTCTTTGATTAACTTGGAGATATCTGTATGAGCCAGGAAATTAGAAAATGGCCGCTAGGACAGGGGAAGGCCTAAGGAGGGCAGTGGAGGACACGTGGTATGGAGGTGGAAAGGAAAACAATGGGAGGAGAGGTCTAAGTGGGAAGGGGTGCAAGGATAGGACAGAGGAGGGGCTTGGGGTAATCAGATAATGAAGAGTAAGGATTATGAAAAAGCCATATAGAAACCTACTATTTCATAAGCTTATTAAAATTTTTAAAAGTTTAAATGTTGAAATAGAAGTACGCTGTATGTGGGATAATGTTCCTCTCAGAAGCCATAGTTTATTAAACAAAAATCCCAGTTGCTGGTGTAGGATGAGTTGTTGGTCAGCGAGGTCTTATTAAAGGCCCAAGAAATAATATGGACCATTGATATTGCTCCTGGTTGCCAACCAGAGACTGATAGTAAGACCCTGTGGTTGAAAACATCACACACTTTGGTCACAGGAGATGGAGAAATCAAGCTGGAACTCAACTGAAGACTTCTCTGGTGGCTAGCTCTCATAGTACAGAGGGTGTGTTGCTAAAATCCCTTCCCTGGAAGAGTTGGAAAAAACATCCACCCTCCTCCTAGGGTCCCAACAAACCAAAGTACAATCCCCGCTTAGTTCACTCAGGAGAACCAATGAGTTTATAAGGCTTACTGACAGAGAACAATGGATGAAGGGTTAGAGGCAGGAGCATAGGACCTTAAAATAGCCATACTGTAAGGTATGCACCCAGTGTAAATGACAGCTTCCATGTGGCTGCATAGATAGAACTCCTTCTCTTCATATTTCCCTAAGTCTAAGTGCAATTAAGGCAGAATTGTATAAGACTATTTGGAAGGAATAGCTAGATGCTAAGGAAATGGTCCCATAATCCTCCCCACCCTCTCCTTTCTGTGAGGGAGTAAACAGTCAACAGCCCAGCTGTGATGATCTTTTGTGAGCAAGCCCAGAACTCCCAAACATAGTGATAGTCTGGTTCAGAAGATAATACTGTACAAGGGGTCATGCAGGATGCTCGGAGAGAAGTTAAGCAGGATGACAGGGGTGGAGAGAACTAAGGTTTCTTATCTACATAGAGAAGTTGTCAAAGAATACATTTTTAAAGGTTAGTTAATGAGTGCTAGTATGAGTATAAGTGGAAAGGATCTTAGAGGACTCGTAGGAGGGGAACTAATCAGAATATATTGTACAAAACTAATCTATTTTCTGTAAAAGAAAAAATAGAAAAAATGATGCATTCACTGATCACATGTCTGGTCTGTCATCAGTAAACATCTGCATTATGAATTACTTTTAAATAAATGTCTCCAACCATGCAGGAAGAAAAAGAGAAAGTTTAGATACAGAGAAAATAAATAAGAAGCAGTAAAGTGTCTATAATAGGAATAATGACTAACAAAAATAGGATGAAATCACCATTTATATATTTACTTGTAATTGTGAAATATGTTGAATTTTTTAAAAGCCTAAAACGAAGGCTGTAATCAGTGTCATTCAACAACATGTTTTCCAGTATATGAAGTAAGAGAAAATTGTATTAATACCTTAGAATTTAATTGGCTTATATAATCCTCATTAATATCTGGATAATATTAATACATTTTAATATTTATGTAAAACTACAGGAGTTACAACTGTTAGCATTTTATCAGGAGGCTAGAGTTGATGTCATTAGTTTCTGCTGTAGCTCTGACAACAAAATCCCATCAGAATTTAGTATTCAAGAACAAATTTGTTTACATCCCTAAGAACTTTTATGTTTGTTTTGTGACTGAAGCTGTAAAACTATCCCTTTTCAAAGTATCTTTTAAAACATATTATTGGGGAAACTGTTTATACAACCAAGAAATGAGACCCAAATTGTTAGTATTGCTTTACAAATAAGCTATTCGTCTGCCCCACTTCTCAAATCCCAAGTTACAGCTTCACTGCTGTAAGAAATATATGCCAAGACTCTAAACCAAAAGCATAGTTTGGCTTCATATCTTAAGAAGATCATCCTGAGTGAGCTATCCCAGAAGCAGAAAGATGCACACGGTATATACTCACTCATATAGACATATAATAGAGGATAAACCTACTAAAATCTGTACACCTAAAGAAACTAATCAAGAGGGAGGACTCTTGATAAAATGCTCAATTCCTATCCAGAAAGGCAAAGAGGATGGACATCAGAAGAAAGAGAAAAGAGTAAACAAGTCAGGAGCCTGACACAGAGGACCTCTGAAAGGCTCTGCCCTGCAGACTATCAATGCAGATGCTGAGACTTATGGGCAACCTTTGGGCAGAGTGCAGGGAATCTTATTTAAAAAAGTGGGAAACAGTAATATCTGGAGAAGACAGGAACTCCACAAGAAGGGCAGCAGAATCAAAAAATCTGAGCACAGGAGTCTTTCCTGAGACTGATACTCCAACCAAGGACTATGCATGGAGATAACCTAAGACCCCTGCACAGATGTAGCCCATGGCAGTTCAGTATCCAAGTGGGTTCCATTGTAATAGGAACAGGGACTGTCTCTGACATGAACTGATTGGCTTGCTCTTTAATTACCTCCCCCTGAGGGGGAAGCAGCATTACCAGGCCACAGAAGACACTGCAGCCACTCCTGATGAGACCTAATTGACTAGGATCAGAAGGAAAGAAAAGAAGACCTCCCCTATCAGTGGACTTGGGGAGAGGCATGCATGCAGAGGGTGGAGGAAGGGAGGGATTGGGACAGGAGGAGGGAGGGAACCACAGGGGGGATATAAAGTGAATAAAGTGTAATTAATAAAGAATTAAAAAAAAAAAAGAATGACTGCAGTACTTTCGGGATCTCCTCAAATTCCAAGCTCCTTTGTGAACATAGATTATCCCTTTAATTTTCTGTCTTTTACTAAGCTTAGGGCTGTGATTAAATATCTAGGATTTTTAAGTTCAATATTATCTACATATAAGCAGTATTTTATTTAAAAATTATTTTGAGAAAAATAATAGTTATAACTGTTTTTAACTGTGAAATAATTATTTAAATTTTAAATCAATATATAATTATCTCTGTATTTGGGGGTAATATTTCAATTTACTAATGAAGGAACATAAAAATTCTCAATAACTACCATGATCACACTCTTTCTTACTAAATACCTTTGGGATTTTCACCATATATATTTGCTAAACTGATAGAAAATAAGCACTCATATTTTGACACAAAATTGAAGATATGTTATACATGCCAATATTTTACATCTACTATGAAAGTAAATTAATCTGTACTACTTAATTATAAACTACTCAAGGTCAGAGATTTTTGTTTTTGAAGCATAAAATCCCCATGGGTGGGTATTAAAAACAAACAAACAAAAAAAACTACTGAATTTTGTCGTAACAGTTCAACACAAATAGTGAGAAATTTATTTAAAGTTTACAACTTCTAATTTTCAAAGAGATCTACGGCTCATAAGGGAAGTGCTGGTAAACATGCCATATAGGTTGAACATATTATGTGAGTATGACTTTGTACTACTTAAACTTAACATAGAAGTACCTTTTCAAAATATGAAGGAATAAATTTAAATTTAACTCACTCAGCTCAGTGAGATGGCTCTGCAGGTAAATACGCTTACTGCCAAGCTTGACAACCTAAGTCCAGTGCCCAGTACTTGAACAGTGGAACAAAATAATCAACTCCATGTTGCATGATGCCCTCCACATGCACAAAGGAATGTGATAATGCTTTAATTAAAAAATTAAAGGCACTTTCTTCAGAATGTATCTACATCTCATAGTTACTCTCAAATAATATTATTATATATTAGCAAAGTAATAAAAATAGTCACATTTGTAACAAAAGCAAGCTATAGGTAAACTCCTAAAGGACACTTAATTCTATTTGTTTATTACTCAACAAAGGGGCATAGAACTGAAAGATTAAAAAGTCTCTATTGCAACCAGACAGTTCTGTGCAAAATGTTTGTACTATTGTTTGTTTCTTCTTTTCAATTTTAGATTATTTTAGCATCTGTCTTATATATTTAATCTCTGTTCAGAGATCTATTAGCATCTTGAGTGTTTTCAATATTCTTCTTTCAATATATAATTCACCTTAAATACATCATTCTTCCTTCACCTTTCCCTTGACCAATGTCTTACACAACCTAGTTGTCATACACTTTTAGACTCCTCCAAAAACTGAACTTTAGCACTTGTCCTGTTCACCCAGGCTGTCTTTTCGACTTATCAAACCTATTCTGTTTCTCTTCCTACTATAGCAATTCCAATTAAACTCTACTTCTCTGGAACTTATTTCCTTTCTGGCTACACTAATTTCTACCTCCTTAGGCCATTTAACATTTCAGCATTCTACAACTGAATCCTGCATCATGCTTGAAAGAAATACACATGTTGGATCTATTTTATATATCAGTGGCTCCAAGTTTAAAGATCTGAGGTGGCAGAGGCAGCAGCAGTAAAGGCCTCCCAGGTCTTCCACTGCAGCAGGCGCTGTATAGGCCTCCCAGGTCTGTGAGGCTGCAGCAGGCTGTGGCTAGCCCTAGCAGGAGCCCTCATGCTGGGTGACTGAGACAGCAGAAGCTGCTGCCCCAAGTATGGCTCTCCCTGCCTGGCAGCCAAGTGGTAGACACCACTGAGCTGACAGATCTCCTACACTCTCATTGGCCCAAATCAGAGAGTAGAAAATGGCGAAACCTCTGTGCTTTCCAATTAAGCCTGCAAGTGAGTGAGTGCGCCTTCAAGTGAGTGAGTGAAGAGCCCCATATCCAGGATCCCTCTATTCCAGCAGCCAGAAATCAGATCCCTCCCACCCAAACCACCACTGTGGGCAACATAAGTATTCTTGGGATAGCATTCTCAACATTGAAGCCCCTGTTCTGTGGGTCTCCCAGTGGAGTTCAGGCAAACAATTCCTGGAGCCCAGACAGATCTGAATAACAGGAGATCAGTACAAGAGGCCTGTGGCCACTGAGGCATTCAGGGCACCTGTGCCTGTGCACTGTGCCCGCCAATGATGCCAGTAACCCCTCCTGTGCTTATACTCCACCCTTTCAGGCATCTACATCCTCTAGCACCCTGTCCTTCAAGGCACACTTCCACACATACTCCTATGCTTGCATGCATGTGCCTGTGACCTTCCTCCTTTAGCTACAGCTGAAACACCAACATTTACTCTCAAACCGGTGGACCTCTCTCATCTTCCTGAAAAATAGTCCAGACATCAGAGACGGACAGACCCAGTCTGAAGTACAGACTCCAGGAACAAACAGCCAAGGTTACTGATAACCAGATGGCTAGAGGTCAGTGTAAGAACACATTCAACAAAAATCAGGACATCATGGCTTCATCAGCAACCCCAAAAATCAATGGATGTTCTAATTCATCAGAAACACAGGAAAATGATCTCAAATCTAGGCTTATCTGGTTATTAGAGGCACATAAAGAGGAAATGAACAAAGCTCTCAAAGAAATACAGGCAAATACAGCCAAACAAATAGCAACATAAATAGAGGAACAAGTAGTAGCATATAAAGAGGAAACAAACAAAAAAATTGAGGCCATTGTGGAAGGACAGGAATCCACATTCAAACAGATGAAGGAAATAGTGCAAGACATGAAAACAGAATTAGAATCAATAAAGAAAACACAAACAGAGAAAACCCTGGAGCTGGAGAATTTAGAGAAAAGATTAGGAACCACAAAGGTAAGCATCACCAGGAGAATACAAGAGATGGAAAAGAGAATCTCAGGTGCTGAAGATACAATTGTAGAAAATGATACATCTCTCAAAGAAAAATAAAATTGAAAAAAACATCCCAGAAATCAAGGACACCATGAAAAGATGAAATCTAAAAATAGGAATAGACAAAAAAGAATATTCTAGGATCCAAGGTCCAGAAAATATTTTCAAAAAAAAATCATAGAAGAAAATTTTCCCAACTTAAAGTAAAAGATGTCCATAAACATACAAGAGGCCTATAGACTACCAAATATACTAGACCAGAAAAAAAAAAACTCCTCATGTCACATCATAGTCAAACACTAAATCTACAGAACAACAACAACAGAATATTAAAAGCAGTAAGGGAAAAAGGCCAAGTAACATATAAATGTAGATCTATCCAAATCACACCAGAATTCTCAACAGAAACTATGAAAACCAGAAGGGCCTGGGCAGAGGTCATGCAGACACTAAGAGACCACAGATGCCAACCCAGATTACTATACCCAGCAAAGCTTTCAATCAACATAGATGGAAAAAAACAAAATATTCCACGAAAAAACTAAACTTAAACAATATCTACACAGTAACCCAGCCCTACAGAAGATACTAGAAGGAAAACTCCAATCTAAGGAAATCAACTACACCTAAGAAACAAAGGATGTAGATAACTTCACAACAAAAAATCAAAAGAAAAAAAAAAAGCATAGAAACAAAATATCACCACCAACTCTACAATAAAGGAAACTAACATTCATTGGTCACTATTATCTATCAATATCAATGGACTCAACTCTCCAATAAAAAACACAGACTAACAGAATGGCTGAAGAATCAAGATCCAACATTCTGCTGTATCCAAGAAACACACCTCTGCAACAAAGATAAATACTACCTCAGAGTAAAGGGCTAGAAAATGTTTTTCAGGCAAATGGACCCAGAAAACAAGCTGGGGTACCTATTCTAGTATCTAATAAAATGGACTTTTAACTAAAATTAACTTAAAAAAAAAAGATGAGGGGGGGCACTTCATTCATTCTCATCAAAGGAAAAATCAACCAGGAGGTCATCACAATCCTGAACATCAATTCTGCAAATACAAGAGCACCTACATTTGTAAATGAAACATTATTAAAGCTTAAATCACACATCGATCCCAACATCTTAATAGTGGGAAACTTTAACCCTCCACTCTCACCAAGGGACAGACTATCTACATAGAAGCTAAATAGGGAAATAATGGCACTTACAGAGGTCCTAAATCAAGTGGACCTAATAGATGTCTACAGAACTTTTCACCCAAACTCAAAACAGTATACCTTCTTTTCAGCACCTCATGGAACCTTCTCAAAAATTGACCATATACTCTGGCACAAAGCAAGCTTCAACAGATATAAGAATATTGAAATAATCTCTTGTATCCTATCAGACCACCTGGCCTAAAACTAGAATTCAACAACAACAGAAATTACAAAAAGCCTACATACACCTGGAAACTAAACAACTCTCTACTCAATGACAGCTTGATTAGGGAAGAAATGAAAAAAGAACTTAGGGACTTTCTAAAATTTAGTGAAAATGAAGACACAATTTACCCAAACTTATGGGACACAATGAAAGCACAAGAAAAGTTCATAGCACTAAGTGCCTCCAGAAAGAAAATTGAGATATCTCATCCAAGCAACTTAAATGGCACACCTAAAAGCCCTAGAAAAAAAAAGAAGCAGACCCACCCAAGAGGAGTAGACAATTAGAAATAATCAAACTCAGAGCTGAAATCAATATATTAGAAACAAAGAAAACAACTCAGAGAATCAATGAAACCAAGAGCTGGTTCTTTGAGAAAATCAGCAAGATAGAAAAACCCTTAGCCAAACTAAAAAAAAAAAAAAGGTAGAGAGAAATATCTAAATCAGCAAAATCAGAAACAAAAAGGGGCACATAACAACAGATGCTGAGGAAATCCCATCATTAGGTTTTACTAAAAAAAAGCTATTATGCCACAAAATTTGAAAATCTAAATGAAATGGACAATTTTCTTGATTGATTCCACTTGCCAAAGCTGAAGCAAGCACAGGTAAATAGATTAAATAGTCCTATATCCCCTTAAGAAAGGGAACATCTGTTGGTGTAATGTTCTTTTGAAATGTATGCACCTTACCCAGGTTCATTCAAATGCAGATTTCTTCCCCCACTCTCTGGTTTCAATCCGGATATTGCATTGTGATACTCATTCTAAGCATCCTGTCTCAACTATTGTGTGAACAGACCAAAATAAAGCAACTAGACACAATGTTGAGCTGGGAAGAGCCAGAGGTCAGGAAAGAAGGGAGGAGCTACAGAGCAGGAAATGAGTGGGAGGAGAAGAGGTGAGAGGAGAGCTAGGAGAGAGAGCTGGAGGAGAGATCTTGGAACTACATGGAGATATGGACTGGACCTAAGATATCACGAAAAGCAAGTATAATGTGGGAAATCTAAATATTAGGAAACCATGAGGGCTTGAAGGTTTAGGATGGAGTAGCTATTGCCCAGCATTGTGTTCTAGGTTAACTAAATAAACCCAGTCTCTGTGTGGTAATTTGGTTATACAGTTGCTTAGGACTAACAGCAGCATTACTAAAAGATAATTAATAGCAAATATTAATCACTGACTACAACAAACATCAAACCTATCTCTCTTATGAAGATTAATGTAAAAAAAGTACTTGCAAATAGAATCCAAGAACACATAAAAGATATCATCTATCATGACCAAGTAGACTTCATCCCAGGCATTCAGGATGGTTTAATATACGGACATCCATCAATGTAATCCACCATATAAACAAACTGAAGGAGAAACACTTAAATCAATTCCACTCAAATCAGGGACAAGGCAAGGCTGCCTACCCTCTCCATATCTCTTCAACATAGTACTTGAAGTTCTAGCTACAGCAATAAGACAACTAAAGGAGATCAAGGGGATATAAATTGGAAAGGAAGAAGTCAAAGTATCTCTATTTGCAGATGATATGATAATAAACATGAGTGACCACAAAAATTCTACCAGAGAACTTCAACTGATATACACCTTCAGCAAAGTGGCTGGATATAAAATTAACTCAAAAAATAAGTAGCCCTCCTGTTTACAAAAGACAAAAGGGCTCAGAAAGAAATTAGGAAAACTACACCATTCACAATAGGCACAAATAACATAAAGTACCTCGGGATGACTCTAACCAAGCAAGTGAAAGATCTGTAAGAAAAGAACTTCAAGTCTCTGAAGAGAGAAATTGAAGAAGATATCTGAAGATGGAAAGCTCTCTTATGCTCATGGATCAGTAGGATTAACATAGTGAAAATGGTCTTCCTGCCAAAAGCAATCTACAGATTCAATGTAATTCCCATCAAAATACTAACACCATTCTTTACAGACCTTGTAAGAACAATTCTCAACTTCATATGGAAAAACAAAAACCCAGAATTGCTAAACCAATCCTGTACAACAACAGATCATCTGGAGGTATCTCAGTTGATCTCAAGCTGTACTACAGAGCAATAGTAATAAAATCTGCATGGTACTGGCATAGAAACAGAATGGTGGATCAATGGAATCCAATAAAAGACCTGAAAATAAACCCACACACCTATGGATACTTGATTTTTGACAAAGAAGCCAAAACAATTCAATGGAAGAAAGATAGCATCTTCAACAAATGGTGCTGGTCTAACTGGATGTCCACATATAGAAACATACAAATAGATCCATATTTATCACCCTGCACAAAACTAAAGTCCAAATGGATCAAAGACCTCAACATGAAACCAGATACACTAAACCTGTTGGTAGAAAAAGTGGGGAAGAGTCTAGAACTCACTGGCACAGGAGACAACTTCCTGAACAGAACACCAATAGCACAGACTCTAAGAGCAACAATCAATAAATGGGACCTCATGAAACTGAAAAGTTTCTGTGAAGCAAAGGACACTGTCATCAGAACAAAACAACAACTTAAAGACTGGGAAAGGTGCCTCACCAACCGTCTATCTGACAGGGGGCTAATATCCAGAATATATAAAGAAATCAAGAAGTTAAACAACAACCAATCAAGTAATCCAATTAAAAAATGGGGTACAGAGCTAAATAGAGAATTTTCAAGAGAGGAATTTTGAATGGCAGAGACATACTTAAAGAAATGCTCAATGCCCTTAATCATTAGGGAAATGCAAATTAAAACAACCCTGAGATTTCACCTTACACCCATCAGAATGGCTAAGATCAAAAACTAAAGTGACCTTAGTCTATTAGGTTTCATCAGGAGTGGCTGCATTGTCTTCCTCTGTGGCCTGGGAAGGCTGCACCTCCGCTCAGGGGGAAGTGATCAAAGAGCAGGCCACTGAGTTCATGTCAGAGACAGTCCCTGTTCCCATTTATACATGCTGGAGAGGATGTGGAGAAAGGGGAACCCTCTTCCATTGCTGGTGGGAATGTAAACTTATAAAACCCACTTTGGAAATCAATCTGGCACTTTCTCAGAAAATTAGGAATAGTGCTACCTCAAGATCCAGCTATGCCACTCCTAGGCATATATCCAAAATATGCTCAAATACACAAGAACATTTGTTCAATTATGTTTGTAGCAGTTTTATTCATGATAGCCAAAATCTGGAAACAATCCAGATGTCCTTCAATGGAGGAATGGATACAGAATTGTGGTACATTTACATTATGGAATACTACTCAGCAATTAAAAACAAGGAAATCATGAAATTTGCAGGCAAATGGTGGGAACTAGAAAATATTATCCTGAATGAAGTAGCCCAGAAGCAGAAAGACACATATGGTATATACTCACTTATAACTGGATATTAGACATATACTATAGGATAATCATACTAAAATCTGTATACCTAAAGAAGCTAGGCAAGAAGGAGGAACCTGGGTAAGACGATCAATCCTCATTCAGAAAGGCAAATGGGATGGACATCAGAAGAGGGAGAAAACAGGGAACAGGACAGAGAGCCTCTGAAAGACTCTACCCAGCAGGGCATCGAAGCAGATGCTGAGACTTATAACCAAACTTTGGGCAGAGTGCAGGGAATCTTATAAAAGAAGGGGGAAGATAGTAAGACCTGGAGAGGACAGAAGCTCCACAAGGAGAGCAACAGAACCAAAATATCTGGGCACAGGGGTCTTTTCTGAGACTGATACTCCAACCAAGGACCACTCATAGAGATATCCTAGAACCCCTGCACAATCCATGGAGTTCAGTGTCCAAGTGAATTCCATAGTAATGGGAACAGGGACTGTCTCTGACATGAACTCAATGGCTGGCTCTTTGATCATCTCCCCCTGAGGCGGGGAACAGCCTTACTAGGCCACAGAGAAAGACAATACAGCCAGTCCTTATGAGACCTGATAGACTAGGGTCAGATGGAAGAGATGGAAGGGGAGGAGGACCCCCTTTACCAGTGGACTGGGGGAGGGGCATGGGAGGAGAAGAGAGAGGGTGGGTGGGATTGAGAGGGGATGTCGGAGGGGGCTACAGCTGGGATACAAAGTGAATAAATAGTAATTAAGAAAAAAATAGTAAAAAAAAAAAAGTCTTCTGGCATTACATACTATCAAACTTTCCCTTATTTTAGTATCTGCCCAAAATAATTCATCCAGATGATAATATATTTGTATTTTATAATAATAAAAATTCATAACAGATACCTAGAAAGGAAAATATCTTGCAAAAATACTTAGTTTTTATAATGGGGCTACCTTAATGAATGGCAGTTTATTCACAAAAAAAAAAAAAAAAAAGAACAAGGTGGAGAGATCAAGACAGGAGTAAATAGAAAGCTAGAAGCTAAAAATTATTCTCATCTACTGAAACAGAAGCTCTGAGTGACGTATTTGTCATGCAGGAGAGCAGTAATCCCAAAAGTAGTATTTCAAGATCCCATGGGTAGGAGCAGCAGGGAGCTATAGGAAAAATGAAGCCTCAAGAAAGACATGGATTTGACAGCAACAGGATTTTATGCAGGGATCTTCTCTCTTGCTCTACACAGAGGTCAACTAATGCAACTAAGATCTGCCTGAAAGGCTATACCATAATAACTAGTTATTTATGTAATTGACATTTTCAGATAAATGAGCACAAACTGATTCAAAACTACAAGTCATAATTGACTTTGTACCGACACAAGTCATACTACTGGCAAATTTGTCCGATAAAGATCTTACATTCTCAAGTTAAATGAAACTTTATCCTTACTGTTATATGGCTTAAGGCAAGATTCTCTAAGCTTCTATTTCTTTATCTGACTCGCCAAAATAAAAACAGTTGTTACTGCAGAGGCTTGTGATTGACAATCAAAGGAGATAATTCTTGTAAAATACCTAGCATAGTACATGAGTAGAATATCCAATACATGCTATTAGCATTGCCTCCTTTTACTGTTTAAACATGTTATGCTAAAAGGCTGGAGAGATGGCTAACAGTTAAGAACTGACTACTATTTCAGAGGATGTAGGTTCAATTCCAAGAACCTACACGGTGGTTCACAACTGTCTGTAAGTGCAGTTTCAGAGCACCCAAAACCCTTTTCTGACCTCTTTAGGCACTGCGCGCACATGGTATACAGATATACATGCAGGCATCATTGCACACAAAATAAATAAATCTAAAAGAATTGTTGCTGGGATTGTTGGCGCACGCCTGTAATCTCAGCATCAGGGAGGCAGAGGCAGGTGGATCTCTTTGAGTTTGAGGCCAGCCTGGTCTACAAAGTGAGTCCAGGACAGCCAAGGCTACACAGAGAAGCCCTGTCTCAATATCAAACAAACAAACAAAAACAAATTAAGGAATTATGCTAAACATGCTCTTTATTGGCCTTGGCTTCACCTGGTCCATGAAACTTTTCCTCCCTGTTTAGCATTCCTAAATTTGCCTCCCAACAGGCTAATTATCTAGTCTAGTTAGTATGTATATGTATATGCTTGTTCGTATGCGTGTTTCACATACATTCCCACAGTGATTTTTTAATTAAATTATATACTTTCGCATTAAAATGAGTTTTGTAAGAAATAAAGTTCTATTTGTCATAGTTTTGTCATGAGGGATGAAAGAATACATATGAATTGTCAGGCTAACTAAGTTCTATGTAAATGGCCAAAAGGCATCAGTCAGAACTGTGCAATGCCAACAAAAATAATTTATGTTCTACATTAATTGTCTCTCCAAATACCAAATAAACCACATGAGCCTGTAGTCCTTAGGGCTGTGCTTTAAATAAATTCTTAAAAATTGAAAAGTTAGTGGAAAATAAACCTTCATTTTGTTGTAACAATTTAGGGCCAAGAACAGAGCAGATCACATTTGCTGAGCTAGAACAGAACAGTAATCAAAAGACCAAGACATATGGAATTTTTCATATTTTCCCCACCATTCTAAAAATCCAAAACTATTTTAAAATGTAACTTAACTAAATATATCCCCATTATAAAACATTAAATGTCTGAAAAGGGGAGAAAGCAATAGAAAAAATAGAAGTAGCAAAATGTAAGAAACTAACGACAGGATAACTATATACAGTTTGTTTAAATACTATTCCCTCCACTTTTAGGTATATTAAAAGTCCCATATCACTCTCTTTATGTGCATGTGGTGTGTACATGTGTATGTGTTCTTAGGTGTGAATATGTGGGGGGGGGGGCACACATACATACATGTACATTTGTGCATGTGGGGACCAGAAGTGAACATGAGTGGCTTTCTCATTCACTTTTCTACCTTGCTTTCTGAGACTGAACCTGGAGCTTGGTGACTAACTAGACTGCCTGGACAACAGGCTCCAGGGATCCTCTTGTCCCCAGGCTCCTCAGCACTGAGGATGCAGATGCCAGACAACACATCTGACTTTTCACGTGGGTACCAGGGATGTGAACTGAAGGGCTCACACTTACGATGCAAGCACTCTGCCGACCGAGACACCACAGCGGCCCTCTCCACATATAAAAATGCTTAAGGAAACTTGAATTGTCTAAGGTTTTTTCCCTTTCAATTTCTTTGTCTATCTCAACAGTCCTCTAGAATAGGAAATGCTTTACCAATAATATTAGCGCTATCTTTTAGAGGAATAAAAAATAAGGTTGGAGTCATGGGGGAGGCTAAATTAGAAGGTTTGCTATGCAAGCATAAGGACATGAATTCAGATCCCCAGCACATATGTAAAAAGCCAACATGGCAACATGTATCTATACAACTAGTGCTAAGAAGCAGTGTCCATAAGTCCCAAGGGTTCTCTGACCACGCTAGTCAGTCAGTGACATCCAAGTTCAGAGACCCTACCTCACAAAATAAGACAGAGAGCAATAGTGAAAGACACTATTAGTCTACTACTAGCCTGTACATGCTAGGGCACATATTCCTGGGTACATGTATATACCCATACCACTGTCCAAACTAGGACAGAACCGTAGGTTTAACAAGAAAATGAAAACCCCAAACTCACTAGATTATATACTTAGTAAACTATTATATACCCAAAGTGCTTCCAATATACAGTATGTCATAAATTAACTAAGGTCCTTTTCTTCCAGAATAGAATTATCTATTTGTCTCCTTATCTCCATATCTCCTTATCAGTCCTGTAGCACCCACTTTGTCATTGTGTCCAGAAATAACAAAGAACCATTTCAAAATAACCAAAAGTGAAGTTTTACATACAGAGTTCAAAATCCTACAATTTCCCCTAAAATTCAGCTTTCTATTGCCCGGTCCCTCACCCAAAGTACTGACATGCCTAACTGGCTTTGTCTACAGAGTCTAAGGTTTAGGTTATATGCTAACAATGGAGCTCTTTTGACTAAATATATAGTGAATCAGAATTGCCAAATCCTGGGCCACCGCTATTCCATTTGTTAAGGAAACAAAGAAAAGATAGCTATTCAGATTTTTCTTTCAAAATCAAATATGAAGATCAAATAATAATTACCTTTGCAAAGTATAATAGTTAACCTTGATTGTCAACGTGATTCGATCTGAAATTAACTAAGGGCATGCCTCTGGGTGGTGGGTCTTTGAGGGCAGTTCCGAGAAGATTATCCTAAAGAAGAAGATCCTCCCCTAAAGCAAACAGCACCTTCCAGCGGCAGAACTTCTTGCTGGTGACTGCACCTCTCCCATTACAGTTCTGCTGCCGCTCTTCCCTGCCACCAGAACCTAGCTTCTCAGCCTTCTAAGAGGATCCTCTCCCAGAATTCTCCAGATTTTCAGTGCCAGACTGAGACTGCTGAGACATGGAACCATGTGGACCAAGCAACTACTGTGTTCTCAACCTCTCTAGCACACTGACAGCCATTATTAGACTACTTAGCCCATTTATACTCTTCAATCTAATAAATCCCCTTGTAATATGTTCTCCCTGTAGAGACCCTGACTAACACATTAATGTAAGCTTCTAACATATTGTAAAAGGCAATAAACAATAATTAAGGCAGAAAGTAGAAAAGGCAAGATTATACTGGTTTAGCTTTTCAGTGAAGTCAGGAAATGTAACTTTTAGCTTATTTTCTCCTTTATCATTTCACTTCAAATACCTCAAAAGACATTTCAAATGCCATTTTCCTGAAATGTTCACCAAAAATCAAACAGCATCCTTGATAGTAATTAAAAACTAAATTTCTACTTAACTTTTTTTAATCAGAATACTTCTTCTGTAAAATCTAATCAACTCTACTCTGGATGAGAGCACATGGTATCTATGGAGCAGGAATTTTACCAAGGTATTTTAAATTAAAAAATACAAAAGTAGTATACATTACTGATGAGTGCATTTCTCCGATGTAAAATTTAAAAAGATTAATTCTTAACCCTATAATCTCAAAAGAATTTTGGAAAATATATCATAGCTTTTTTTAAAGACTATAAAATTATATATATATATATATTCCAGAATGAAGTTGATGAATATAAAGACGACATTAAAATGATGGCTTTATTTAAGCTAAGGAGATACGCAAAAGCATTTGTTGATACAAATTAGAATTCGAGGGCTAAAGATGTAGGTGAGTGGCAGAGTACTTGTGTATCATGTGTGAGACCATGAATTCAGCCTCCAGCACCAGAAAAGGAAAGAAAAGAAAAAAAAATACAAGACTGACATTAATAAAGGTATCTTGATGTGGTTTGGGGAAAGATGTGCTATATTGGATTAAATATCATGAGTTTATTTATTAAAATAGAGGCATACCTATATCTTTAATTCATTATAATGGTCACTCTTCTCATTGCTGTGATGAAATACCTCGCTGGAAGCAGAGAGAAATGAAAACTGATACTCCACTCATTTTTTCTTTTTCTCTTTTACTTTAGGATGCCAGCTCATGGAACAGTGCCACCCACATTCATAGCAGGTCTTCCCTCCTCAGCTAGACTTGTCTGGAAATACCCTCACAGGCTGGCCCCGAGTTGTGTCTAGATGACTGATTCTAAATCCAGTCAAATTGACAATAAAAATTAATCATTGCTCTCAAGAACATAAAATGGTAAAATAATTCATACATAACCATTGATCTTTATATCTTTGGGCTTGGTTTCTATAGTCCTAAAAAAGCCCACATTAGTGGGCTAAGATTCAATATAAATATATACTGTGTATTTATTTAAATCTGATTACTTATATTTATTTCCCAATTTATACTCTGTGGTAAAGATTCAGAATCTTACTTCCTAGATTTTTCAAGCGTTCAGTATATTTTCAGTTGTTGTAGAGCACCTTCCTTCAAAATGAAACATTCTCTCCTTGAGGGAGAGGGAAGGTCATAGAACTTTGGAAGTTTAAAAAAAAATGGCACAAATCCAGGAAAATGCAAACATGCAAGATACTTCAAGACTGCTCTCCAGCTTAACACAAGGAATAAATAACTGCTGAGAAAGGAGCCTCTGACCAGTTACCTGCAGAGAGATTTCTTTGAGCTGTAAAGCTGCCTACAAGTTGTGCAAAGAGCTCCATGGATGTAGCTTTCTCCAGTCATCACTCGTATTAGGGTAGGCTCTTTGTTAGACTTTGGTACAGTTATTACTTTGGTCTGTTGTGAGCTCCTTTCTCAGGTGAATAGACACGGGTGTATTGTGTTCCTCTGGGAAGAGTCTCTCACACAACGTATGTACGCATCCTTCTTTGCAACAGTCCACTCAGACTTTTATCTCTCTATGAGACAGTACCCATTGATCATCCTTTCCCCATCCTTTCCTTTCTACTCTCGGCAGTCTCTGGTAACCATAATTCTACTCACAAATTCTATGAGACCAACTCTTTCATGTTCTTCATATGACTGAGATGACACAGTACTTTTCTTTCTGTGCTTGACCTGGCAAGTGGGATGGTTTCCAGGTGCATCCATAATGCTGGAAATTATAAGATTCCATTATTTTGTAGCTTACTAGTTTTACATTAGATGTATATGCCACATTTTCTTTTTTCATTGCTTCATAGATATTTAAGTTGTTTCCCTATCTTGGCTATTGTGAATAATGCCACAGTGAACACTAGAGTGTGGAAGTCTCTTCAGCACATTTGTCACATACAAAAATATAGTTGAACAACTGATTATACCATATACAATGGCTGAACTAATATAATAGAATCTGACTCAGAAATTCATAACAGTCATCTTAGGAAACTAGAGCACAATCCCTACAGCAATCAGTCCAGGAACTCAAACCACAACCTCCTCTGTAACGAGCCCAAAATAATAACCTCTTAGTCGGCGACTACCAGATTCCATAACCTTTGCAGCTTTCTTCCCCACAGTGCTTATAATCCAATGCTTAAGAAAGTCATGTTTCCCAAACAAACCACATAAGATGCCTCAATTTTACTTAGCCTGGAAATAACTTCCCAAGCCAGTGTACCTGAAACATGCCTTTTTTGTTTCATTTTCACTACAATGCTCTTTCACTATCATACCTCTGCTTCATGCAACTGATGTTTGTTGAGTCCCTTGCTATAGCAGTCTCTAAATATAGCAATCTCTTTTTTATCTGAATGGTGTTCCTTTCAAATTAAAAAAAATACTATTTTAAAAAGTACTAAAATGTACCTAAAATTCAATAATTGTTGCCTATGTTTAAGTGTTTGAAATGTGGATAATTTATAGTTTTCTCTCTGTCTTGCTATATTTTTATGTTGAGCATGTCTATACAACAAATATAACTTTTAAAAAAATTGGTGAACTACTACTCTGCAATAAAAAGGAACAATTTATTGTACATTTAACAGCACAGATAAAAATTTTTAAAAGCATGTTGTATGAAAGGCACATGCACACATATTCATATTCTACATGTCTGAGTCTACTGATAGAAAGTTCGATGACAAGCAAAATTAAGCTATGGTGAAAAGTCAATTCAGTTGCTTCTGGAAAGGGGTAGAGGTGGAAAATTGGTTATAAAAAGATGGAAAATTTAAAGACAGTTTAAGAAATCCTATATTTTATGTTGCCTGGTGACTACAGAGATATAAAGAACTGGCAAATTCATTTAATATACAGTATTAAATTCTATGAAATGTATTCTATATGAATCATACACTTCCCTCTTGATATTTCTTATCTTTAATTGAAAACTAAAATATTTAGTTCCTAACACCCATTCTCTTGATATTTACCTTTTGCTCCAAGATTTTTAAATCTATACCTTTCCTCAAAATAAAATAATCCGTGTGAAAAAAATATTAAAACAAAATAAAATTGTAGCAAATGTACAATCCTGCTTTTTATGATAGCAGAAATTATTGTATTAGTTATCAAAGATCAAAAAGCATTAAAGGTATTTCCTTGCCCAATCACTGAGCAGATGAAGTTTAAATAGTTTTTAGTCCTTTCAAAAGGAAGGTAGTACGTGAAACAGAAACTGTGACTCAAAGAGTCATTTTTTTGTGTTGACAATTTCAATAAAAACATTAGACTCACTTAAGGGAGTGAAATCATGGCAGAAGCAGTTTTAGACATTTTCAGAGTCTCTCATTTGAGAATAAAAGAACTTTTAGGCAAGAGAATATACATGAAAAATCAATGTGACCAAAGGACAGAAAGAGGGAGAATAAATGATAAGATGCTTTAAAAAGAACAGACATGCAGGAGGAGGGAAAGGGCAGCAGCAAATAACTCAATCTACTTTAAAAGCAAGAGGGAATTCCATCAAAATTATGAAAACAAATATCCACTTATGGCAAGAATTGTTAACTACAAAAGAATAAAATATATAAGTTGTTTACACAGGGGTGTTTGTCTCTCAAATTTATTCTCAAGAAAAAAAAAAAAAGATGGCCCAGTTAAAGTGTCCTGTAAAATATCCTTATCTCTTAATTTACATAAAAATCAACTCAGATGGGGGGGTGTCTTTTAATGTAAAGCCTGAAACTTTGAAATAGTAGAGGGAAACATGAAGGAAACACTTTAAAACATAGCAGTGGCAAGCAACTTACTGAATAAGACTTCATTAGCTCAGGAAATAATAGCCCGAACCAACAAATAACGATTGTATCAACTTTGAAAGGTCTTACACAGCAAAGGAAACAAAGGCAACTTCCAAACAGAGAGAAAAATCTTTGCCAGCTATTCTTTTGACAGAAGATTAATAGCCAGAATACATAAAGCACTCAAAAACGCCAAAAGAACAAGTGCAGCTGGGATGTTGAGGCACACAGAGTGCTTACCTAGCATTATGAGGCCGTGACTTTAACACAAGTACCACACACACACACACACACACACACACACACACACACACACACGTAATCCAATCAACAAATGGGTAGTTGAACTGAACAGACTCTTGTCAAAAAAATAAAAACAACCAACAATAAGATGAAAAATATTCACTATATTTAACTATTGGGAAAATGCAAACCTAAAAAAACTACTCTGAGCCTTCAGCTCACCCCAGTCAGAATTGAAACTATTTAGGACACAAGCAACACACACAAACAAAACAAAAACCGCATATTAAAGATTAGTGTACAAAGTAATGGCCACCATCACATACGTGTGTGTATATGTGTGTGTATATGAATATAAGTATATCACGTACGTTCATGTGTGTGTATACATGTATATGACGAAGCCCATTACTTTGTACACTAACCTTAAAAATCAACTAAAAAGAAAAAAAATGTTGGCAAAGATACAGGGAGAAAAGAATTCTTATACACTGTAGTGTTGTAAATCAGTTTAAATTCTGGGAAATCAACGTAGAGGTTCTTCAAAAGCTAGTAATGGAACTACACCATACAATACAGCTCTACCACCCCTTCATATATACCAAAGTAATAATAAAAGAAAAAAACAGAATACAATTTAGATGTCTGCTTATTCATGTTTATTGGGGCATTATACACAACAGTCAAATTATGGGATGAGTTACATGCCTGTCAATAAATTAAAGAATGATTAAAGGAAATGGTACAGAGACTCGGTAAAATATTATAAATCAATAAAGAAGGATGAAATCACATTGGTTATAGGAAGATGACTGTAACTAGAGATCACATTAAATAAAATAAGATTATCACGTATTCTCTCATGTAGAGTAAAAAGAGATGACGTTAAAGTGGGAGAGGACTATGAAGGAAGCTAAAGTGTGTTGAGAAAGGGACAGGGTCATAAAGTGGTAAATATAATCAAAATGTTATATGTCATTGGTTCTCAACCTGTGGGTCATGACCCCTTTGGCAAACCTCTACCTTCAAAACTACTTACATCATGATTCAGAACAGTAGAAAATATAGTTATGAAGTAGCAATAAAAATAATTTTATGGGTCACCACAACATGAGAAAATTTAATAAAGGGTCTTACCATTATAAAGGCTGAGAATTACTGTTATACACAAATATGAAATAGTCACAGCGAGACCTATTACTCTGTATAATCAATACGCACTAAAATAGAAAAATAGGTTGTTAGACAATACCTAGGTTAAAAGGTAGACACACACACACACACGTGCGCACACACACACACACACACAAACACACACACACACACATTGAGAAAACTGAGGAAAACTCAGTTTAGAAGCAGGAAGTGGATAAAGAAAAATTTAGACTACCTGGAGAAAATACATTGTCATATGAAAATTTCTTTTTGAAGTGTTTGGTATGGAGCAATACGTAAACCTATGATGCTTATATAACAAATGATGTCACCCTCCCACTCACTCGCAGAATCGCTCCATACTGGGGATCCCGCCACCACCACAATTGGCTAGGACCCGGAGTGAGCAACATCAACCAAAGAACGGAACACCCACCCATCAAGGATGAAAACAGGTATCTACACAAAAACCTCTTCAGGTGTTATAATTATGGGCACCTTGATCTCAGTGCAAAAATACACACATGAACAATCAAGACAATATGCCATAAACCCTTTGCAACAGGCCCTGAGAAGAGAAATTTTGCTGAAGCACAAGATAAGGCCTTCAAAAAGCAATTCTGAATATGTGCCAGGATCTTAAAGAGGCTGTCAATAAATGCCTTAATGAAGACTGTGAGAATACAAACAGTTGAAGGAAATGATAAAAACAACTCAAGACACGGAAGTAGAATTTAACAACAACGACAGAAAAAAAAAATAGAATCGCTAAATTGAAATTAAATAGAAAATGAAATACTCAGAATGTCAAACAAAAACCTCAGAAATCTGTGCATGTTCAACTTTCATCAGAGAAACTTCTTTCCGTAGCTGGGAATTAACACAGAGACCACAGTCAGACAGCCTGTAAAGAAGAACTGGGAGTTCTGAAGTGGGATGTCTTTACCTCCCGCCAAGCCTCACGGATCTGCAGTAGAGGTGGCAGAAAGATTGTAAGGGCAAACAGACAAAACCAAGACTGATACACACATGAATTCAGGAATTCAGAGACTTTGAAAGCATGCACAAGGCCTGCACAGGTTCAAACCAGACAAAATCCTGGCATGAGAAGGTGAAGTAGACACAAAGTTCTATTCCTAGTCAAAAAGCTATTTGCAATTGGTACCTGCTGGGCAAGGGAAAATCAGTTCCTTCTACGGAGTGCCGCTGGCTATAGCAATCATATTCCAGGGCAGGCCCTATGCCCAAGAGCAGTGGGCCAACACAAAATGTGTTCATTTGCTGGTTTGTTGGGGAGGGTCCATTTGGTTTTGGCTTTTTGGTTTTGGTTTTTGGTTTTTTTGAGACAGGGTTTCTCAGTGTAGCATTGGCTGTCCTGGACTCTCTTTGTAGACCAGGCTGGCCTTGAACTTATAGATATCCGCCTGCCTCTGCCTCCCCAGTGCTGGGATTACAGGTGTGTGCCACTGCGCCTAGCAGCACCTTTATTATTTTATTTTATTTTATTTTATTTTATTTTATTTTATTTTATTTTATTTTATTTTATTTTATTTTATTTTTTGTCTGGTTTTGTTTTAATTTTCATTTTTGTTTTTAGTTTGTTTCCTTTTTTTTCTTTTTTTATATACGGGGGGGACATAAAGTTGGGTGGGTAGAGAGGTAGGGAGGATCTGGGAGGAGTTAGGGGAAGGGAAAGAACATGATCAAAATATATTGCATGCCAACAATTTTTCTTCCATTAATTAATTTACTTGTTCACTTTACATCCAGATCGCAACCCTCCTTCTCTCTTCCCAGTCCCACACACACAATCCTGCCCCCCCCCCATTCTCCTCTTTCCTTCTCCTCAGATAACGGGGAGGTCCCCCATGGATAACAACCTGCCTTAGCACATTAAATTGTTACAAGGACTAGGTCACCCTGAACGCACCCAATCCCGTCTGATTAAAACAATTTTAAGCCAATAAATAAACAATGTCAACAAATTAAGCTGAATAGCTACCACAAAGCACAAGAACATTAATATTGCCCCAAATGTTAGAGAAATTTCAGGTAAGATAGAAAAAAAATAAAAATTCCAAAAAGAACAAATCACCACAACATAGCAGAAGAACAGAATAAGGAACCTTTTGAATAACATATTTGATAAACATAGTGAGCATACTATTTGTAAACAGAACTCAGTAAGTTCAGGTACAGTCATCATCTGTGTTCCAGTCATCCTCTTAACTCTGCCCAGTTCAGTTCAAGGGTATCTACCTTGTTAGTTGAGTCTTGGGTAGGCTACAACTTGGAAGAAATCTAAGTTAGAATTAAAGCCAACTTGAACCAATTTGTTATCCTATGAATCGATAACTTTAAGCATCCTTGTCAAACTTTCTTTTTTTTCACTTAAGAGATGTGTAACTGAACCTAACCCTTCTAGTAACATACTTCATATGCAAAAGTTAACACTATTGAATATAACCTAAGGGACCCAGCCTACTGTTTCATTTACTTTGGAATCACATTTCATCTCCTTAAAAGCTAATACATGTCTTCATTGTAAACAAAACTAATATTTTATAATGATAGTTCTGGAAACATCTCATACCTTAGAAAGTGAGAATGGTTAGAGAAAAATCATCATTTTTCTATGGTTTTGTTATGTCCGTGACATTAAAAATCTGACACTTTTCCCCAAATAAAGCAATGAAATTAGTTTGCTGTCAAGAAAATTGATTGGTCTGCTTAGTGTTCAATCTAATTTGTTTGTTGTGAATTGAATAAAAACCCGACCATTAATCTGAGAGCCAAAAACATTTGACAATTTTGAGTAGTGCTGTAATTTGAGAAGTTATATTGAGTCTGGGGTAAATGTTTACAGTGGGCAAACATATGAGTGGGTGGAAAATGAACATCCAGTCTAGGAGTCACAGGAGAAGTGATGTGAACAGATGATCGGAAACTTTCTTTGAAAAACTATTCCATTTTCCTGTTTTCCAGCATGCTCAGCAAAACTTCTCCCAGAGCAACATCACAGAATAACAGAACTGCACAGAATGACTTAAAAATATTTTCCAACCCCTTTGAGGATATCACCATATTTAGAAGGCCATTTCAAAAATCAGCTCCCTTTCATCTTGTAGTATAGTGTATTATAGTGTCAACAGACATATTGGTACCTGCAAAAGAACTGAAATAATATTCGCTCTTCTTATGCAGAAGTCCAGGAAAGCATCATAGGTAATTTTTGCTAGTAAATCAACTCCCTAAGAAACATTTTCACATTTAGCCGACTAGCGGAGAATAATACATATCCTAATCATTTTTAAAGCTGTATTTAGAAATAAAGCCTCCCTTTGAATGGTAAAATGTCAAAATATCTCCTTGCTATAGTCCTTCAGTAATCATTTATCTTTCATTTAGTCAGTTCTCTCCCCAGTTGTCTCAGTGGGCCTACAATATACTTTTTAACATTTTGTATCTTATTGTTTACAACTACCTTCCATAAATCCTTTAAATGTAACTTCTATTTTTAGTCTTCTAAAAGTTAATCACTCAGCATTACCTAGAGACTTAAAAATGATTCCCCAATATAACTACTAAATACATTTCAAATACTAGTACTTTACACATTTTTGAAAGATTGGCCCTTTGGCTATTAAAATAAACTAAGAAACATTATCCCCTTTCAAAATTAAAAAAAAGTATCATTACAAATAAAAGCTTTTGTAAAAATCATTTTGATATGCAGGAATAAAATTTTCAATTTTCTCTTATTGGAAAAAAAAAAACGCTAAATTTAAAGACTTTAACCAGGGAAATTGCTTCATACTTTTATTAGAAATAGTTAATTCATTACTATTTATAGCTTGTTAAACATATTTTCATTTGTTTGATTATTTTTATTTTATGTACATTGGTGTTTTACCTGTATGCATGTCTGTATGAGAGCTTGGGTCCCTTGAAACTGAGGTGAGCTGTCATGTTGGAGCTGAGAATTGAACCTGGGTCCTCTGGGAAAGCAACCACTAAGCTTAACCACTAAGCTATCTCCCCAGCCCCATTTGTTTATTTATTTAATTGATTAGGAGCTTCATGGTTTCACCCCATAGCTCAGGCTGGTCTTGAATGTATGACCCTCCTAAAACAACCTCAGAAGTGCAGTGATTATAACAAGCATAAACGTCCACGCCTGAGTGTGGCTACTAAACAATTATGTACATGCTTTACATAACTTCAGCTTAGTAAATCAATACAGTCACTACAGTACTGAAAGCAAACTGTACCTACAGAGTAAACTAACCTGGGCCCATGGGGACTTACAGAGACTGAACCACCAACCAACGAGCATGCATGGGCTGGACCTAGGCCCCTACACATATGTAGCAGATGTGCAGCTTGCTCATGATATGGGTCTCCTAACAATTAGAGCAGGGGCTGTCTCTGACTCTGTTGCCTGCCTTGGGATTCCTTTCCCCTAGCCAGGCTGCCTTGCCTGGCCTCAGTTATAGAAGATGCTCTTAGTCCTGCTGTGATGTGCCAGAGCCAGTAGGTATCCATGGGGGAACCCTCCCCTTCTCAGAGTAGGAGAAGGGGAGATGGGAAGGGGGCTGTGAGAGTGGGACTGGTAGGAGAGGAGGGTGGGTCCTAAGATCAGGCTGTAAAGTAATGAAATAATTAATGAAAAAAGAAAGTAAATAATATTTTATCCTATGATTTCTTTCACAAGCACATCTTCAAGTGAAACCAGAGGATGTCTAGAAAAATATGTAAAACTTTAAGAAATAGAAATTTCACTTAATTACTAGTGAATAAACCTATAGATAAGTATGCTTGGAGGTTATGTAATATTTTAAATGAATTCTTTTTAGCATTTACACAAAGCACTGTACACAGCACTGTTTGCTTTTAGGAACATCAGAAATCCCACACTAAATGAGTTCATTAATTTACTTGTTAATTAATAATATACATGCACCAAAGGATCTTTTGTTAAAACTTTTACTGTTCTCTATGGCACCTTTCAGAATCTATGAACATACTTCCTATGTGTCTAGAATCCCTTCCTCAAGCACTCGCCTACATTTATGCTCTCAAAACAAACAAAACAGGGGGTCTAGGCTGCTTAGTTTCCAAGTAGGTTCCCCAGTAAGGGGTACAGAGGCTATCCCTGACATGAACTCAGTGGCTGGCTCTTTGATCACCTCCCCCTGGGGGTGCAGCCTTGCCAGGCCACAGAGGAAGATGCAGCCAGCCCTAATAGGATAGGATCAGATAGAAGTGGAGGAGGACCTCCCCTATCAGGGATTAGGGAAAGAGAATAGGGGGAGAAGAGGGAGAGTGGGAGGGACTGGGAGGAGGGACTGGGAGGAGACAAGAGAGGGGCTGCAGCAGGGATACAAAGTGAATAAGTTGTAATGAATAAATATATAAATAAAATTAAATTTTAAAAAGAATAAACAAAAAAATTTCAAATAAAAATAAATGAGCAAAACAGAGAGTCTAGACTATAGAACAATCTGGATTTGGTTAGTTTTT
Source organism: Psammomys obesus (assembly GCF_907164565.1). Lineage (NCBI taxonomy): Eukaryota > Metazoa > Chordata > Mammalia > Rodentia > Muridae > Psammomys > Psammomys obesus. The sequence continues at coordinate 15,890,326 of NW_026596064.1, forward strand.
TAAATCTGATTTATTTTTGTCTTTTAAGACTCTTAACATCTCAGTTCTAATTACACCTGGATTCTTCCTGATTTTTCCCATTGCTATTATTTTTTATAATTTTTGTCTATTTTAAGGAATTATAGTATAATTGCATCATTCTCCCTTTCCCTTTCCTACCACTAAATTGTCTCATATATCCCTCCTTTTCTTATTCCAAACTTATGGCCTCATTTTTCATTAATTTTGAATACATGAATATATATACAAATATTCCTAAGTATATAAGTACAACCTCCTCAGTCTGTACAGTCTTATAATGTTACTCGTCTGGATCTTTTCAGGACTATTCCTCTTCTGCTGTCATTTTTAGAGACAGAAGCATGCAGCCACTGTCAGAATTCATAGTAAGTGATCCTACCTTTTACTTCATCAGTTTATAACTATGGAAATGAGAAACATCAGTACTTTTCTAGGAATCTTTTGTAGTTATTCTTCATACATGAAGAACTATATTTATGCCCTTGTGTCAATCTCAGTTATATAACTACACAGTGAAAAAAAAATACAGAATCGGGAGATGAAGAGACATTGAAAATCTTGAGGAAATGATAATATGAAGACATATAACTAGGGGCGAATCTTCCAGCTTTTCAAGTTTTAAAAACCCTGACTTGCTAGAGTCCGTGTTTGTATTTCTGGATTAATGTCTATTTTCTTGCTTGGAAAAATCTTCTGTCTTCTCTTGTATGAGAATCATGATACACCAGAAATTACACTAGTTATCTATATATTGGTTCTAATACCATGATCTTTTTTTTAAGCTTATAAATGTTTGTAAGCAGTGAGTAAGCTAATTTAAGAGGTTTTTCCAAACTTTAGTGTTTGTGACATCTATTAGTGGTCATATACACATTTTTGTCATTTTCTTAATTAGATCTAAAACATCTCATGTGCTTGTGATAGCAGTCTAATACTTTGAACCATTTCTCTGATCATTTGGAAACAAAAATGTTCTTACTGTTCTATGCAATAAAACCTGAAATAACTTTAATCTATAATCTCCCACTGCTTTTTAAAATTATACACTACATCAGCAATGTAGAATTCCTCTTTCAATGCTTTCCTTTTCTTTTTGTAATAAAGTGTATTTCATAAAAGTCTCTTTCCAAGAAACTGTTTAAAATAATATATATTTGTTCTGAATATGCTACTAATATTTTCCTTGCTCCTATTCAGTCACTCACTTATTCAGTAAATATTTGGCTATATTTTATATGGAAAGTACTGTTCTATACATCAATGATGTATAGACTATATATACATATATACACATATATATATAAGTATATATATACATATACATATATATGTGTGTGTGTGTGTGTGTGTGTGTGTGTGTGTGTGTGTGTGAAAATAAGGCCTGTCTTTGTGGAATTTATATTGTAAAGAGAGAGGAAAACAACACACACAATTTACTAAGGAGTCATTTGAGTAATTACCAAGACAAAGCTATCCTGATACAAGTAGAGAGTAAAGGAGTTGAGCACTAGCCAATGAGGCTCTCTGATACTGTAGCAGTCTCAGTGCTGAATGGTGTGAAGGAAGCAAAAGGAAGGCAAAGGGAGCAACTGTTTAGGACTCCAGGAGGAGGTAGGAAGGTGAGTGTTCTAAGTGAAGAATGAATGGAAAAGCCTTGTGGCAGAAATTGTTTGAGAACAGCAAGAAAGACAATGTAGGTGATAGAGCATAAATAGTTTTACCAAGAGGCAGATGATCTGAAGATTGAGAAGCTATCATAGAACTTTGACTTTGTTCTTATTTGCTAAGACAGGGTATATCTGTCTATCTGACAGGGTATATCTTGTATATCTGACTGGTCCAGAACTGCTGTGTAGATGGTGCTGTCCTGGAACTCACAGAGATCTGCCTGCCTCTGTCCCCACTTGCAGGGTTAAAGGCATGTACGACCATGTCTTATTATTATTAGTGTGTGTGTGTGTGTGTGTGTGTGTGTGTGTGTGTGTGTAGAGAGAGAGAGAGAGAGAAAGAGAGAGAAATGGAAAGCCATTGGAGAATTTAAATAGGAATGGTATATGATTTAAGTTATAAAGGTTTCTTCTGCAAGTCAAGAGAGAAGATTATAGTGAGGCCTAAGTAAGATCAGGGAGAACACAAAATGCTATAGGGTAGCAGCTCATGCAGGAAATATGGGGGGCTTTGATCTAGGTAGCAGAATAGTAGTGAAGGAAACATATTTAGTGAAAATTCTGAATGAAGAGTTAAGATAATAGTCTACCTTCTCTAAGTCTCCAGATTCAATAGGAATTTATCATATTGGCTTTTCTTAACCTAAAAAAGCAAAAAGAATCTGGATTTAACAACTAAAGATGGTGTTAAGTTTATTAGCTATGTTGGGAAACCTCAGGATTTAAATTCTCTGACCTCTTCTGTTTTATCAATAGAATTTAAATAGCACTTTCTGTGCTTTCCTTACATGACTATATGAAAGTCCAATAAGATACTTTATAGCTGAAGTTCCAAACTAGTTTTAGCTTAATCAACCTGCTAGAGTAGCAAAAGACCATTTCACTGTAAAAATTGCCATTTAACGGATAATTAAATGTTAAAATCTAGTAAACCACTCTCTAATAAACATATCAAATTGGTAGTATATGCCTTTAATCTCAGCACACAGAGAGGCCTGGTGGATCTCTGAATTCAAGGCCAGCCTGGTTTACAGAGTGAGCTCCAGGATAGCCAAGGCTACACAGAGAAACCCTGTCTCAAGGAAAAAAAAAATCAAATTGCAATGTGGATCTACTAACCATAAGGATAAAAATATTATATATATGAAAAATAGGTAATATATAACATATATGACTTTATACTAAGTTTGCTTCATAAGCATATCACATCACTGGAAATAAATAAAAACTAAAAATTGTACAAATGAATTTGAAATAAACTATGGAAGACAAATACACACAGAGTTTATAGAATTCTAGTCAAAGAAACAGTACTCAGCAAGCAAAAATATATTTGCCATTCATCAAGTAATTTATAAAGTGGTACATATTTATATGTTTTCAAATAAATCAAAATGTTTAACACTGTGTATATTTTCAATGAAAATAAAATAGAGCACAATTTGTACTTCTAGAAAACCTGAGTTTGCCACAACCTATGTCAGAAGGTTCACAACCTCCTATAACTCCAGTTCCAATGGATCCAATGCCTCTGGCCTCTGTGGACACGCATGTGCACGCATGCACACACACACATACACGCCCGTGCGTGTCCAAACCTACATGGAGATACACATATATGCACCTAAAATAAGTCTTGGGGCTAGAAAGATGACCAGCAGTGAAGAGCACTCGCGGACTGCTCTTCCGGAGGATCCAGTTGGATTCCCAGCACCTACAGGGCAGCTCACAACTATCTGTGACCCCAGTTCCTGGAAATTCAGTGCCTTCTTCTGGCCTCCATGGACACAGGGCACACGAGCAGTACACAGACAACTGTGCAGGTAAAACACCCACACACATAAAATAAAATAAGAATTGTTTTAATTCATACTTACTGATAGTTTTATTTTCTGTAACCCATTTTCAGTTAAGCAACCAATGGTGTAAATGATGTTTCATTCTGTTAAAAAGCACATCAATGCCTCGTTTTCTGTATTATCTTTACCTAAGAATGTCCTGTGGGCCTTTTGTTTTAAGGTCAGTTTCTGGGCCTTATCTCCGGATGTTTTGTATTCTCTAACACTGGAGTGAGGCTAGAACCCCTAGTCTGTTAATAGTGAAGACTAACTGAGATATAAAAACAAAGCAACATATTTGCTTTTCAGAGACTTTACAGTGTAAAGGCAGCAAAATTTTAAAAAATGAAGTGACTAGAGGCAAGTGGTGAGAACTGGCCTCACAGAGGTGGTCATTCAAATACATGGTACAGGCTAACTGAGAGTTTTTCCAATTACATGTGTTAAAGGTGCAGAGTTAACCATTCTAAATGAAGTCATGGAATGCAAAGAAGCATTATCTATGTGACAGCATGATGCTTTGAAACAATACACTATGCCTAGGGAAAGAAGGACATAAATATTGTTAGGAAGATAAACAGGACAAGTTTCTAAAGAGAATTATGCGTAAAAATAAAGATTAAAAGATTAAAATTTATTGTAGAAAGCAGTATTTTCAAGCTGAGTCTCACAGAATTCATATCCAGGAAAGTAGTTAGTGTATGCTGCAAATAGCTGAGGAAGATGGCCCTCAAGGGCACATATTGAACCTAAAAGAGGTCATAATAAACTGACTCATTAGCTTGTTTCTCTATTCCCTATTCTCTATGAGAATTTTTCATTTATTACGAAGAGTTTAGCTTTACATTTTTTAAGAGTAACAAATACCCGTATATACCTGACTATGAACAGAATAATACAAAACCACAAAATACAAAAAAGTATTGATTGGCTGCATAAGTTGTTATTATTCATCAAATAAACTTAAGCCAATAAAACATCACATCTATTTGTTTTAATCAATTTTACTGGAGTATAACAAAGACTTTTGTTTCTAGAAAACTACTGCTCTATGGAAACTAACATAGAATTTGTCCTAAGCAAATAATATTGCATTTGGGTAATCACATTATTACAATAAAATGAAGTATAATAAGCTAGAATAAGAAGTGAGGAAATCAGAACGTATTTTTAAGAATCAAATCAAGGAAATAAGATGAAATGAACAAGTACTGGGGATGGGAAATGGCATAAAATTCAGAAATACAAAGGAAATCAGATTTGATTATTCAGATAGCAGAGGGTAGCTTAGTTAAGAAGAACCGAGTCTAGATTTGCACTTCAGTTTTAGCCATGATGAAAAGGTCCCCAGAAGATGCTGACATCTTACTATTCAGAATGGAATGTTCTTTGCACATTTAATCAGTAAGTCTAAATGAAGTCCTCATTTCAATAACAGCCCTAATTTGGGAATTTCCTTAATCCATATTATATATCCATTATAGACTATGTTACCTATAGTGTAGTTACATAATCATTTTTCAAATTTAACTGTAGGCCTGTTCAAAGATGCTATTGTGTTTTCCTTATTTGGTCTGACTGCATAGTCAATACAGCTGTCTAGCCCCATAAAACTTGTTACCCTAGATATAACATATATTATAATGCCTATATTTGTTCTACTACAAATAAGGTAATATTTTTAACTTTAATAATATGAATATGTGATCATTCCTCTCTACTTGTGTACTGTCTTCACTGTATTGTCTTCTCAGATTCTAATAAGCTTTCTTTCAGGTAAAGAAAACAGAAATATTTATTCACACACTACAAATGCAGAAATCAAGGTTCTAGGAAGAAAAAATATCTTGCCCGTGATAGCACGGCTGTCAAATGGCAGGGTTTACTTTTTTTTTTTTAATCTTCTTCCTGCCATGGCATACGTCTTTGAAATGGTACACACTTAGCTTCTGCCACCTGTCATGACCATTCATTTCTTAATAAATTTGTACGTGACCATGTGCTCCACTTTATTTCCTGTGTCTACACATACCTCTGCCTTTTGTATTTAAAGTTTCCTCTACTACCTTTGCAAACTCAACTGTCCAACATCCAGCTGTTTCAGAAGTCCACCTTATTTTATCTCAAGCAAAATTCTTCTGTGTCATTATTACGTTCATTAACCAAGGGCATTAGGAATCTTTTCTTCAGAATGTTGGAAAGTAGAAAAACAGAGAATCTCCTGAATAGCAGCTCAAATTTGGCTTCCAGGACTCTTTCACATGGTTGTTTCATGATCGCTATTAAGCTCTTTCTTAAACTGATATAATATCTATTACTTCATCTTGAGAGGGGGAATCACTATTGTATTCAAATTTCACGCAATTGATTAAATCTGTTTAATTCTAAATAACCTTGCCCCTTAAGTAAACTCACAACTATAGATTTAATATTTTTATAGTAATCTTTCTAGGAAGAGCTGAGTCAATGACTGAAACTTTACCTTATTATGTACCATTATATATACATTAGATATAATTACTACAAAATTAAGAATTTGCAAAAATTTTTTCTCTTTTGAAGTATAAAATTTTTGGAACTTAATTCCTGCAATTTCTAAAGTTTACTATTTTTCTTATTGTGTATTCAAACACATTTATAAAACTATATTTACTTGTATCATACAAATGATTTAAAGCTTTTTTTCTTGTGTAAATCATGTCAAAATTACACTGAAAGGCAACCCCCAAAAGAACAATAAAGAAAATATGCCATATCATAACGCGACACTATAATATCTTTATAAAGTAAGGTCACATCTGTTTTATTAAGTCTCATTTTTTTTCCTGTCCAAAATTCTTCTTGTTTATTAGAAGCTAAAAATTCAAATATAAGTGCCTAAAATGTTTTCTCACTGAATCAGAACACTGGTTACTGTGGAGGGTTTTGTTTGTTTGTTTGTTTTGTTTTTGTTTTTAGTATTGCAAGTTCTCATAGGCATTAATCCCATAGGATCTGTGCAATTTTCATAGGTTTAAGACCCTTTTTTAGTATCTAGAATTTTAAGACAGTGTCATTGGACACATTAATCTATTACCTGCTTAATTCTAGCAACATGTTAAGAGCGTTTTTCATTTCACACTGAACACAGAAGAAGAATAACAGTTTCTCTGGATGAAAACACAGTGACTATCATTTCTTCTTCAATTCACTGCTTATACACAAATGTGTTTTGACCACTTATTGGGCCTGAACATTTTGCAAATGCTACCTTTTGTGTGTCTTTTCCTTCTCTTCAAACTGCCATCGTTGTTTATAAACTGATGCCAAAGTTGACGTCTCAGATGTTTTTATTAATTCAAATTGACCTAGTTCCAGGCTCTTTGATGCTGGCGTCTGGACAATTTGCAGCCCTGCATAAGTACGCACATGTGTGTGTGTGTATATGCACGTGTGTGTGTATATGCACGTGTGTGTTCCCTAGTTTCTTCACAACAGTAAAGTAAAAATACAAACAGGCCCCAAAGCCAATTCAAAACTTACCTTGCAAATCTGGAAATAGTCTGAAGTCAGGCTTTCCTGAATTTCCTCTCTCAGAACCCCTGCAGTCCCTCCTGGATGTGCGGAGCCACCTCCAGCCCCGCCACTGTTACCGCCGCTGCTGCTCCCACTGCCAGGGGAAGAGGCAGTTAAGCCATCCAAAACTTTTCGGAAATTAAACTTCTTCATTTTAGACACTGTCGGAAAATTAAAAGGAAAAAGAGAAAGGGTGACAAACACGGAATTGTACCGGGCAAAAGCCTTCACCTCTTCTTCAGTGGAGGCAGGAGTAGCTGGTCCCCATTTTATGATGGAAGCGTGTGGAGAGAGAGGGGCTCAGGCTTCATTTCATCAAAATTTAACTTTTAAAGGGGTATCTTTATAAAACAGAAAGAAGACGGCTCCAAGAGCAACAGTATTCCTTCCTCACACACCAGAATTTCAAGGGCTTTATCCCCAGCTCTAGCTATGCTTTATCAGCACTGGGGTAAAAATAAAAGGCAGTGTCATCATCGTCATTAGCATTATATCATCATTATTATACAATCAAACCAGAGCCCAACACACCAAGACCCTCTAGACGGCTCTAAAAGGGGTGGGGGGAGGGCCTTCCTACCTAAGGGTCAGCTCGGAAAAATTTGATTATGAGAAAAAGCGATGTTGTGAGGGAACCAGTATTTACTCTGCCACCATGTTCGGGGCTCCCCCCCATCATCTTCAAACGCTCCCTTTTTCCTCAATAGGAATTGGAGGGGGGGGGTAGGGCAAAAAAAATGCCTTTTTTGTCCCATCCCCAAATTCCCAAAAACCCGGACCCCAAAACATCTGCGGGTGACTCACGGCCACAGCCGACGGGAGGGGCGAGCGGGGACGGGGGGGGGGGGAGAGCCACCAGCCTCCACCTGTCCTCGGCTCCTCTCTCTCCTGCCCCTCTCCCTCCCTCCCCCGCCCGCTCCCCCTCCGCACAGCGGCGGCTCCCCCGGGGGATGCGAGGCAGCGGTGACGCCTGCGGCCCGAGTCCCGCCTCAGCCTGCGGGGCGCGCAGCGCCGGCTGCCTCGCTCCCTCCCGGCCGAGCAGGGCGCCGGGGGCCACGGGCGCGGGCTGCGAGCCCGGGAGCCCTCGCGGGGAGCCGCGCACCGCACCGCGGACGGCGGCGGCGCGGACGCTCTCCACCTCCTTCACAGGCGAGCACACGCACACGCACACACAAGCACACACACTCACAAGCGCACACAGGTGTGCGGGCAAAGCCACGACGGGACGGCCAGGGTGTCCCCGGGGACCCCGGGACTTAGCACCTTCCTCGGACGCCGCTAAGCCGCCGGCCAGCCGGGGAGGCGGGGGGCGCGGAGGCTGCGGGCGGGCGGGCGGGCGGCCGACGGTCCGGCCCAGCTCCGGCCGCTTCCCGGGTCCCTCTGGTCCTGGTGCCTGGCGCTCTCCGAGGTCCTAACTGAGCGGGCGGGTCTGCCGCAGGCCCCGCCCCCGCCGTGGGAGGTAGGCCCCGCCCCGGCCGGCCCGCGCCCTCCTCCCCCCTCCCTCCCTCTCAGGCGGCGGGGGCGGGGCCGCGCCAGGGAGTCAGGGGGCGGGACATCCTCTCGCCAATCACAAGCTCCACTGGCCCTGGTCCCCGGGGGCACTCCGGGCAGGAAAGAAGTTTGGGGATAGGTCGGAGGAAAAGCCAGCGACGGGAGGCGGGGATTATTTAGGGAAGTGGGCGAGGTGTTTGATTGACAGGCGTGCTGGCCAGTGCGCCCCGTCGCCGTGCTTTGGGGGCTGTAATTGGCGCTACCTGTTGAAGGACGCAAGTGGGAATCAATAGAATGCTTGCAAGCTTGAGAACTTGCGCTCCCGGACTCCCGAGGCTGGAGGAAAAGGTTACCTTGGGTCTTGCTCTGGACCAGATTGTGACAACCCCCCCACCCTACCCTCGCCCCCAATCCACCCCCACCCCAAGCCTTTTCTTTTCCTGAGCTCCCCTCTCCGCTCTGCTGTCTCGCTGCCCTGCACTCTGCGCTTGCTGTGGATTTTTAAATAATCCCTAGAAACTGATAGCCTGCTGCGGGGTTAACAAATTGGTTTTCGATGGAATGTTGGCTTCCAAATCTTAAGGAATGGGTTTGCCCATTTTGCACAGCCTACGACGCAGACCCATAGACAAATCAAACATTTGAGGAAACGTTTCTCTCGAATGAGGTCAAGAAGCAATTTTAGCTTTTTCTCATCTTGGATCATTTTGGAAAACACTCTATTCCGCACTGGAAGAGAGACACTGCGCCATCGTGAGAAGATGAAGTTCTGAGCCCTGACTGGCTGTTGTTAAAAGGCTCAGGGTCCATAACTAACTGTATGCCTCAATCTGAGCAACAGGGATCATTAGTAACCATCCCAAATACTTACTGTTTTACATCTTAGGTGTGGGATGACACTCCCAGACCCACCCCTTTCTCTGTCAGAGGAGAGGAAGGAAAGGGGAGCTTTGAATAAAGTATGAATTACTCAGGCAAACAGCAAAGGAAACCATGGCGATCGAATAGCGCTCAGATTTTCGGATCCTCAGCTGGATATTCACATTCTCATTTTGAATGTTTCACTGCCTCACGTTTGCATTGCTTCTTTACATAATCCTCCTTATACTTTCATTGTCACAACCAGATAATAACTTTCTTATTGGTGGGAATGGAATCTTTGTGCTTGTAGTTAATTTAGTACCTGGCACAATATTTCACTTGTAAAAGACATTTAAAGGGTTTTTGGACAATGGATTAGTTAATGGTTATGAGTTAAAGATTTATGAGATGATACTCAATTTACCGTGCATAGGAGAGGTGAAAATAAGTATGGAAACAAATTCCATATCTGTTATAAACTAGGTCTTTATATGCTTCTAAAATCTATATTAGATTCCAAAATATGTACCTTTGTCTTTAACTGTCTTCTCTTACCCTTATTTCTTTTCCTGTCCTACTGTTCATTTCCAAACACGGGTGTCAATGAAAGCTAAAGACTTTTCTTCCTCTTTTTATGTCTGGCTTTTCTTTTAGTTGGCGAATGAGGCATTGTTGAATAGAACGATGGATTTAGAATGCTTTCTTCAGCAAAAGTTGGCCTACCTACTTAGGTGTCAGATAAATGAAAACAGCTCATAGCATATGGAGGTCTGGTTTTTGGTCAAGAAAGAAGATATTCCAGTTCAGCAAAGAGACATAAAATGTTTACAAACAAAACTTAAATCGCAAATCACAAGCATTGTGTTATCACAAGCTGTGTGGCGATCTATATTCTATGAAACAGGTTGACAAAGATTTTCCTGAAGATCATGAAGGGACTTCAACAACCTGCTGAGTTTTAAAAAAATATAAAGAAGCTATAAAGCACACAGAAGTCCAAATGGGGCAACAAATAGCTATGAACTAGAAAAAAAGTGGTGTCAATATATATATATATATATATATATATATATATATATATATATATATATTTCCAAATAAATATTAATTTATTAAAACAGCTGGTAATGTGACTCAGTGGTAAAACATTTGTCTAACTTGTGCAAAGATCTGCTTTTATTATCATAAACACACACAAATAAAATTTAAAAGAATATTAAATACTTTAGTTAGGACTCTGGTATTATTTTTAGAATTAGCAAAACTCTACAGTAGCACAATAACTTACATGTGTTGAGAATTCAGCATATATTAACTTGAATACAAGATGAATGTAAAACTTTTAGCATAATTGTAATGGTGAGAGAGATAAAGAGAAAGAGAATTAGGCAGAAAATATGGTGATGAAAAACTAGACTAGAAGCAAAGATAGAAAGTGGCAAAAGGCAGAAGACACCTTGTATGTTGGGAAACAGTAAAAAGAATCTTGCTACATGAATCATAATGAAATATTTGTAGAAGCACATTCCATCCTGAATTAAAAAGCAACAGGGTGTTATTCTATAAATCATTTGGTAGCAGGAATGAGATCAGAGCATACAATATATCTTATAAACAATGTGAAAAATGCTAATGCTGGGTCAAATAATGATCATTCCACTGTAAACTTAAGGAAAAACCTCCCAGGAGGAATTGCCTGAGTGGAGTTTCTGAGTAGGCCACGGCTTCTTCCTACCTATATGATAAGCACAAAGAACTACCTCCAAGAAAGAAAAATGATCTGAGCTTGATACTTGCAACAAAATAATTCAATAAAATGAAAAAACTGGACGGAGTTTTAGAATAGGTGTCAAAAAGAAGGTACAACTCACTTTGAGGAGTTATAATCTTGGACTCAAGCCAACAGTGAGGCTGATCAAAGCCACTTTTCCACACTAAAAAAAATATCATAAAAAAAAAACTGCACAAGAATGTACCCATGTGACACTTCTAAAAGAAAAGAGAATTTGCTGAATTGGCTGAGCTTTGATGAAAACAAACAAGGATGACAAAGCAACTTGTAAATGATACATTGCATATATAAAGTCCTAGCAGGTGGATATCACACATATTCTAAACACTGGAAGCTATGGACTCTACAAGCATCTCATCAATTTACTTCTCACTATAATTCTATGACATAGGTTATTATTCTCCCCACATTGTACATATAAGAAAACTTCAGGCTCAGGGAAAAAAATGCCTACAGCCACTTAAGATACTCTAGCCCTCCAATGTAGAACTAAACTCCAAGATCATTTTCTTACTCCTTACCTATTACTAATCAGAGAACTAAATAAGCTAGAATAGGAAAGGGGGCAGTCAGTTCTTCCAGAAAATGTGAATATACATGCATTACTTTTCCAGAACTGTTATAACAAAACAGCACAAATTGGGTTTCTTAAACAAGAAAATATATTTTCTCGCCATTTTGGAATTTAAAATTTTTAATGTCAAGGTATCAGCAGTTTGGTTTCTCCTAAAGTTTCTAAATGGCTTGCATATAAGCTACATTCTCTCTGTGGTCTCTGTTGGTCTTTTATCTGTGAGCCAGAACTCTAGTGTTTCTGTGTATCCAGATTCCCTTATACTTCGATGCCCATTAGACTATAATGGCCTTGTTTGAATTTAATCTTCAAGGGCCCCCAACTCCAAAGTAAATTGTTTTTTGAGGTAAGGTTGGAGCTTTAAAGTATGAATTTGGGTGGGTGGATACAATTCAGCCCTAAGAGTGTAATCATCAACTTTGACATTGTTAAGAGATCTACTATAAACTAGATATATGTCAATTTTTTTCCATTTGGTTTCTCATTTAATCCTCACAGACACGATATACAGTAGCTATTGACAGCTCCATTTTATAGGTGGTAAAACTGAAGCCCCTCCCCCCAAAAAAAAGTGAAGTCACAAGCTCAAGAGCATGCATAGATGTGGATTCAGAGATTTAGACTCATCAGTCTTATCCTCAAAACATCAAAGCTCTCTCATGCTAGTGGCTTTCTTTTGAGAAACCAAAACAATCTTATAATACAGATTGTTGAGATTTTTAAAAAGTTAATTATGCCTAGATTCAAGTATGAGGATAAAACAAAGAAAAATAAAAGATCTCATAGGGAGGTTGGATACAACTAAAAGACACTGAAGAGTTGCAGGGCAAAGAGTGTGCATGAGGAGCAAAGACTTTTGGGCTGGCAAGCTCATAAAAGTTTATCTCACAGGAAAACTTGCTATAATTTGAAATATATTAACAGGGTCACTAGGGTGTGCCCCATTAAAATAGAAGACAATCAGTTATTCAATAACTAATTAGATGAGCAAGGCAGTATTAATTTCCTGAGAAGCGGTAGTCTCAGCAAATAACAGAGCAGCTGGAGAGAATCTGTGCGGAAAGAATGGTAACATGGGATTTACCATAATGCATGGCAAGCAACTGTTCATGTTAGGAAAACAACAACAACAACAACACCTTTTTCCAATTCACTTGCTATAAGATAATGGGTGTTAGACCAGACAACCTAACCTGTCACCTGTTCCAGGTTCATCAGACAAGTTACAGGGACATCCTTACTGTTTGCCAACCTAGAACCTGGAATTTCATTATGCAAACACAGCTGAAACACCAAGTCCCATTTATGTTCTTTCTGGCAAATTCTCAAGCATAAGAGAGAACTACTCTTCCTTGCAAACCTTTGTCTGACTTTTTTCTGACCTCACCATCTATCCTTCATCAGAGGAACTGGTTAATAATCGTCAGTTTTTCATTATAACAGGAAATAGCCACCCGTTTTAAAAATCCCTCATTCAGCCTAATGCAAGCCCACAAAATGGGAGGGGAGGGAGGTAATTAAATAATGTCATGGCTCCCATGGGTTTCAGATAAAAAGCCAGAGGTCATAAGGATAGAACCAAAACATACAGAGTATGGCTCCACACACAATCAATAACAGAACTGCAAACAGAACTCATGCCTTCTAGGACAAAACTCAAATATTTGCTGTTAAGCATGCAATTAAAATCAATTCTTTGTGCATATTCTAAAACAGACTTTCACGTACTCATCCATCACACTGTGATATGAGAAAATAAAGGGCCTAAGCTTAGTAACTGCTGCATTAACTGGCACCTTCAGCCCCAAAGACGCATTTCTCCCTGTGTGTAACAACAAATTTAGGCTGAAATATGAAACAAATGGCATGAAAAAGTAGTTTGTAGAATGCAAATCACAAGTATATTAGTATCTTCTTTTACACTTGTGAAACAGTTTATAAAGATTGGCTTTGAGTTTGCATTTGCTCTTCCATTTTATTGATCTGAAAGTCTCCTGCACCTGTGGATTGACTGTCACTGAACAGCAGGAGGAGGCTGGGCTAGATGACCTTTAAGTCCTGTCTTTGTGTGATTTTAGTCAACGCTTCACTGAAAGGATAACTTAAAAGGTGCGAATGTAAGCATTTAAAAGTAGAGATGAATGGTAGCACATAGTAAGAAAACAAAGAACAAACAGAAATTCTTAAAATTATTCTTCTACTAATTAACACTCTCCAGAGTATGAATTTTAGTATTTCTATTTTTATGTACCAGTAGGATTTCTATCATGAAAGAAACTCTAACAATTGTAGACATGTATTTTTAGTCATTTTAAGGAACATTTTCAAACAAATTTAAGTACCCAGTATACGCTATTTTAATCTCCAGTTTTTGTAGCTAACATTATTTTGTGAGCATTGCCTACTATATTAGCTATTCTCTAGACACAGTGGTTTTGAAAATTAAGCACATCAATATGACAGACTTTATTTAATTATTTCTATATTCTTGGCTATTTCATGTGTAACCTTATATTATTATTAATAAAAATAAGAAAAGTGCCTTTATACTAAATCTGAAGAGGTTCCAGGGTTTTTCGGGGTTTTTTTTAGGGGCATTATTATGGCAGGATACTGTACTTTTACACTTAATTCTACATTATATGCTTTAAAGATTTGACAAATTTATATCCTCAATAAGAACACACATCATGGAGAAAGAGGAACACTTCTCCATTTATGGTGGGAGCACAAACTTGTACAACCACTTTGGGAAATTAGTCTGGCGCTTTCTCAGAAAATTGGGAATAGTTCTACCTCAAGACCCAGCCATACCACTCTTGGGCATATACCCAAAAGATGCTCCATCATATAACAAGGACATTTGTTCAACTAGGTTCATAGCAGCTTTATTTGTAATAGCCAGAAACTGTAAACAACTCTAATGCCCCTCAACTGAAGAATGGCTTAAAAAACAAAAACCAAAAAACAAACAAACAAACAAAAAAAAAAAACCTGTGGTACATTTACACAATAGAATACTACTCAGCTATTAAAAATGAGGAAATCATTAAATTTGCAGGCAAATGGATGGAAAAGACCACCTTGAGTGAGGTAATTTAGACCCAGAAAGACACACATGCTGTGTTCGCACTTATAAGCAGATTAACAGCCATATAGTACAGGATAGACATAACTATAATTCACAGACCCAAAGAAGCTAAGTAATAAGGAGGGCCTAAGGGAGGATGCTTGAATTTCACTCAGAAGAGGAAATAGAATAGACAGCAGGAGTGGTTGAAGAGTCAGAACAGGATAGGAGAGGGAGCACAGAGGGAAACAAGGGTGGGAGCAGATTGGGGGAAGGGGGTGGGAAGACAGAGGGCTTGCAGAGAGAAGAGAAACTGTGCGTGGGGCATTTCTTTTTTATTTAATTAAATTTTTATTTTTTATATTAATTACAGTTTATTCACTTTGTATCCCAGCTGTAGCCCCCTCCCTCCCTCATCTTCTCCCATGCCTATCTCCAAGTCCACTGATAGTGGAGGTCCTCCTCCCCTTCCATCTGACCCTAAGCTTATCAGGTGCAGGGGCATTTCTGAGACAAGCTGAAGACTTACAATAGGGTAGGATCCAGGGAGGATGGGGGTGTGTGTGTGACTGTAACTGAGACCTTATTAACAGGAGTCATGGAGACTGAGAAGGCTACCCTGTAACTAGACAGGACTCCTAGTGGAGATAGGTGGATTGATTCAGGGAGCCTTGTAGAAGAGTAGGGGAAAGGATAGAAGGACTCAGAGCAGACAGGAGCATCACAAGAAGACTAATAGAGCTAATTAACCTGGCCCAGGAGGGGCCCGTGGAGACTGAAGCACCAACCAAGAACCATGCTTGGACTGGATTTAGGCACCCTACACATATATATCCAATGGGCAACTTGGTCTTCTTGTGGGTACCCTAATAAGGGGAGCAGGGCTCTTTCTGACATGGGCTCTTTCCCATGCTTTTCAATCACTTGCCCCTAGTGGGGCTACCTTGCCAGACCACCATGGAAGAGGATGTGTTCAGTCTTAATGTGACTTGAAGTGCTGCGGTGGGCTAGTGCTCCCCCCCTTTCCTAAGGGGAGGGGGAAGGGAGAAAGAGTGAAAAGAGGATGGGGACTATGATTGAGATGTAAAGTGAACAACTAAATAAAGTTAAAGACAGATCAGAGGTCCTCTGTGGAGGGACCTAATAAGTGGCTAATATCCTCTGTTCCTGTCTTCTCCTACTTCCAATGTCTATCCTGTTTGCCCTTCCGAATGAGGATTAAGCCTCTTCCCTAGAGTCCTCCTTGTTTTTTAGCTTCTTTAGGATTCTAGATTTTAGTATGTTTATCCTATATTAATCCTACATATATATATATATAAGTGGCTAATATCCACTTATAAGTATATATCATATGTGTCTTTCTGCTTCTGGGATACCTTACTCAGGATGATCTTTTCTAGTTCCCACCATTTGCCTGCAAATTTCATGATTTCCTTGTTCTTAAATGCTGAGTAGTATTCCCTTGTGTTGATGTACCACAATTTCTGTATCCATCCTTCCACTGAGGGACATCTAGGTTGTTTCCAGCTTCTGGCTATTACAAATAAAGCTGCTATGAACATAGGTGACCAATGTCCTTATTGAATGGTGGGGTATCTTTTGGGTATATGCTGGATCCGAGGAAGCACTATTCCTAATTTTCTGAGAAAGTGCCAGATTGATTTCCAAAGTTGTTGTACAAGGTTACATTCCCACCAACAATGGAGGAGGGTTACCCTTTCTCCACATCCTCTCCAGCATGCAAAGGAGATACTAAGACTCATAGCCAAACTTTCGGCAGAATGCCGGAATCCTTATGGAAGAAGAGGGAGATAGAAAGACCTGGAGGGGACAGGAACTCCACAAGGAGGACAAAAGAACCAAAAATCCTGGGCCCAGAGGAGACTTCAGAGACTGATACTTCAACCAAGGACCATACAAGGATAGGACCTAGACTCCCTGTTCAAAGGAAGCCCATTGGCTGCTCAATTTCCAAGTGGGTTCCCTAGTAAGGGGAGCAGGGACTGGCTCTTTGATCACCTCCCCCTGGGGGTACAACCTTGCCAGGCCACAGAGGAAGATGATTGAGCCAGCCTTGATGAGACCTGATAGGCTCTAGGATCAGATAGAAGGGAAGGAGGTCCTCCCCTATTAGGGGACTAGGGAAAGGGCATAGGGGGAGAAGAGGGAGGGTGGGTGGAACTGGGAGGAAATGAGGGAGGGAGGTGCAGCGGGGATTCAAAGTAAATAAATTGTAATAAATATATTAATAAAATTAATTTTTTAAAAAAAAAGAAAAAAGAGAGAAAGAAAGAGATCACATCCCTGTGGAAAAACTCATGGTATAAATAATCAATGTGAAATGAAATTTGATATAACTTGTACCTGTGCCAATTTTTTTTTTTAGATGATGTTGACAAAATTTGAGGACAGTTTTTAAATGATGAGTGAATATGCACAATCAACTAAATACAAAGCAGAGTACGTGTGTGCTTGTGGTTTCAGTTTGAAAGGGGCAAGTACAAAAGCTTTTCATTAGGCTTAGGAAGAAGTGACAGCACATCTTTGAATTCTAAGGGTAAAAACTGGTAACAGGCTTCCATTACATTTTAATGGTATTGTGTACCTTAGTGATTTGAGTGGACATGAAGAAGTCAGAACGTGTAGAGCTGAAAAAGCCAATGAAGATGTGCAACTACAGACGATCAGCTTAAGAAAACAAGCGGTAGGAGAATGTTAGAAATAGTTTGGATTTTTTTACAGCTATGGACAGAGTGAAGAGAGGTGTGAACTTTGCAAAGGGTTACTTAAACTAAATTTGACAGAAAGATTCAATCAACAAATGAAAGAGTCGTTGACCCTGAGCTAGATAATAAAAACTGTAAAGAAGCGCTGCTTCTCTTGGGCTTAGAACAAGGAGACTAGAGGAAGCAGTCTTATTTAGACCCGACCTTTCATACCTGAAGCTTTAATTCACCAAGACACAGGAAGACTGCATCTGTTTAAGCGGGAATGTGCTTTTGTTTTGTAATGGCGATAACAAAATTGACAACAACATTACTCATTTTTATGATGGGTAACAAAGGGCTAAATGTTATAATTTTGTAAGTATCCATATTAGCTATTAGTTCTCTTAAAATCATCAACTGGAGCTTTAGAAACTAACCCAGGATACTAGCTTATTGCTTTTCCAGAAACAGAAGTTCCAAACCGGTGTGAAGTAGAGAAGAGATGAATGACAGCCATCTCATCAGCCCCAACTGTAGGCACAGAGACAGGAGAATTCTTGTGTGATCCCCTCTAGCCATACAGCATAAGCCTTGTGCTCTAATCAGCTCTTTCCCAAGCTTAGATTGACAAGACATTATTGTTTTCTTAACCTTTGCCAAGCTGAGGCACTTCACAAGCATTTTCTTTTCAGTAGCAGCAAGAGTAATTTATGGGTTATTTGTCCCTCTAGCTCTTTTCAGTTAGAATAAAAAACATATTTCTCAGCCTCATTTGTGCCTCCCTGTACTTCTAATTCTCTGCTGTCTTTAGCCATAGTCCTTCTCTAATACAAGCCTTATATTGATTTGCATAGTTTTTCAAGAGTATCAGTGTCTGATATGCTCTAATTATGGAAACCAAATATCATGAACTCTCTGAAACAGTTCCTACTTAAAATATTCTGTGCCACTGTTCTCATACGCGATTAGAAACATTCAGTGCTTCAACAAATATGACTATTTTCCATAACGCTCTTTCTAAATTCGAGTGACAAGACCTTTAAGAGATGTGATGGCCATGCACAGTTTTTAAGAACAGAAACTATGTATTCAGATAAACTTGAGTCTGCCATGTACTCACTGCAGACAGCAGGCAAATTCATTTGTTTGCTTCGGTTTTCTGTTTATCAAGAGATTATATGATTATTGATCGCTATGAAGATTAGATGGAAGGACCCATGTTGGCACACAACAAAATGCCTGGGAAAATCAGAAATCACCCACAAATGTTTGTTCCTAACATTTTTCAGCAACAGAATTCTCATAAGAACTGTGGGGGTGACCAAAAAATCATCAGGGGCCGCACAAAGTAAAAGAACATGAAAACTACGGCACTGCTGCTTGTCCCCATCGGCAGCGTGGCTAGCTGGCTAGGTGAGGGTTAATAGTGACTTTGCTGTTGAGAAATAAAATCTTCAAGGAAACAGTGAAGGTGGCTAGGTTTGGGTAAAGACATCCAGAAGAGAGGTAGAAAAATAGACAAGTAACTTAGTACATCATCTGCTTAATAAACTCTAGGGTCTTAAATGAGACCTTAAGAAAATTTGCTAGTAAAATGTGAAAAGAGGAAATGGATTTATAGAACAAAGATATACACTGAACAATTTTCAGTATTGATGGAACCATTATTTCAAACAGAAAGAGAATATGTAACCTAAGTCCGTCTCTATTCAAACTCCAAGGCTGAGGATTGTGATGGTTTACTTATTTTCTTGGTCCCTTTGTTTTTCTAATTAAAAACTTAAAGAAATTAACATAACCATTGGCAGTCACTGGCATTGCAAAATATTTCTAGATAATCCACAGGAAGTACTCAGTGTCTTGCCAAAAAGTTCGGGGGGGGGGGAATAGGAGATGGAAAGAATAAATAATTATTAAGCAAACTGACTGCTTAAAACAGAACAAGGAGTTATATGTCATCATTTCAGAAACAGATGATGGAAATGACAATGCAAATATTGTAATAAATAATATGTAGCTTGGCTGAGTTTTCATCTTTACATAATTGCATAGCTTAAATGAAGGTTTCTCACAAGATGTATAATTGTGATTTCAATTTACAGCAGTAAGATATTTGGTACAAAATAATTTATAAATAAAAAACAAGAATAAGTGCCTGATTTATAAATTTAAAAATATTTTTACTGTACGTGTTGTGCACTGACTCCTCTTTTTTATATTTATCTTTACTTTATGTGTACAGGTATTTTGCCTATATGTACGTCTGTGTGCCATGTGCACACAGCGCCCACAGATGTCAGAAGAAGGTGTCGGATGAAGTGGAGTTACAGGTGGTTGTTAGCCATGGGCGAGTGCTGGGATTCAAACCCATGTCCTCTGGAAAAGTAGAGTCCTCTTAAAGCAAGTACTCTTAGACACGGAGCCATCTCTCCAGCCCCATGTATCAACTCATACATTTCAAAAGAAAGGAAGAAAATGGAAAAAAAAATGATAGTTTAAAATTGAAACTGTATTCCACAAGGCACAGGAAATAAAGGAAATGCTGAAGAAAAAAATCTCATTTTCCTTATGTATGTCAGCCTAAATGAAAGCCTTGGCTTTTGATGGTATAGAGTAAGGAAAAAGAAAAAAAAATGCCAAGAATAAGAATATTTAATTTTATGATCTGTAAAATGATTTACAAAAATACATTTTTGTTTGCTTTGTTAATGTATATTCCCAGTAGCATCCAATGCATAGTAAGTACTTAGTAGATGGAATGAATGAATGAATAAATAAACAAATACTAATGAGTGATATTTGTACATCAGGCTAGAATAGAATATCAGGCCTGAATCTGAAGATGTAATAAAGACATAAATTAGGGGAAATATTTTAATCATTCTGTAGATATCTATTGCATGGGTATTTGGTACTAGGTACAATGTAGTAAGTGATAAATGAAAACAAAAGAGAAAAAGGAAAAGGAAAAGCAAAAGAGTAATATTAACTTGAAGAGCTGCTTATATTTGAGTACGGAGTGACTAATTATAAGTCATTGTTATTAGAATAAGGATAGGATCATACAATAGCCCTTCTGGGTACCAAGGTCAAGAAGAGAGGAGTGAATTGTGAAGGCAAGTTTTAGCTTTTCTTGAACCTTTATATACATACAGAGGTTCTTCAACACAGCTGAATACTAATTGTCCTCACGTGTCTTTGGGATTTCTTTCATCTCCTTCACTAAATCACATTATTTTTCCTATTCCAAAATATTTACCAAGCAAATGAAATTTGAGCAAGAATTGACAGTTATTATAAATTGCTATTTCAAATGTAACAAAGGAAAAGAAAAAGTAAAAAAGGAAGGGCTGGAGAAGATACGAATAAATTTGAGATTTTTAGAGTATTTTAAGCAAAGAAATAGAACTAGAGAACAAAATGCTAAAGATTCAAAAGTAAAATAAGATAATCAATAAAACAAGGTCACAGTCTATAACAACTATTTAATAATCTTTCTACTTTCTCAACCTTTGTAATTCTTCTCCTGGATAGCAATTTCAACTGACAGCTGAAAATGGAAAGCCATTTAATGAGAATGTCTTCATCCTTCTGCCATCAAACCTTCTGGCTAAGACTAGCAGCAACATGCATCATTGCCTTCTCTGATAACTCATCTGCCGCCTGCCTCTTTGTCAAGCGAAGAGACATTTTTTTTTCTCCTGTTCAACCCATGTGTGCAAGACCTGTCTCCTTCATGTTTCTCAGCAACCCCATCCTGTTTACATAAATTTCTTCTCTCTCCTACATTTTCAACCTTTTCCTTTCTTGTCCTCCCTTCTTGATTCTTCCCTTTGTAATACCATCCCACCTTAAAACAACGCAGATTGACACGTCTTAACTTCTGTCTCTCTGCCTCACTTTACGGCCGAGTATCTCAAAGTCATTAAGGCTTCCTCGGGTCTCTTTCACCATTCAATTCATTCTAATCTAGTTTCCACTCCTGTCACTATGAGGCAGTAGCAAATGCTGATGTTGCTAATGTCCGAGGGTTTCAATTCAGTGGATACTTTTCAGTCTTCTTCATGTCTAACGTCTCAAAAGTGTTTGAACGGTTAACCTTATCTCGCTACCTCAAATAATCTTTTCTTTTGGCTCCAAGGCCTCACTCTCCTAGTTGGCCCATTTTCCTAGCTGCCCCATTCTAGGTCCTTTCCACAGCCTTAAGACTTTGTTCTAGATTGTCTTTCTTTATGTTCTAATTCCTAGATCCTATGTTCTTTATAGCCTCAAGGCTTTATCTAATATCTATTGGCTAATGACCCTCAAACTGATCACGATAATTCAAACCTCCTTCTGAGCTTCAGCTCACTGTCCCTATCTCCATTTGGATGTCTTTCATAAAGCTAAAAAGCCTCAGGATGAACTGCTTTTGATCCCCATTTCAGAGATTAGTTGTTCAGTCAAGTAAATTGAAACCAAGCAGTTATTCATGGAATTTTCCCTCCCTCACTGAAATCAGGCTGTGGCCAGCTCTTGTGTTTTGTCAGCTCTACAACCTATAGATCTTCTATACTCTAGAAGATTCCTCTAGAACCTAGATGGAAAAGGGTATGTTTATATTCTGTAGCTCAAGATTAAACTACCAGAACCGGATATTTGTAGATTTTTAACTTAAAAAACATCATGGCTATCCATAACACTTAGAATCAAATGACAGCGTCAGAAATGTTTACGTCCCTACCCTTCTGGCGGCGCCAACCTCTGTCTTTGTTCCTATCATCTCACATCTAATCATGTTTTCCCACTTCTATGACTATGATTCATGTCTACTTGTGTTTATCATCATGATGATTTAGAAACTATAAAACATCTCGGCTTCTCTACATACAAACTCAGGAGTCCCTTAGCCTGATTCTCCCAAGTTATGATGGAACTTCAGGACAAAAAATAGTCTTATGCAGTTATAAGCAAGCATTGGATGTCTTTTCATCTACAATATGAACAGTGAAGACATAATAAAGTGTTTTCCTCCTTTGCTATGCCAGACAATATACTTTATTAAATGAGAAGAAACCAAAAATTATTATCCAGCAGTGTTAATATAATAAGGCTTCATTTTACTCTGTAAGAGTAATTAGGAATTTTTTCACTGTACCTTATTTTAAATAATTTAATTTTTTTTAGAATCCTGGGTTAAGATGAAAAGCAACTGCTTTAGAATTCACAAGTTGTTTTCATTTTTTTAGATAAAAATAAACAGAAGCCAAGTATTCTTTTCACTTTGGCATTTAGATTTTTTTTTTTTTCATGTGATAAAAAAGCAATGTTGCCTTCTGGGTGTAAGGAGAGCTTCTAGCTGTAAGAGTCAATCAATCAGGAAGTGCATTTGTGGGTAGGAGTTGTGAAAAATTATCGGCTTGACCTTGAAAAAAGAAAAATAATTGAGACTGGTAGCAACTAGCACTCATTTTCCAGGTGCTGCTGTCTTTCACATTTTCTAATTTGATTTTAAATTTCTCTCCCCTGCCACCTACTCCCACATATTCACGTGTTATCATCATAATGTACGTTAGGGAGCCCTCACAGCTGGCTCAGAGGCTTCTTCCAGTAGGCTAATATCATCTTGACTCAGTGATGCTGTGCATAATGTAATCTAATGAAGCTGTGCCTGAGAAGCATTAAACATAAAAAGTTCACCCATCCAAAGCAACAGCAAGCAAGAGTACAACAAGATCAACAGAATCACTTTGATTCCTAGAAGTTAATGAGATTTGTGTCCTTGGGTATACACCTTTGGAACTGTAGGTGGTCATTGAGTTGAGAAGACACAAAATAATAGGATCACGAGATTGGAAAGGATAAACCCTGTATTCCACTTAGCTGTTTAATTTTTAAATAATCTCATCAACTTTTTACTGCATTCAGTTTTTACGTAGCTGAACATAGGTCTTGTTCTCCATTTTCAATCACCTTTGATCAGTGGGAAAAGGCATAAAATATCTCTGGAGAGGAGCTTTTCAATCTTCACTGCAAAACAGGACATGAGCAGAGCTTTAAGAAAGCAAATATCAGGGCTGGAGAAATGGCTCCGAGGTTAAGAGCACTTGTTGCCCTTCCAGAAGACCTGCAGTTCAATTCCCAGCACCCACATGGTGCTCACAGCTCTCAGTAACTTCAGTTCCAGGGCAACCAACATTCTCTTCTGCCCTAATGGGCAACAGTCAAGCACGTGGTGCACAGGTATATGCAGGCAAAATAGTCATACATGTAAAATAAATAAATCAGTTTTTTAAGCCCTACGTTTGCAGACTCTTAAGAGTGATGAAACAAATATGAATCACTGGAGGTTGAATCCACAACTCAGAATTTTTGAGCCTTCCAAAACGAATCCAAAGGAAATCAAGATGAGGAGCTACTGCTTTAAGAGTTACACCCCAAACTGATAAAATTATATATGAGTAAAAAACTTATCCCTCTACTCCATTTACCTAGTGGTTCTAAAATAAAATGTCTTGGAAATTGTTAGCTGAAGCTAAAGAAAAAAATAGATTACTTTTGGAAAGCATGTGTGCTTAGAAATAGAAATGACAGGCGTCACATACAGCTCCCATTTGTTTTTTAGCCCTTGAGGGAACAATCCTTTTCTTAAACTCCTAACTGCTGTGAATATAAGATAAGTCTCGTATCTTAAGATCTTGGCTGAAAAAGTTTCCTCTAATATCTAATTCTTTGCAGTCACTACTATCTGTTTTTATAATGTTTTACCATTTTTTTCTCATGTAAGATATGATATCATCCAAGTAACCTTTTTTTTGTTTTAGCATACTCAAGGATGAATCTCCTCTACACTCTGGTAACGATATTGCAAAGAAGCCCACATGTAGAAATTCTCAAGACATACAAATTAGGTAATACAGTAAGACTGTAAAACATCTCAGGGTTCTTTTCCTTTCCCATTTATAACATATAGAGTATGCCCTAGTTTGCTTCGCTCTTGCTGACCAAAACTAAGTAGGTGGGGAAAGGGCTTATTTAGCTTACAAGTTATAGTCTCTCATCAGGGGAAGCTCACTGTAGGAATCCAAGGCAGGATCTTTTTTTTTTTTTGTTTTATTTTTTTTTTTTTTTTTTTTTTATATTTTATTTTTCTTTTTAGTTACATTTTGTTAACTCTGTGTCCCAGCTGTATCCCGCTCCCTCATTCCCTCCCCAACCCCACACTCCCTCCCTGGTCTCCTCCCTGCCCCTTTCCAAGTCCCCTGATAGGGGAGGACCTCCTCCCCTTTCATCTGACCCTGTTTTATCAGGTATCTTCAGGGCTGGCTGCAAAGTCCTCCTCTGTGGCCTAACAGACTGCTCTTGAGACAGGAACTATGGAGAATTATTGCTAATTAGCTTTCTTTGGTTTGCTCAGCTACTGTTCTTATATAGCCCAGGCCCACCTGCCTAGGAATGGCAACTCCCACAGTGGGCTGGGGAGCAATTAAGAAAAAGCCCCACAGACATTTCTGCAGACCAATCTAAAGGAAGCAATTCCTCAGGTGAGGGTCCTTCTTCTCAGGTGACTCTAGTTAGTGTCAAGTTGATAAAAACTAACCAACATAAAACATTAAGAACCGAAAGTCTTAAGTCTTACACTATCACATTCTAGTGGTCAGTTACCAAGTCAGCTCATTGCCAGAGGAAAATATTGTGATATATCTCATGGCTTGACTCAAACAGATAATCCAAGTGCTTTAATCACCTTACACATCTAAGCCTACAAACAAATAGCAGGCATAATTTTGATTTTCTTTCTTTTCTAGGTTAAATATATCCTAACTTCTTTAGTGCTTCCTTGTAAAACATGGCTTTATGTTCTCAGTATCTTAGATACTTTCTTCTTGAATTCCTTTTGAGACAGGGTCTCAGTGTGTAGCCTTGGTGACTTGGAACTCCTTATGTAGACCCAGCTGATTTCAAACTCACAGAGACTCACCTGCCTCAACTCCCCAAGTGCTGAGATTAAAGACACCTGCCAAATATGTTTTTCTATTAATGTCTATGGATGCCTGTAACCCTTTAAATTATTGATCAATTAGAGTGCAAGCAATGAATAAGAATGAAGTCATGAGTTGGTCAAGGTAAGACTTTGGAAGACAAAGGAAGTTTTGGAGGAGGAGTGGGTCGGGACATCATTTTGGTCATTAATATTTTGGCGACTGTCAGCTGGCAGTTGGGCCTTTAAGTCAGGAGTTCAAGGGAGAGAAGACTGAGCCATAAATGTTGCAAGTATATACATTTGAGAGTCACTGGTATTTAGATGGTATTTAATGGATGGTATTGGATCAAGCCACCAAGGTAAAAATAGAAAAGAGGCTGGGGATGTAGCTCAGTGGTAAAGCAATTACATAACAGGAACAAGGCTCTGGGTTTGACCCTTAGCACAAGAAAGAATGGGGAGGGGTGGAATGGGGAAGGAGGGAGATAAAAGAGGAGGGAAGGAGAGTAAGAAGGGAGACAGACAGAACTAAAGATCTTCAAAGACGGAGCCCTCAGGCACTCTCATATAAACTGAGCAATGACCAAGAAAAGAGTGAAAAGGAATTGTGAATACAGATGAAGCTGAAGAACAGGGCAATGTGAAGGGAGGTGCTGTGCTACTGAGCCAAATGTTGCTGAAAGTCTAATAAGACAAGGACAGAGGGTGTATTTACACAAGTGATTGTAGTAGTTAGGATGAAAGCTGATAGAGAGCACATTCAAGAAATAGCAGAAAGAGAATATTATAAAATGGGAAGGAACAATCCCTTGGGATATTGTACAGTTTTGCTATAGTGTATAATATTGCATATCCTGAGAATTTCTACTTAAAGAGAAGTGGCTTATGAACTGCAGGGGAAGTAAGATCAAAAGGAGTTGTTGTTGATTTTTTTAAAGGTAGATAATAAAAAAAAATAGGTGGTTAGTTGCTTTTTTTGAGGAATGTTCACTAGAAACAGGAAAACTAATGGTGCATGAGAGCTGAGGAGAATCGCTGAAAGATAGCCTTAGATGGAAGAGGAAGGTAGACCCACACACAGGTTGAAAGACTTGCCCTACCTCAGTGTAGAGTTTATCTGTAACAATGGGGAAAAGACAGAATATACAGACACCGATGTGCTAGGGAAGGCATAGGAGGAGGGGCTGCTTTGGAGAGTTCTTTAAATATTGTTTCTGTTTTCTTAGAGAAAAGGGAAGCAAGATCACAAGTTAAGGGTGAAGATAATGAGGAAGTGTGGAACACGCAAGAAGACAGGAAGGAATGAAAAGCTTCACAGAGTGGGAGTATAATTACTAGGCAGCATGAAAGTTAATGATTATGAATGTAAAGTGAGGCCAGTCAGAATGTCTCTGTTTTTCTCTAGCCATGTGAACTAAACAAGCACAGGCAACTAAGAGACATAAAATGGTATTTAAGCATGACTGGGCTGAGAACAATATAGTGAGGGAACAGAAAGAGGCTGAGAGTGAGGGGTTGGTATCATAGCTGATCATATAACTTAAGGTAAAAAAGGAGATGAAAACTTGACTGACTAGAAGACATTAGAATATATATTTTATTGCTCTTGGTGGGTTCAAGGGATTGTTAGGATTGAGGTACTGGAATAAACGAACTAGAAAGGTTTGAGGGGATAATAATGAGAGGGGAAAGCTCCAACCTGAGGTTATGCTCAAGGTTTCAGAACTGACACTTCAGCAGTTACTAGTTTAAAAATGTAACCAGGAACCAACAGCTGCATGGCCCAGCGACCTAGGATAGAACCAAACATGACTGGAAGAAAAGTCAATGAAATAATTCCTAATGATAGTCTAGATACAGAGAGCCGCAGCCAAACATCAGGCAGATCTTGGGGAACCCAGCAGAAAAGAGGGGGGAAGGATTTTAGGAGTTAAAGGTATGAGGACAACAGGAGAATACAGCCCACAGAATCAGCTAAGAAGGGCTCACAAGGGCTATGAAAACTCAAGTGACCATCAGGGAGCCTCTTGTGGGTCTGACCTGGGTCCTCTGCATATATGTTATGGTTGTATAGCTTGGTGTTCTTGTGAGACTCCAGACAGTGGGTGGGTGGGTAAGCGGTGCCTCTGACTCTCTTTCCTGCCTTTGGGACCCTTTTCTTCCTAGTCCAGCCCTGATATAAGGGTTTGTGCCTGGTCTGGTTGTAACTTGCTATCCATGGGAGGCTTGCTGTTTTCTAAGAAGAGTGGATCTCAGGGAGAAGGGAGAGGGGGAAGGAGGGAACTGAGACGAGTGGAGAAGAGGGGTGATTCAGCTGGGATGCCATGTATGACAGGTTTTTTTTAACAACCTGTAGAGTGCCTAAATGAGGGTGGAAGACAGTCACAGGAAGAGAGAAGAGTTAAAAAACTAAAAAGTTAAGCAGTCGGTAGAAACATCTATACATGTAAAGAAGTCTAAGAACGAAGACAGCTGTACTACTGGAGAGAGTGACAGAAATGAGGAGGAGTGATCTTCTGGAGGTCAGCACACGACTGCAAAGAAGGGGGAAGTGGGTGGAAGAGACATCTGATGGCATAAAAACCAAATCTTGGGAGGGAAATGAATTGGAGGTTGTTTTGCATATTTTCTCTTCATGCAACACACTTGATATATTCGTTCTCATATGTATTGTATTTTTATTTGTGACTTAGGTGGAGTTGTGAAGTAAAATTTTAAAGAGAATCCTGAGTAATGCCACTAGAAACCACCTTCTAGTCTGATACTGGCTTAATAGCAAATATAGTAATTTTAGTATCTTCTCTGTCAACGAGGAACCCAAAGGTGTTAAGACATGCCATGTTTTGCTGAACGTTAGTGTTTTGTATCAAGTGGGAAGACTTTCAGGCTAGAACATACAGTTTCTAATAATCCACAAATATATTCTCAAGGCCCTTCAACTTCCTCTCAGAACTCCTTCTAATGAGTTGCTCTGATAGACACTGGAGAGATGGCTCAGTAGTTAAGAGTACTTGCTACTCTTCCAGAAGACCTGGGTTCAGTTTCCATCACCCTCACCATGACTCACAACTCTCTGTAATTCCAATTTCAGGGGATCTGATATCCCCTTCTGGCCTCTGAAAGTACCAGCCTGTGGCAAATACCCATCCACATAAAATAAAAGTAAATTAAGTTTTAAAGTTGCTCTTATGTTTTCATTTATTAATCTCTTAAAAACCAGTACAAACATATTTAATATAATTTGAATGACCCCTTATAATCAAGGACTGCCATCCTACACCTGTTTCTACATCTGTATTTATCGTCACATTGATGCTAAACATAGCTACTTTGGTTTTGTTGTTTGTTTGTTTCTTTCTTTTAGTTTATGGAAAAACAAAAAGATTTCTTAATACTGAAATGATGTGTACATACCAAAATCAGACCAACTGACATCCTAGCATCCTCAATAAGTGATGGTTTCGCAATGTTTCAAATAAAGAAAAGATGTGGGTGACCTGAGTCATCTCATGGCATATGGTAGAATTGGAAGACCAAACCCATGGAAATCAGAATCACATATCCATGGGTAGCAGTAATTTTATTTCCTCCAACTTCTAAACAATATTAATAATTATGTAATTTACTGAGATTGATTTAAAATCATAGTGATTTTGAAATTTGTTAGTCTTTATACTGGATGATCTTGATTTAATGTTTCATTTCAATTTAATCATGATTAAAATAAAAATAATATGCATAGATTCTTCCATACTTCCCTCATAATAGGGACTATATAGTATCTAAATCAAAGGACTATTAATCTTTTCCATTTCTCTTGTATCTTTTATTTAACAATTTTGATTTTTAAAGATGAGAAAGTTAAATATCCTGGACACATATGTCCTTTGGGGTTCCATGTTGGCAACTAGAATTTACTATTCATATTTTTACATACTGTAAAGTCAGTCTGGTATGTCACTAACAAGAGACTCATCCTCCAGCCACCCTCACCAATCTCAAGAGCTTACACAACAAAGGTTTGTATCAGCTTCATACTACATGTCTGTTTAAGGAAGGCTAGGAAACTCTCTTCCTCATAGTCTCTCAGATATGGACGCCTATCACCAGAACAAGTTGGCCACACCGACTTTTGAAGTGTCCACCTAGAAAAGCAATATACCAGTTGCAATCATATTTCATTGGCCAAAGAAAATAACCTGGCCACATTTCACCTCAAAAGGAAGAGCAGTGTATAAGTGATAGAGGAAATGATTTTGTGGCTGATTCCTTTGGCATAAGGTTACCCTTGGAGTCTCTTTGGATAAATATCACATTCCCCAGTTTGGAATACATATCTGTCTTAGTTAGGGGTTTTGCTAACAAACATTTAAAACTGACTTTAGCTAACTTAAACAAAAAGAAATTCATGAAGAGGACTAAAGTGGTTGGATAAACAGGTTCAGAAAGACCAAGAACCAGGCCAGTTATGGATGTCTCAACAGTAAGAATAAAGAATTGCCTTTACAGAGTGCCCCTAGGAAGGTGAATAAAGTCTACATTTTGGTGTACATTTGGTCTACATTCAGTCATTTTGATGCTTATGGGGGGGGGTGAGAACGGATTAGCTGTATGGAGTCACATGTCAACCACATGGCTTTGGAACAACAAAGCACCCCAAATCACACCCTGCTTTTATGGAGAAAAATAATTTCTCAAAAGAAAAAAACAATGTGTTATAAAACAAAGAAAAAAGGAACAATGTACAGCTAAGTGTAATTCTCTTTTGAAATTTTTGATGTTCATTAGGCTGTCTCCCGGCATCTCTTCCATTCTTGATTCCTGAGACTGAGACATTATTCACTGATCTCGTAATCACAGCACAGGAAACTGACAACAACAGCAAGATCTTGCCTTCCCACAATCCTTTTGCCTGGGGACATGCTGTATAGCGGGAAATCTTTCACTATGATAGCCATTGTTCTGTGTAATCATTATCTCCAGAAGAGGTTTAACATCAAATAGTCATTGAGAAAACAGTCCATGGATCAATTTGTGACACTTGGATTGTAACCATAATTTATCAGAGCAAGACCACTTGGCAAGAAAATAAAGGGCCCTGAGAACAGCCTTTAAAGTCTGCCGCCTGGGAAACCTGGGTTATAACAATTGGGCTCGGTGTTAAGAGCAGTGCTCTAGAGGGAGGGCCTGCAAGGCCTTAGATACTGGGACTGTGGTTGGGGAAAGGAGCCACATTCAAACATTTATAAAATAAGAGTATGAGCACGGAATGCTTTCTCTCCCAGGAAGAGTATGAACACAACATGCTTTCTCTCATTCTGCGCTTGGAACATCTGACCTTTGAAATTTGGCTACCACTGAGTACTTCATAAGCACCACCTGCTTTTTCCTGCTTTGGCAAATCAGTTATAAATAAAATGAGTTATTAATATCTGGCAGTGCAGCTCCCAACACCGAATAGAAAGTTTCAGCGACTACTCTACTGAGACCTTGAAGACAGATGGACCAAGCATGCGTGCATTGTTTTGAAAAGACAGCCGTTTGCCGGGGAAGGCCAAAATCACGTTCTGCACAGTCGCCGCTTCTGCAGGCTGAGTGCTCTGATCACCAGGGAGAGGACTCCGCATACAATAAAGAAACAATAGCAGGAGTCTGGGGCGCACTTGAACTAGGTACTTTTAGGTCTTGTTTAATTTCTTAAAAAAAAGAGGACACTGAAGTGAAAGAATCACTGGATATGCTTACAACAAAGCATTTTGTAAGTCCGATTCTCCAAGTACAGTCTCTCATTGCACACAAATTCAACAATCTCGATGCAGCGTTAGCTCTCTCAAGCCATGACTAACTACTGATTGGCAGAGTGGTCCAAACACAGAAAGACATACGAAGATAGGAAAATGAGCTTCCACGCTAGCTTCTTGTTAAATTCTCATTTCCATTCCCTAAATGAATTCCTGCTGACCTAAGAATTGACATAGATTCTGAACTCCCATCAAACTTCTAGACAAGAGATTAGAGGTTAGTAGTAAATCTGATAAAAAAAAAATTAAATTTTAAAAGAGTAAAAGTGAAATAAAGAAAATATTAGTAACCATTCATTCCTTAGCCCAAAGCTTTCGTTAGTTTTCCTAGGAAGGAATTTGGGACATAATGATCTATATTTTAAGGATTCACATCAAGAATCATCTTAGAAATGCATTAATAGGATGCCACTGCTGGTCATACAGTGGATAGGTGCTTTGCAGGGATAGCTTACATGGAGTTACTAGATATAAAGCTGAATCTAACGACATCATTATCCTGATTAAAATATCGCACTGGCTTCCCACTGATAATCACAATGAACTCTGAAGACTTCGCCACGTCTGCACAATCCTATTGATCTGGAGTTGTCATCGATTCTTACCCTTACTCCTGCTAACACACTCTGCTCACTTAGACCTCTTTTCATTTCTCCCGACAACCTAAGCCCCTTCTCACTTTGCAGTCTTTTTAATTCCTAGCCTCTTTAACGAGGATACCCATCCTCTTGTTTAAACTTAAACACCTTTCAGGCCCACGTTTAGCCCACCTTCACCTCTTCTAATTCACAAAAGGAGGCTCCACACACCTGCCCTCGTTTGCTTCCTATTGCCGCGATAAACGCCATGACAAACGCCATGACCATAAGCAGCTGAGGGAGGAAGCAGTTTATTTGGCTTACACATTCAATCATGGCCATTCACTTAGGGAAGTCACAAAATTAACCAAAGCAGGAACAGTTGCAGAAGCTGTGAAGGAAAACTGCTTCCTGGCAGAACCCCTACCTTGCTCCACCAGTTTTCTTATACAGCAACCCAGGCTCATCTGCCTAGGGCTGACACCACCCACAGTAGGCTGGGCCCTCCCACTTAATTAGCAATTAAGAAAGTTACCCATAGGTCAATCTAATGGAAGCAATTCCTCAACTGATATTCCCCCCTCCCAGGTGACGCTAGGTTGTGTCTAACCAGCACACAGGACTCACTGTAGTATTGGGGTTGGGGTGCCCTGACTTTACAGAACTAAAAAGAATTATTAATTGATCATTTGTGTGGCTGACTCCTTAGTATCTATTGCCTACATTAGACTGAAAGTTCCATGGTGTCAGGGACCTCATCTGTTTCAGTCATTTTGTATATTAAAATACAATACAGGGACTAGGAAGATGGATCCATTAGTCAAGTACTTACAGGGCAAGAAGAAGAATCTGAGTTCAGCTCCCAGCACTGATGTAAAACGTCCAGAGCAGTGGCTCACACCTGTTAGCTCAGTGCTGGGGGTGAGGGGAGCAGAGACAGGAGGACCTCTAGGTCTTGCCAGCCAACCATTCTAGCTGAAGTGGCAAGTTCCAGGTACAACGAGAGACCTTGTCTCAAAAAATGAGATGGAGGTGGTAGAGTAAAACAAGATTTCAACTTCTGGTTTCTGCAAACATGTGCTCACCTGTGAATATTCCCTCTCTTTCTATCTTTCCTTCTCTCTCTCTCTCTCTCTCTCTCTCTCTCTCTCACACACACACACACACACAAAATTGAGAATGCACACACACACACACACACACACACACAGACAGTGCCAGATATATGGTTGGCACTCAACCAATTCTAAAGAGTGAATGAATCTCAGAATCTCAGTACTAAAATTTAAGGCTCTTAATTTAAGCTCAGCTTTAATTCTGTCACAAATCAAGGGTAAAGAGACTATGGTATCAAAATGCTGAAATGAGTAATAAATTATTTCCCAAGTTCTTAAGTAGGTTGTTTTCAATTTTTCATTTGTACACAGATTTTAAGGGTGGAACATGTCCTTAATATGTCCTTCTGTTACATGTGGAGTCCCATTCTGATTCAAACTGGTTAATATACCAAAAATATGCTTGAGGGTAGTGCTATTCCAAATACACAGAGCTATAGCTTACAGTAGTATCTCTAAAGGAATAGCAATTCTTAACTTCTACATTAAAACAAACAAACAAACAAACAAAACAAGAGTACATTGGCCCTATTCAATGCTTCTCTGACAGAGATGGCTGAGGGGCCTAGGGATTCTGCTATGGCAATAGATACCCTCCTTACAGTTGATAGATTTAGACAATTTGTTTGCTAACTCCACACAGACCTCACTCCTCCCTTGATCTACAATGGAGTAACAGAAAGCAGGAGCATCACATATGGGAAGGATGCTCTGAGGGGGACGGTTCTGAGTAATACTGAGAAAGACACCCCAAAGTTAACCACTGCTTGTAAATCAGATGTTCAGATACCATGCCTAGTAACTGAGACACTATAGCCAAAACAATAGTTACAAGATTCTGGTAAATAATTTATGTAAAAGCAAGATGATTTATACCTACTCGGCATAGACAACATCTTACTTGTATCTGGAATTCTTGTACTTATCTGCCAGGCCAGATACAGGAGCTTTCTTCTATAGATACTGTTAGCGGAAGGCTAACAATATCTTTGCTCACTCCCTACCCCCTTTTTAACATTATCTATTAGTCTACTGCGTTCTCTGTCATTGTGGGTTTATCTCTTAATATAATCCCCAAGGTTGGAGTTTATCATTCATCCTCACATTTTTAGATTGACTTAAAATGAGATGAAGACATCTTAACCTCACTAAAATACTTTATACAGCATATTTTAAAAAAAAAAAAATCTCTCCATGAAATGGTTCTGCAAAAAATCCTATCAGCTTTGTGTGAATTTCTGTGCCTCACCCCTAAATTCAAAGGCACAATTTAAGTTGAGTGTCTTGACATTCGTCCTCTTCATTCTCTATCTCATTTCCACTCTCATTGACCTGAGATGGTTCTAAACAAGAAAAGAGGATGATTAATGGGTAGGGCTTAAGGTGACAGGTGGGAGGAGCTTGAGGTGAGTAAGTTTCTACAGCAGAGGGCTGGAGGCAGCAAGATGCTTGCTTATTAAGAGAACAAGAAAACTTCAAGTTATGAGGTGCTCGTTTAAGTTTGAGGATGCCTGCGGAACAGGTTTTCCCCTTTTGATTGATTTTGTTGTTGTTGTTTTAGCACATTTTATATTATTGGTGTAGCTAAAACCTGTTTACCTTAACAGCAGTCCAAGTATAATAAATGGAAACTGACAGGCCTTAATCCCATGAAGAACAGAGGATCACAGGAATATGGCAAAATGGAGAGTGCCCATCTGAGAGAGGCAGCTGCTGCTTGGTTTAAATGGAGTGCTGCCATGAAGGAATGTGGGCACTGTGTTATCAGTATTTTCTATTTTTTGAAAGAAGTCAGAAATCTAGACTCTCATATGAGGTCTCTTTTTATGTTGTTTTTCTCAGCGTTGAGTCAAACTAGTGCTTTCTGTGACTTTATAAGACAGTATGGCATTCC
The DNA here is from genome assembly GCF_907164565.1 of Psammomys obesus. NCBI lineage: Eukaryota > Metazoa > Chordata > Mammalia > Rodentia > Muridae > Psammomys > Psammomys obesus. Next base: position 15,925,254 of record NW_026596064.1, read on the forward strand.
CCCCCCCCCAGAGACATTGACATCCGTTCTACTTCCACTGACTCACTTGATGAGAACAAGAAGTCCACACGCTAATGCAAATAAAGAGGAGTGGAGCATGGAGACAGCCCATCGGGTACAAAGATGAGGACCGATGTATAAGTATTATATGCCTATGTAATATATGTATCCCCTGACTGAGTCCTAGAGATGTCAAAAATATGTATAATAATAAAAAAATTCCTTTTTTAAGAGGAAGAAATTCTAAGAGAAGATTATTAAGAAACACAGAAATCTAGAATTATGATGTTTCTGGTAAGAGCTGATCTTTTAAAAAAATCAATGTTTGTTGGTATTAAAAACAAAAAGACGAGCATTATAGGACTAACAATAAACTTTAAGATGTTACTTACCTGCGTTGCAGTCGGGAGGAGCACCAAAAGGCTTTCATATATTGCTGATGTTTCTTCTTCTCCTTTCTGTCTTAACCAATGAAGGGTATAGGCATGTGACTGTCCATCACAGATATTTATAAATTTTTTTACATAACAAAATGCTAAGTTTGTTTTAAAAGAATCAGTGTCAGGTCATTGTGAAATTGTGCATGTTGTATTTTCTGACAGTTGTGTAATCTTTTCAAAGCCAAGGGAAACCCTGTAGATCTCTTTCTCAGCCTCCAACAGAAAGTGACAGGAGCCTGTGAACCACTTCAGGTTGGCAGAGACACTGAAGGGTCAGCAAAAATACGCCAGCTAATAGCACTGCTATTAGCTGCCTGGCAATTGCACCCTAGACTTGGGTTTGCCCCCTGAGCGCAGCTATGGCTGCTAGAGAATGACTGTGCTCAGGAGTCAGTCATGCTAGGTGGGAGGAGGTAATGAGGAGGGTTTAGCGATCCCTGAGTAACACCAGGTGCCCCAGCAGGAGCACCGATTGCCATCTACTGTCACCGCCACCCTCTTTCAAATTAGCATTCACACAACAGTTAACAGCATGAAAACAAAACCAAATAACAACAAAGCCTCACACACAATTACCTGATCTCTGCCTGGCACAGACTGCAGAAGGAAAAAGGAGAGGTTGCTTTGTTGTTGTTTGTATTGCATAACTAAAAACTGACGTGCAGGACAGCCTTTCCCAGATCAGTGAGCATATTGTACTGACCTCAGACCCAGATTTCCTTTGTATGCTGACTCAACGCTTCACCTAACCCAAGCTTTTGTTTCTATTATGTTTTCATTTTTGTTTCCAAATTACAGTTATTCATTTGATTACTTACTTATTTGTGTATGGGCGGAGGGGGGTGGTGTTGCGTGCGTGAACATTCACATTTTAATGTGCTACTGGTATGAAAATCATAGGATGCGGTGGTTTGAGTGAGAATGACTCACCTAGGCTCACATAGTTGAGGGCTTGGTCTCCAGCTGGTGGAACTGCTTCAGGAGGGTTAGGAGGTGTGGCCTTGATGGAGGCATGTCACTGCAGTTGGGCTTTGAGGTTTCAAAAGGTCCTGCTATTCCTAGACAGCAATCTATGTATCTGTCTGGCTATCTAACCATCTGTCTGCCTGCCTGCCTGTCTGTCCATCTGTGTGTCTGTCTGTCTAGTCTATCTGTCTGTCTAGTCTATCTGTCTTTGTCTCTCTTTTTCTCTGTCTCTTTCTGCCTATTGTCTCTCTCTCTCTCTCTCTCTCTCTCTCTCTCTCTCTCTTTCTCTCTCTCTCTTTAATCTTTGCCTACTGCTTGTGGAGCAGATATAATCACTCAGCTGCTGCTTCAGTGTCATGCCTGCCTGCTTGCCTGCTGTCATTTTTTCTGCCATCATGGTCATGTACTCAACCTCTGCAATTATAAGCTCCAATAAACTTTTTCTTCTATAAGTTGCCTTGGTCATGGCATCCCTTCATAGCAATTGAGAAGTAAATAAGACAAAGGAAAACACACAGGAGTTGGTTATCTCCTTCTACTATGTGGACCCCAGGGATGCAACTACAGTTGTAAACCTTGACAACAAGTACTTTACCAGCTGAGCTATCTCGCTGGCCCAGCTAGCCCAGCTTTTAATAGTGATTTGAATGTGATGAAGTGAATCCAAGATTTCAACCCTGAAAGAACGAATAATTAATGGAAATCTGTAATTTCTATAAATGATTGCTGGAGAATTATCTACTGGTGGTTTATGTTTTTTTTTTAACTTATTTATTTATTTACTTATTTACATCCTAACCGTAGCCCCCTCCCTCCTCTCCTCCTGTTCCAACGCTCCCTCCCTCTTCCCCCCCCCCCCCTTCCCTATCCTTGAGAAAAGGGAATCCCCAACAACAGCAAACCCCCCCCCCCCCCCCCCCCGCACATCAAGTCTCATCAGGCCTGACCACATTCTCTTCCATGGTGGCCTGGCAAGGCAGCCCCGCCAGTGATTGAAAAGCATACAAGAGAGTCCTTGTCAGAGACAGCCCCTGCTTCCCTTACTAGGAAACCCATTTGAATACCAAGTTGCCCATTGGATGCATATGTGTAGAGGCCTAGGTCCAGTCCATGCGTGGACCTTGGTTGGTGCTTCAGTCTCCACAAGTTCCCCACCCCCTGGGCCTAGGTTAGTTGGCTTTGTTAGTCTTCTTTTGGAGGGCCTGTCCACTCCAGGTCCTTCTAGCCTTCTCCCCATTGTTCCACAAAGCTCCCTGTGCTCTGCCCAAACTTTGGCTGTGAGTCTCAGCATCTGTTTTGATCTGTTGCTAGGTGGAGCCTCTCAGAGGACAGCTATGCTAGGCTCCTGCCTGTAAGCATAGCAGAGTGACCTTAATAGTGTCAGGAGTTAGTTTGCTCCCATGGTGTGGGTCTCAGATTGGGTCAGGCATTGGTTGGATATTCTCTCAATCACTGCTCTGTCCTTATCACTGCACATCTTGTAGGCAGGGCAGATTTGGGTCAAAGTTTTTTGTGGGTAGATTGGAGTTCCCCTCTTTCCAATAGGAGTCCTGTCTGGATAGAGGGCAGCCTCTTCACCCTCCATGATCCCCACTACTATGGGTCTCAGCTAGAGTCACCTGCCCTGTTGTTGGTCTCCAGCTTGTCTCAGAGATGCCCGCACCAATGGTATTTCTTCTCTCTGCAAGCCTTCTGCCCTCCCACCCCACCCACCCCACTCTTTCCACATCTGATCCTCACCCTCATTTCCCTCAATACTCCCTCTCCTACCCTGTTCCCTCTCTTCAATCACTCCTACTGTCTATTCTAGTTCTCCTTCTGAGTGAGATTCAAAGATCCTCCCTTGAGCCCTCCTTGTTACTGAGCTTCTTTGGGTCTGTGAATTGTAATATTGTTATCCTATACTTTATGGCTGTTACCTGCTTATAAGCGAGTGCATACCATATGTGTCTTTCTAGGCTTAAATTACCTCACTCAGGATGATCTTTTCCAGATTCACCCTTTTCCCTGCAAATTTCATTATTTTCTTTTTTTTTTTAATAGCTGAGTAGTATTCCATTCTGTAAATGTGCCACAGTTTCCTTACCCATTCTTTATCTGAGTTGTTTCCAGTTTCTGGCTATTACAAATAAGCCTGTTGTAAACACAGTTGAGCAAATTTCCTTGTTGTATGATAGAGCATCTTTTGGGTATATACCCAGGAGTGGCATGGCTGGATCTTGAGGCAGAGCTATTCCGAATTTTCTGAGAAACCTCCAGATTGAGTTCTGAAGTGGCTGTAAAAGTTTACATTCCCACCAGAAATGGAGGAGGGTTCCCTTTCTCTACATCCTCACTAGCATGTGCTGTCATATCTTAGCTATTCTGACAGATGTAAGATGGAATTTCAGAGTCATTTTGATTTTTATTTCCCCAGTTACCAAGGACATTTGAGCATTTCTTTGAGTGTTTCTGGGCTATTCAAGATTCCTCTTTTGAGAATTCTCGGTTTAGTTCTATACCCCAATTTTTAATTGGATTATTTGTTTGTTGGTATTTACTTTCTTGAATTCTTTATATATTTTGGATATTAGCTCTTTATCAGATGTAGGATTGGTGAAGATGTAGGGAAAGCTGACATTTTGTTCTGTTTACAGTGTCCTTTGCCTTTCAGAAACTTTTCAGTTTCCCGAGGTCCCATTTATGAATTGTTGATCTTGAGCTCCTGTGCCAATGTCAAATCTACCTGTGTGGCTTAAACTATGGACATGACCAGGAGTAGCCATTAATGGTCAATTCTGTTCTTAATCACTAGTAATTAAAGAAAAATCCCACATGAGATTATCTCAGGCTGTCAGTCCCTCCTGATAGACAAAAATAGGCTCTTAGAAACTCATTTACCTAAAACACTTTAAAAAAAAAAAAAGCCAGATCTTAAAGAAGGTAAATGCAACAATATCTCTCAGCTATTTATTTTTGTACCCATCATTTCCATTTGTGCATTAATTCCAATACTCAAAGGCACAGAAATCTTAAGTCTCAGACATTCTTTATTCAACCAGTGAGAAGGCATGAATTGTAATCTAGGGTAAATTTTATTTATATTTTTCAACATGTTCCCTGCCCTTTCTCTGTATGCTTTAGCCAAGTTTTGTTTTGTCTTATTTGGTGGGTTTTATTTTTGTCTTTGGAAATTTAACAAAGAAAGGCTCAAAGAAGTAGAAATTTATTCATACCACAAGCAAATTATAAATGTTCAAGTATTCAATAATGCTAGAGACACCTACTATTTCCATTCTTCTGCTCTGTCATCCAAAACGTACTGGGTTTTAGCATTGGGTTTTATCCTTGCATTTATTGCCTTGTGGAGGCAAAATGGCTGCTAAAGCTCTGGACTCAAGGTAAAAAGAATAAGAGGGGAGGGAGAATCAAGAAAACAGCATAGGTCAGCTCTTTCTTTCTTTCTTTCTTTCTTTCTTTCTTTCTTTCTTTCTTTCTTTCTTTTAATCAAGAAAATAAAAGTTCCCAAAAATTCCATCAAATTTGGCAAATTTCATCTTGTATCTTATTAGGATCTACTTCATGTCTACCCCAGACTGCAAAAAGGGAAGGAGAGAAAAGGAATGAAACAGAGATGATAGAGAGAGAAAGGGAGAGGAGGAGAGGGGAAGGGAGGGGAGAGGAGGGAAAGGAAGGGGAAAAAGAGGGAAGAGAAGGAGCGCTGTCATGGTTAGGTTGGCTTGTTAACTGTGCTGCATCAGCGGGCACTGGACATGAGCAAAGAAGTAAGGAAGGAACAAGAATGAGAGCAGGCATCTAGCCACGTGTTCCTTAGGTATCCGCCTGAGACCAGGCTCTCTGCATTCCCATGGAGGCAGAAATCTGCTAAATTCTTAAATGAAAGAAGTACAGAAGCACCAGTCAGTGGTGGCACACGCCTTTAAGCCCAGCACTCAGGAGACAGAGGCAGGCGTAGCTCTGTGATTTTGAAGCCAGCCTGGTCTACAGAGTGATTCCAGGACAGCCAGGACTACCCACAAGAGAAACCCTGTTTCAAAATTCCCCCTTGTAGGGAGGGGTGTGATGGGAGGTCAGAGGGCTTGCAGAGAGAAGAAAAAGAAAAAGAAAATGGAAACAGAGCAGATTATAAAAACCATTCTGCCCTATCCTCTCTACCTGTGGTGTAACTGATTTTAGTGAAAATGGATGGCTGTAACCTGCTCGTTGAGAGGAATCCATGAAATAATACTCTGAACTCATGTAGACAGTGCTCTAGCTTGTGATCTCTTAATGTATACTTTTCCTCCCCTTTCTGCTTTCTGTAAGTTAATTCTTTAATGGCTGCCCTTAAGTTCATTGAACCCCAATACATTCAATTTAAGAACTATAAACTGCGGTATATTAATGATAAAAATGAAAAGTCCTTTTTGACAACACTTTCTCACAAGTAGATGATCAGTGATTGTAGTTTTACAGCAAAGTGCTTCGACTGTTATTGGACACTTTGAAATGCTGGGAGTTCTGCAACCTTGAGACAAATCAGAGCTATTTCCACTTTTCAAAGCTTCTTGACATGCCAGACGTCAGATACCTTTATCGTGATGTCTAGCCTTGATAAACATCAAATGGCAGACCAGCCAGTGGCGCAAAGTGAGAGCGAAACCTCACTTTCATATTAATTGTCTTGCTCCCCCCACCAAAATGCTGATTTGGTCCTTTCAGTTGTTTGGTTGATTGAATGAAAAAGACTTGCTAGTTTCTCACAGTTTCCACTAGGTCCAGTCAAGAAATTAAATGTTCAGATGAAATCCTATGTGCCTTGAAACCCAGGTTTCAAGATAGACATGAAACTTGTTTCAACCCTGGTCAGATGCTTTCGTGTGTCCACGCACTGTCAACAGACACACTGTAGGCGAGGCTGTGAATAAGATAAGGGTCCCTGGCCTCCCTCACTGGGCTTATAGGGAAACCAAATAGACACACATTTTCAAGCCATGTTTACCCAGAGGGATTTGTAACTAAGCTAAGACCTCACACTGCTGAAGGAAAGCAGTACCAGGTATGAAACAAGCATGTCGTTTCCATAGCTCCACACACCAATGACTTATTTCTCACCCAGGTTAACGTCAAATTAAAGCTCTGATCCCTTCATCTAAGGGTTTTGCCTTCCTTGAAGCCTTCTGAATCCTTTCCACTCAAAAGACAGATGAAGAAAAAAAAAAAAAAAAAAAAAAAACAAAGTTTGATTTGTGTCAGGTTTTGTTTGTTTGTTCGTTAAATGGGCCAAGCCAAGCACATTATTTCCACTGATGAGTAATTTGGTCACGTGGTCATAGCTAATGCAGTGGAGGCTAGGGAATATGGTCCGGTCTACCTGCCAAGAATGAAAGGGGTGGGCTAGAGAGAGATGTACTGGGTTGAGCTGTGTTCAAACCTGAAAGGTGAGTTAAATTGAGTCATAAAATTAGAAGGAGAGTGGGAAAGAGGTTGTTAAGAAGGTTTTGGATAGAGATGACAGAGCAGAAAAAATAGAGGTGAAATCATGAAAAGCAGAAGCAAGAACATGTCATCTAGGAGCTGAAGGTTGGCTAGTGAAGACGGAGTAGAAAAGCTGGGGAAGCAAATGATAGGTAGCCCATAAAGATCTCTGCAGACCGAGGAAAGCTGGCCCTATAGCAAGGAAAATAGCATGCCACTAGAGGGTTTAAATGCCAGGCAAGTCATACCACTGAGTCATATCTCCAATCATTGCAGGCTTAAGTCAGGGAAATGAAATGGCCAGGTTAGGCCTTTAGGAACATAAGCATTCAAACAATGTGAAAAGGAAATGGAAAGAAATGATGGGAAAATAAGAACACAAATAGTTTAAGGAACTATTTCAATCATAAGGGTTGTAGAACTTGAGCTAGAGTAATGTCACAGTGAGGCGTGGGGATGAAGACTGATTTGGGAAAATTTAGGAGGCAGAGCTGAAATAATATAATTTCCAGTTCTGTGTGTTATATGTGCCTATAACAGCAGCCGGTGATATTTCAGCTTTTCATCTGTATTTCAGCGATGTATGTACTTGCTCGTTCACCTAGGTAAACTGGAGCCAATGTTTCTAATCCGTGTAGCTCCCGGGTTTCACTCTCTGGAATGAGGTTAGTGTGTTTCTAACCTAAAGAAAAAGCTATCTCAACAATACACTCTATTTGGAATTATAAATGCATGCTGGGATTTGGACTCCTTGTCCAAGGCCATTTGGCAGAAGTCATTACAAAAGTCAATAACCAAGATGAAATTAGGAAATTCCCAAGTGACTCTGGGAACCAGATATTGTATTTTTCTCATCCCATAGACTTCTAAAAATTACAGAATTGCCCAAATTAAAACAACTTTTTTTTTTCTGCCTCATCCAAAATCAGGTTACATTTTGGTTTGGAGTGATTGTTTAATTTTCTCCCTGGCTGAAAAAGCAGAGACATCTTTGTCAGACAAGAAGCAAGATGTGCCAACAGTCTTGCTGAGCAAAGGCATTGCCATCATGTTTCTGAACATATTCGTTTGGCAGAACCCCAGATTGGGTTCTGGGACCTACCACCTGAAGACATTCTGTTTTTGTAATATCAAATCACAAAGATGCTGGTTGCCAAGACTCACACTGTTGTCCACCTGGCCAGCCCCGACCACTTTAGAAATTGAGGAAAACCATGAGAAAATCCCGGCTGACATTGTGGAACTCAGGCCATGCCCACAAGTTGATCATTAAAAGTCAAAGTGCTTCCTTGGTTCAGAAACTGCATACTGTGTCTCCCTGACTCTTTCCTGACCTGTGGTCCTAACGGTATCATAGTGTTTGCCTCTGTTTCTTCATCCCTCTCTTTGTTAGCGTAACCACACCTTCTTGTCTGCTCCTCATAAATCCCGTTCCCTCCTCTGCTCTGTGTATATTCTGTTGCCACACACTGGTTTTCAAGCTCTGAACTCTACCTCTGGCTCCTCCTCAGGATGGAGGTGTGTATTTCTTCCAGGCACGTCACTCCTATCATATCCTAATGTTCTTCTGCCTTCTGCAGACTCTTGTCTGGTACTGAGGCTCTCGTGTCACCCCTAACCATCATTTTTGACCTCTTCAACTGGATTATCTATTGAAGGTCATCTGTCTTCGCAGCTAGCTATCATAGCGCTCGTTTTTCAGTATAATAAAATGTGACCATAGGAATAATCTCATGTATGTCTCTTTTTCTTAGGATTTGGGAGGTCTTCAGTAATAGGAATTGACTAATCACTCCTGTTTCTTACTAAAATTCTTTTATTTTTCTTCCTTGGTTCTTACAATTAGAAATCCAATTTTCAGTCTCAAAATAGATCTTGAGCAGAGTCCATCTTTGTCATTTAGTTGACAATGCACTATTCAGGTCAGATACAATAACTCTTCAGCTTTGGGATCAACTAATGGGGGCATCTCCCGAACAGTTCCAGCAGGAGGATTTTTGGATAATATAGGAATCCAGCTGCCTTGCCTGACTGCAGAGTAGCCTCCGGGCTGCTGGCCACAGCTCCGCCACTGTTGGCAATCGCCACTGCCTATAGCATCTTGGCTGCTCTGCAAGAGGTGGTCAGTGATTCTAGCCTGATGAGGCCCAGGGCTCCCAGCAGGGAGGGCATAGCAGCAAGCGCCACAGCTCCTCCCATCAGATCACAGGGCCTGCTGCTGCCAACCAAGCCTTGTGCCCACTCAGCTGAACTAACTTTTTCTCAAAATCTTTTTGAGGCTTTCAACTAATTATACATTATTATACCTTATTGTACATAATTATTATATAGTATTAAAGCATTATTATATTTCAACTTATTATATACGTTTTTGTTCAGTCCAGTAAATGTCTTCCTGTTCTCTACTGCAGAATAACCAGTAGCTCACAATTAACTCAGTAGGCCAACTACTGTCTCTGTTGTTCTCTCTCACCCGAAAATCATTGACTACATATATGTATGTATGTATATATGTGTGTGTATATATACATATTTATGTGCATGTATGCATTGACTGATTTTTGTAATTTTATGAGTTTTTTTTTTTCTAGATGTTTATCCAGTCAACGCTAAGTACTATAAGATAGAAATTCTCACCAATTCGTCTTTTTAAAATCCCATTGCTGGCCTATATTCTGAATCCCACGTAAGCCTTTCTTTAAAGTAGCGTACAGCAGAAAATTGAAATGGTGTTTTTAAGACTCTCAAACTTAGTGAAACCTAACACATACGGTGCATTGTGTCAGCTGCGTTAACTGCTCTTCTCGTGAATCTTCACAGCAAGAACTACATCCTTTTTAAAAGATTTATTTTGTTGTATGTGTGTGTGAGTCTATGAGAGACGGACATGTGGGCACCCACACAGACCAGAGGGTGGCACTGGATCCCTTGGAGCTTAAGTTACAAGAGGCTGTGACCTATCTGACAGGGAGGCTAGGAACCAAACTCGGGTCCTCTGGAAGGGTGGAAGTGGTCTTAACTGCTGAGCCATCTCTCTGGTTCAGAAGTGTGCCTTCTTATCCTCATTCTGGTAGATTAAGGAAAAGTAACTAAAGCTCAGAATGGCTGAGTGATTTACCTAAGGTCACACAGCCAGGAAATACCAAAACTGGATTCTGTAGTCCACCTGCATTCAACACCCACATGACTCTAATGACATTATTTTTTGTATTATGCATGATGATACTGAGGTCTGAAGTACTGGCAGAATGGTTAGTTGGACAGGGTCTTGGATCAGAAGACTAGGAAACCGTTTCAAGGAGTCCAAGCCCAGGATGAAGCATAAGCTTTATCAGAGCATAAACAAGAGATTTTTTTTACACATATTAGTTTTTTATTGCTGCCATAACAAAGTTATCATCTCAAAACCATCTGAATTTATTGTACTGCGATCCCATAGCTCAGGTCCAGCCCAGGTCTCACTGGGCCCCAATCAAAATGTCCTCAGTGCTGCACTGCTTTCTGGAAACTCTAGGAGAAAATCCATTGTCTTGCCTCTCCAGCTGCAGAGGCCACCTGCAATTCTTGGCCCATTTCCCCCTTCTTTATACCTTCTAAGCCCGCGGCGTAGTTGCTCTCACTCCGCAATAATGTAATGTTATTTTACCTCCTTCTTCCACGTCTGGAGACACTGTGGCTACAAGAGGCCCACCCGAACACCAGGTTAAAACAACCAGAACAAACAACAAATTTACCCAGGCTTCCAAGAGAAATGTGTGAGGGAGAGTTAATAAGCAGTTATGGGTTGAAGCATAGACACACACATGCACACATGAACACACACAGACATACATGGATTCACACACGTGGACACAAACGCACAGGGACACACAGACAGATACACACACACACACACACACACGCACGCACGCACGCACGCACGCACGCACGCTCACTGCTCAAATATGAACCTCCAGTATCTTAGACGTAATTTGATATTTGAAATATTGTCTCAGCAGATTACTTGAGATCACAATCTAAAAGAAGGAGCCCCTAATCCGACATTATTGATGTCTTTATAAAAAGAATGACATGCTGGTGGCACTAGTGGGGGACAAGGTCAGAACGCCTGTGACACTGAAGACAATAGAGTGATGCCTCTACGAGTCAGAAATGTCAAAGATTGGTGGAGAAGAAGCAGGGAACAGATTCTCACAGCCTTCAGAGGAAAGCAGACCCGGTGACACCCAGCCTCCAGAATTCTGACATCGTTGATTTCCATTGTTTAAGCCACACAGTTTCTGGAAAGGTTGTTATGTCAAGTCTGAGAAACTTACGGACTTTCAAGAGCGCGAGATCTGGAGAGACAGGCGGGGAGTTCAGCCAGTGGTTTGCACAGGGAATGAGAAGTAAACAGATGGAGCACCAGTGTTAGAGAGCAATCAACGACAAATATAACTTCGTAGCAAGTCAGCTGATCAGGTTGGATTATTCTAAGACCCTGGAACGACACAAAGCCTGGATACGGGGAGAAAGAGCCACCTCACGTTGGGTGAACTCAGGGCCAGGTCAGATGATTATCACTTAGTGACATAGCCTTGTGACAAACACCTTCTTTCAAGTGCTTGGCCAATTTGTTTATTGATTCTCTGTGGTTGCCTTGCCTACAAATGAAGGCCACTAAAAGGTTTCTGTGTGTTCAATTGTTTTAAATATTTGGTTACTCAAGGAAGTTAATTGGCTGCCCCTCTTCTCACTTGGGCCGAAGCAGCCACAGGAGAAAACCATCTGGTGGGACAGGACTGAACAACAAAATGTGGGTTTCTTTTACCGTGTTCTTCCTTCTTGTCCACATCCATAGAGGACTTCTCAAAAAACAAAAAAAGCTACGATGTGTTTCTCACATAGAAAAATGTTGTTTGCCACATGTAACAATGCACACCCAAGTCAAACAATGCCTAAGTAATGCCCAGTCCGTCCATTAGAGGTAGAGCAGGGACCTCAGGAGTTCAAGAACACTTTTAGCTACATAGTGAGTTCTAGGCCAGTCTGAGCTACATGAAATCTTGTCTCAAAATAAGCTGGGCATGAGGAGAGGCAGAGGAAAGTGGATCTCTGAGTTTGGGGCCTACCTGACATGTATAATTAATGCATGGCCAGTTAGGAGTACATGTTGAAGTCCCGTCTTTAAAAAAAAAAAAAATTCTATAAAAAAGTCTTTTTCATCCTGCTAACACCAAAAAAAAAAAAAAAAACAAAACAAAACATTTTTTTAGACAGTATATACAACCCCTTTTTTTACTCACTAGAATGTCTTTTTTCCTTAGAAGAACACAGAAAAGAAAGTGGTTTTACTGTTCTACTATAAAGAAAACAAAGAAAAAATATAGATAATTGGCTAGTTTGCATATAAATGTCAACCCATGGCATAAAACAATGGATTTATGGGTGCCCACAGAATTAAATATGGACAATTTTTTTTTTTAGTTCTTCAAGCTTCGCTGCACTCTCAAGGTTGAACTGGTGATTAAACAGTAACACCAGATAAGTAAGACTTCAGTGGTAATTTATACAGCTAGAGAAACACAATATTGTATGTGAAATATAATCTCGTATTCTTGTTTGTATGTGTTTGAACTCTTATGTACCAGAGCTTCTGTATCAATAATGATGTTTCAGTGTTTTTGTGGACCAAGAAGAAGCCCCCTTCCCCATGTTCTTTATCTTTTCCTATTATGTTTGAAAAAACTGGGGCAATGTGCCTCTTGATTCTAGTCCCTAAGAGGAAGATGTTTATTATAATACCATGAACCCATTGACTTCAAGGCCTAACAAGAAAAATTATAAAACTTTCAAACTTTTAAATTAGAAATCTAAAGGCAAATAAATCTTTCATTCCTTCTTATATAGGCAAAGAAAATGGAAGTGTGTCTTAGAATTTATCTTTCTTTTGTAGTAGAGAATTATATTGAGTTGCCTATGAATTTATAATGTGCCGAGGGCTTCTCCCCCATCTGTCTGTCTGTCTCTGTCTCTGTCTCTCTCTCTCTCTCGCACACACATACACTTTTGAATGTGGCAAGTGCAAAGACCAGACAGCAATAAAGAAAATCTTTATTTTTTTTAACTTTTTATTGTTTCTTTGTGAATTTCACATCATGCACCCCAATCCTACTCATCTCCTCCTCCTCCCCTCGTACCCGCCCACCACCCTTGTATCCTCCTCTCCAACCCCCACCCCCAAAATCTCATTGTGGAAGCTGTAGTGTGTCACAGTGTGTCCCACAGTATACCATTTTGTCCACACTTCTTTGCTTGCAAATGTTCATTGTAATGACTTGTTCATTGGTATGAGGCCTCTGGCTTCTTCTACTCTATCAATACTGGAACCTCACTGGGATTCCTTTCTGAAATCCTGTTATTGCCCTGTGTCGTGGAGATCCTGTAGTTTTGGATCTGTAGGACTGGCTATTCATGCACTCCAGCAGTTCATTGATGAGGTAAATGTTGGAGTGGGCCAATTCAAAGCCCTGGATCTGAGCCTGAGAGGTATCTGAACTGGTCAGCCCGCCAACGGCCTCCCTGCTCTCAACAACACCCACACCCCGACTCTACCTCACTATGGGGTTCAGCTCTACCCTGCTGCTCCGGTGAGGTGCAGGGCCCACTCTCTTGAGTGTTGTAGCTGGTGAGGGCCGTGGCCAGTTCTCCCACTCTCGTGACCCAGAGGCTAGCTCTTCTGCCTGTCATAGACAGTGAGAGATGAGGGAAGGGAAGAGGTCATCTCTCCCTCCTCCAAGGCACAGCCCAGCAGGCAAGAGGCAAGGCGGGCTCTTTCACACTCCCTCAGGCCAGCTCACCTGCACACCCATGTCCAGCTCTACTGTGCTGCCCAAGGGAGATGCAAGGCCTCCTCTCCCAAACGCTGTAGCAGGTGAAGGGCAGGGACAGCTCTCCTGCTCTCCAACCCCAGAGCCAGGTCTCCTGCCTGCTGCAGGTGAGGAGGGACAAGTAGGGAGGAGGATATCTCTCCCTTGCCCATGCTACTGCAGGGCAGACAAGTGGTAGGGCCAGGTCTCCATGCTCTTGTCCTTGAGGATCAGCTCACTCACCTGCAACTTTGTCAATATGTGGGAAATGCTAGGACTGCAGCTATTTTGTAAATGACTTTCAATACCTTTTAAGATTCTTTGCTTTTATGTTTTTGTTGTTGTTGTTGTTTTCTTGTTGTTGCTGTTGAGACAGGGTTCACGTATTTCAAGTTGATCTCAAACTCACTATGTAACTGAAGATGATCCTCCTGCCTTAGTCTTCAGACGGCTGGAATTCAGGATACGAGGAGTACACTTGAATCAACACTTTAATTCTCTGTGTAGAGAGAAATGCTTTCTTTTTGCATTTTTATTTTAATTGTTTATGTGTACAGGTGTTTTGCCTGCTATCTGTCTGCATACCACATGTGTAGAGTGCCCATGGGGGCCAGAAGAGAGTGTCAGATCCCCTGGGAGTGGACTTACAGACAGTCGTGAGCTGCTAAGTGGGTACTAGGAATCAAACCCATTTCATCTAATGATGAGCAGCTAATGATCTTAACCCCCAAACCATCCCTCTAACCCCTAGAAAATAACATTTTCTTACTTTCTCCTTATTTATCTCGTTTCCAATACAAGTTATATAGCAACCTTCTGTTAATAGCTGTTATCTTTCTCTCTTAGAGGAAATAAAAAAAAAAAAAAACAGAAGTAAAATATTACAAACGTCTAACATTTCGGTCAAGGAAGGAGGAACTCTGGGCAGGAGCGGCCAACTCATCGACATCACCACAGTGTTCCCTCCCGTTCACCTCTCCCTTTGCAATACCTTTTGGAATCCTGTGACAGCTACAGAGAAAACTCCACCACGACGAGAAAGAAACTCCTTTCCTTTGTTCCTTTTGATATGTCTTAGGCAGGCTCTCTCTTAAAACACAGCTCTGTTTGATAGGAAGAGTAACAAGGGAACTAGGCAGAGTGCAAAAGATAAAAGCGCTATCTCACAAAGCCTGGGCTTGTGAGTCCTGTGATAAGGTTGCCCTCTGTCGTATTCCATCCACATATGCTGTCTGAAGATGTGTGCATTGCCTCTCGGGCCTCTCTTATTTCTCACCAAGGGTTTCTTGAACCCGCTGAAGCTGTGCTATGGTGTGTTAGTAGGTTTTGCTCTCAGTCTGCCATTGATCCAAAATCCACTATGAAAAAATGTTTTCCTACTTAGATGCTATGATTTGGACATAGTCTGAGGTATGGCCCCTAAAGCTTCATGTGTTTGAAATTTCGAGTGTAAAAACTTGTTTATAGCAAAATGAATTGGGTTTTTGGAAAATTGTTAAAATTAGATAAGGTGATTTTGAGGTGGAACCGTCTTGACTGGATCCTAATGCCTTTATTAAAAAAGAGAGAGACCAGAGGACATGCACACTCATGTGGTCCCTGCCTACAAATCCAGTGCCGCTCCAAGACTCAACTAGTAAGACTATCAGCAGATATGGCCTCCCAGTCTCTGCTCTCCAGGACCGTGTTATAAAGTTACTCAATCTGTGATAGTCAGTTGGCTGACTGGTACATGATGAAATTTGTTTCTTTAATACTATCAGCTTTCAGATAGCCCCAGTTGATGGGACACCATGAAAATTTGGAGTTAAAAAAATTACCTTTAACAATAGAAGATTACCTTTAAAATACCTTTAACAATCCTTTAAGAACCCATTTTCAACTAAGTTAATAAAGAGAATGCCGAATTTGGAGTTAGGAAACTCAAGATTGAATTTTAAATTGACCTTTTACTAGTCATGGAATAAAACTTCAGTAAGATTTGTTCCTTGTCTGGAAAATGAGCTAGTAACATTAGCCCTAATTGCCTCACCATAATATTCTAAAGGAAAAAAAAAACAAACAAACAATGTGTTAAAATTTCTATAATTAATTCTTTAGACAAATACAAGCTATTAGTGTTGTGGTCCCTGCCAGCTAAAAAATGAAGACCACTGAGAAGCATGTGAAATGCAAACAAGTAAATAAATAAACAAGAAAAAAGGGAGCTCAGTTCTCCTGTGGAACTGTGGAAAGAAATAGCTGTTTAACAACCAAAATAATAAAAGTGGTGATATTAAAAAAAAAAAAAAAAAAAAACTAAAAAAAAAAATCTTTGGAGAAGTCTCTCAACAATAGCAAATATGGATTTTTATCCCAACACATAACAAAAGTTCCTAAGGTTTTTTTTTCCTTCCACTTTTCTATACACCTTTTACATTCTTAAGTTCTACTCCCAATGACCCTCAAAACTCAAAATAAATCTCCTTCTTAAACCACTCTGACCTCTTCATAACCTCTATTTCATTCAGTTAGACCCATTATTTTATCCCCTGGTTCCTCTTCACTCCTGTATGACAATCTCTCTCTTTCTCTCTTTCTCTCTCTCTCTCTCTCTCTCTCTCTGGGTTCTTTTCATTTTACTTTCTCACCTCTCACACAGACACACAGATTCTGTACAAAAACAATCTATAAACTCAACTGACAAACATGATGGGGCAAGAGAAAGAAATTATTGTTTGTAGATCACAGTAAGTATTGTATTGATTGCCTATTCATTTTTCTAAGTGTAGAGTAAAGCTCATACTTTCCAAATTACAAATTACTGCTCCCCCATCCTGAATACGAGGAGCCACTGGGTTCTCTGTCAACTCCTAGACACCATTCCATCTAACTCTGGGTATTTTCTCTGACCAACTGTCCTTTTTGTTCTTTCAAATCTTTGAGTGACTATACATTTGTTTTCAATGTATTTATTCGCTGTGCCTACTTAACTGCTATAGCATAGCAAGTCAATTTCCAGGCCCACCCTTGGTGAGATTAAAAACAGTTGAAGGAGCTTTTGATTAGTTGCCTAAAAGGATAATTTGAATAGGGATCAGGAGGCTTTTTTTTTTACAGAGGGAAAGGGGGCATAAACAGAACACAGACTGACTAAGATATGTATTGCTAGGCTTTACCTGCTTCTGTGCAGTCAGGCATTCAATCTGTGGAGGAACCAAATGGTTAAAATTCAGGAGGATGTGTGCCTTTTTAGATACTAAATTTAGACTAGATAAAAATGTGTCTCCTAGTAGAAACTTTAAAATTACTGGCAAAATACTTCATTCAGTGTGGCACTAGCTGCTAACATTTATTTCATTTCCTATTATCTGTAAATCCAACAGTCTACATGAGGGTATGTGCACATGAGTGAAGGTACCTACAGAAGCCAAAAGAGGGCATTGGATCTGGAGTTAGTTATAGGCAGCAGTGGATACCCACCTGTAGGTACTGGGAACCGAACCTGGCTCCTCTGAAAAGCTGCATACGCTCTGTGGGAGCTTAACCACTGAGCCACCTCTGCAGCTCTTGTATTTGTTTTCAATAAGGCATTGCTCTGGCTTCTCTTGGGTGTTTTACATACACGGAGAGCGTGACATTTGTCCTCTAGGTTCTCACAGTGCTCCTGATTCATCCAGTGTAGTGGTTTTCCACACTTTATTTGGCAGTAAAATCTTTTACTAGACAAAGTCTTATGGTGGAAGACTCGAGGAACCCCAGTGGTCACGTGGCAACCTCAAACCTGAATGGAAGGCTCCAGAGGGTTAGTGGAAAGCTCTAAAGAAAGGGACTACTCACAACGCTCTTGCTGTGTAGAAGGAAAACAAGAGAGGGAGGTGAAATTTCCTCAAGAGTGAAAAGGCCACTGCTTCCTCTGGACATGAAGGAGGGCCAAGCAGAATGATTAACAGAACCTAGAAGGAGCTGCAGCTGTCCTAGAAGGCTGCCAGGGGAAGAACCGTGGACTCTGTCAAACTGTAGCCTCAAGAAGGAGTCAGGGGAGTTGATATCCTTTCTCTTTCCCCTTCTACCTTCCAATGTACTTCTCTGGTTGACTGGAATGCCAGAGGGCAAGGAAATCAAGCTGATATGATTAACAGAAGACAGTTTCCTATGGACAGAGAGCAATGTGGAGCAAGGCAAGGAAAACAAACTAAACAGGCCAACAAAGAACCTGCAGCACAAACCCAAAACCACAAGACTAATGGAGCAGAGCTTCTCCTGCTGAATCAAGATGGGGACTTTCAGAGCCAGCCACCATTCCTCTCCATACTTGTTCATTCTGGCCACAGAATTTCTGGGGCACCTTTGTCAGATTCCAGTATAATCCTTATGTTATGAATTCCTCAGTCACAGTCAATCGTGGGCTCATAAAAACATAATGTGTTTATATGCTCTTAACCACTGATCCATCTCCTGCTCTTGTTTTGAATAAGCTATTGCAACAGTTTCCCTTGATTATTTTACATTCACAAAGAGAGTGATATTTGTTCTCTAGTTTGACCCAATGCTCCTGATTCATCCAGTGTTGTGCTTTTCCAGATTTTAGTTAGCAGCAAGATCCTCTACTAAACAAGTCTTACAATAGAAGATTCATGGGCCACCGTGTTCACAATGCTCTAGATGCTCCTAACCTGGACTTATAATACAGATCAGTCCCTATGTATGTGCCCCTCGCACTGAGGGCCCCAGAGTCTGGAGACATCATGGCTGCAATATTTGTATAGGATATGTAGGTTTGTTGAAGATATTTGTTTCCACACCCTCAGGCTTTGAATTTATAAACTAAATTTGACGAGCCTCATCAGTTATTAAGTGAAATCCTCCCCCAAGGGTTCATGATTAATGTTCATGTAAACATTGAATTTTAGAAAGGATTTTATACTCTAACATATTAAAATATGTAGTTACTGACAAGAATAGATAAGGAGATAGATGAGAAGAGAGGTAGATTTTTTTTAAAGAGTGGGTTTTTTAAAAAAAGGCTAAAAGATAACCAAAGTTATTATTAATCAGAAAAGTGATCACAGAGAGCCCACTGCTAACAAAATTCAAAATCTAATGCAGTCGTTGGCAACAGAAGCAGTGCCCTCCAAATATGCTCTGAAGCACAGCTTGGCTTCCTTCTCAGAGGCTCTGCGGGTCTGTCAGTCACTGGGCAGAGCGGTGCTCACACCCTCTGCTGCTATGCAGAAAAGTCAGGGGACGGAAGCCAAAACGAGACTTGGATGGGCAGGGGTGGAGTGGTGCCAGCTCACAGGATCCAGACTGCCAGATACTCTGTCACAGGAGCTGCAACTGAGATCGCCTGGTTCACTGGAAGGAAGGGCTGGGGAAGGGTTGGAGGTGTGGGGATATTCGAGAAGATGCTGCTTTTCATCTCTGATAAGAGTGGCCTTTGCAAGGAGCACAAATAAGCCGAACAGAAGAGAAAGGCACAGCTGTTCTTTCCTTCCGAGGCTCTCCAGATTTCCTATTTTATCATGTGCCGCTGCACAGCCAGAGGAGCACGGGTTTCTTCTGTGCCAGATGCAGGTAGAGAGCAAAGCAGACTGAGATACAGTCAGGCTGTACCAACCCCAGTGGCTCCCTGCACGCTCCCGCCCTGGCCCTATGCCCATCTTCACTGAAGACCTCTCTCTTAGATTGGCAAGGCTTGAATTAAGAAAGCCTCTGCCACACATAAGACAGAATTCAAATCACTTTGCATATATTTTCGTGTTTAATTCAAAGCAAAAGTATGAGAGGTAACATTTTCCCCATATGTTTCCTCAGAATGGAAAATTAGGAGTTAGAAAGGTCAAAAAATTCAATGGAAAATCAGCGGGTTGGAGTTTGGGCATCGGGAAGTTGTCTTTAGTAGCTAAACTTAAACACCAGGCCATCTTGTCTCGACTGTGTAGGCCCAGTACCTCACCTGACTGCTTTGCTTCATCCAAGTCACTGGGATTCGATGGGTTTTGTTGTTGTTGTTTGGTTCAGTTTGTTTGTTTGTTTTGCCTTTTACTGGTCATTTATTTAACTTTTGATTTCCAATTGTTCTCTCTGTCAGAGATGCTTGGATTTTGTGCCTGTGGGTGGCCAGACCTGGTCCATGACATAAAGCACTCAGGATGGCTTCTCCTCTCTAAGCTTAGGCTGACTCAACTTATAACTTCATTTTCAAGTATTTTAATTTTGCAACAGGGTCCCATGAGGCAGTCCTCAGACTTGCAATCTGGATTATGGGTGTGCCTCCTCACCTCAGAGAACCCCTTTTCATGACTTGCAGTGAACCCAGAATTCTACCTAGAAATGTAGTTCCAGAAAATGCAGAGAGAGCCCAAACACTGAACATTCCTTTTAGAAGAAGAAGCCGGACCATGAGCCTGAATTCATGGAAGTACCCACAGAAAGCCATGCTCAAGGCAAAACTGAGCACGAGTGAAAAGGAAAATAAGTCACGCTTGCAAACCTCGTCCCCAAGAATTTTCAGAGAATCAAGAACAGTTGAAATGCTTGCACATAGGAATTTGATTGCAATTCAGAAAGCTACTAATGTTTTCCTGATCTAGAAATCCATGGATTTAGAATGACTTTTTGGTTGGTTATTGAGAATACTTAAAATAGCTGAAGAAAATGGAAAACAAAGACATTTACTTAAAGTCTCTCTTTTTAAATTAGACAATGTTCATTCCTCATGTGCATATTTTATTATTGTGGGGGTAGATTTAAACTGTTTGGTTCCTGTGCGTACCATGGAGCATGGTGCCTCGGTTCCGTGTCCTCGCCCTTCTTTCTTTTTCTAAGTAAGCCTTTAAACATTTTTTTAATCAGTATATTTGGCATATGGATCTATTCATACATATGCACTCAATCATATTTAAATGAAAATGTTATTTTAAGAAAATTCAAAGCAAACTTCACATGAATCATGGAGAAGTTATGTTCCTGATTTTGTTTTCCTTTGTCTGCTCAGCCCCCTTTGTGTGGTACGGACTTTGTCCTCTGCTCTGAAGGAAAAGAGAGAGTAAGAGAGATACAAAATTACGTGTATTCAAAGGCTTCTCAGTGGTTATTTGTGAGATTAGTTTTAAAACTTAATCTCAACCTTTGCATTCATTTGATTCTTTGTGTTAGGCAAAGCTGTTTGAGGGACATCTTTCCAGCTTATACAAGGGTTTTTAAAAGCCTCTTGTTTGTCAAAATGCTATGTTTTTCTTTTTTAAATTATTTTTATTATTTTCTGTGTATGGATATTTTGCCTGCATATACATCTGTGTGCCATGTGTGCCTGTTGCTCGAAGAGGCCAGAAGAGGGCATCAGATCTCTTGGAACTGGAGTTATGGATGGCGGTGAGCTGTGTAAGAGTGCTGGGAACCAAGCCCAGATCCTCTGCAAGAGCAGCTATCTCTCCAGCCCTTTATTTTTGTATTTTTATTTGAAAGTTTACTCAGATACTATGCATTAAAAATCCATTATTTGACCACTAAAATGTGCCAAGACCCAGAGATTTAGGTATATGAGAAGAGCATACACCTTAATGGTCGATTATGTCCTAAGGGTTCACTGGTTTGTTAGTGTGCTGGAGCTGTCACAGCAAAGTTTCTTAAAAGCAATATAAGTTAAACAACAGAAATCACTTTCTTTTCACATCTAGAAGCTGGAATTCTAAGATAAAAGAAACAGAAGGGTTAGTTTCTAGTGTCCTTTCCTCTTGCTTGTCAAGTTCCCTCTGTTATCTTCTAGCTAGAGCAGAGATTCTCAACCTCTGGGTTGTGACCCCTTTGTGGGGGGTCAAACAACCCTTTCACAGGGGTCACCTAAGACTACCGGAAAACACAGATATTTATACTACGATTCATAATAGTAGTAAAATTACCATTGTGAAGTAACAAGAAAATAATTTTATGGTTGGGGAGGTCACCACAAAATGAGGAACTATATTAAAGAGTCACGGCATTAGAAAGGTTGAGAACCGCTGGCTAGAGTCTTCCTTCTGTATGTCTGTCTTCTCTTTTTAGAAGGAATTAGTCATTCTGTGTCAGGGCACACCCTAACTTTCTTCATTTCAATGTATTTATTTCTTTCTTCAAAAGTGGTTACATTCTCAGACGTATAAGGGCTTAGGACTTCAACACATAGATTTTGGTGGAGTTACAATTTAACTTTTAGCCACTGACGTCTATTTGGAACTGGAGATAGAAAACACATTTTTCACATCTCTGCCAATCTTCTAATTTCCCCAAGCTAACAACAAGCTTTTAACGAGCTACGATTAATCCACTGGAAAGCCACTGAACTGTTCCTTTTCCATATGGAAAATCTGATTATGACATTTCTCATTTAAGTGACTTCTGTGACCCACAACACCTTTACGTTCAAAACTTTTCAATAGTGACACTTTAATTTTGTTTTCCCAGTCTTCTCAGACTCACATCCAGCCACTCTTTCACAGCATCTACATTGTTCTCCAAGTCCCTGGACTGCTGGTAGTGTGTGTTTCGCCCACCTCATTTATATATGCATACATATATGTACATATATATAAAATGTATGTATATATATAAATGTATACATGTATATATAAATGAGGTGGAGGAACACACACACAAACACATACACACACTCTTCCTGCCTCAGACTTTTGAGTGGGATTACAAGATGTGAACCATAATACTCAATGGATTTCTGCATTAGGCATTTAACATTCTTATTTAGTCTATATTTAAATACATTTTATATTGCTATAAAGAGAAGGATGATGCCACACCATTCCTCTCTATCATCCATTACCTACACACATTTTCAATCACATTGTAAATAAAATAGCATTGGGGGTTCCCTAGAAACCCAACCTAAAATTTCTCATCAGTTCTATAAATATTTGTTCAGCACCTATCACATGTCAGGCACTCTTGACATTTATTACATAAAGATGAAAAGCAAAGTCAGATTTTTCAGAAATCCACAGTCTAGCAGGGAAAAAAAAAGACAGACAGGGAAACAAATAACTGTAATACAGGGTGACATGTGCAGGAAATGGAAAGATGAATGCAGCACTCTATGAACGCGAGATAGATTAATTTCATTTGGGGTGGTCAGCTTTGCGGAGGAGGGCTGGTATCACAGCTTCAGTCATGGAGCTGCAGAAACAAAGGCAACGCTCCCAGGCAGATATCCTGGGAACCCTGAGTCCCCAGCTCTCTTCTCTCTGTGAGGATCCAAAACTTGGGTGGAACAGCCTTTTCTTCTGAACTGTCAGTGCACAAAGCATCTAATTATGCAGCCTCTTCTCCAGACAGCAACTGGCGAAGTTCAGACTCCAGGGGGGCTTCTATACACACCTGCCTCTCTGAAAAAACAAAACAAAACAAAAAAACAAAAAACAACCAACCAACAAAACACCTTCAAATTCTGAAGTAATGCCTATCTGAAGACCAGCCCTAAAGTGATTCCAAGGTACGTTTATGCTATCTCTCTCTAGAGAAGTGAAAAATAAACGTACTTTCTGGAAAGTTCCCCTGTTACATTTCAAAGTAGCGCGCAGTCTTGACTATTAGATTAGATTTTCCCAGACTTATTTCAATGACACAAAAGCCCTAGACCAATTAAACAAGAATTTCAAAGAATGGGGCCTAGGGAGATTTTTTTTTTTCTAAGCTCCCAGATAATTCGAATGTGAAGCCTGTGTTGAAAACCACTGGATCGCTGTTTCCTCCTTCCCCCTTAATGTAGAATTTAACTGTAATTCCAAGACTTCCCTAGATTAGGCTCACGATTACCTAATAGTTCTATTGACTCTCAGTGAGAAATATATCTCTTCCTATTCTGGTTTATCTTAGTTTTGGACCTTCTCTGATTTCTCTCAATGATCCTCTATCTCCCTGATGAACACTGAGAGGTGTTCCTTCCTTTCTGACTCATGGCCTCAAGTTAGGAGACAAGTTTTAGTCCAGTGAGTTTAAAGGAAAGGTGTGGAACCTGCCTCACTTTTAGATCATTGTTTCTGCGACTAAGAAGTCCCTTTTGCTTAAGGATGTAGCCTTCACCCAACTTAAGCTTCTTTTTTAAATTAAATTTATAGTTTTTATATTAATTACAGTTTATTTACTTTGTATTCCAGCTATAGCCCCCTCTCTCATTCCCTCCCAGTCTCATCCTCCCTCCCTTAACTCCTCCTTGCCCCTCTCCAAGTCCACTGATAGGGGAGGTCCTCCTCCTCTTCCATCTGACCCTATTTTATCAGTTCTCACCAGGTCTGGCTGCATTGTCCTCCTCTGTGGCCTAGCTAGGACCCCTGCTCGGACGTAGCCCATGGCAGCTCAGTATCCAAGTGGGTTCTCTAGTAAGGGGAACAGGAACTGTCTCTGACATGAACTCTAGCTCTTTGACCTCCCCACCCCCTGTGGGAGGAGCAACTTAAGCTTCTTTAGAGCCCAGTTTCTGTGGTCTTTTTGTTTCTTCTTTATGTACAACCTGCTCTCTGTGAGCTGTTTAGAAAGAGGAAGATGGGAGCAGAGAATTTCTGAGCCCAGAGAGAGAGAGAGAGAGAGAGAGAGAGAGAGAGAGAGAGAAGGCTTTCAGGTTAAAAGAAGATAGACACACACCCCTCCTTCCGAGACACAAGACTTGGTGTTTCTGCTCCCTGTTTTCCCTGATTGGAGGAGACTGTAGGACTAGGCAGGGGAGAGAAGAGTGAGGTAATCCACTTGCCCTCCAGTCAGCAACAGAGTCCACAAGGAGGGGTGCAGTGACTCAGAAATCCTGGCGGCAACGAAGGAAAAGCAGGTGAAGGGGCTGGTGCTGCAGGCCACTGACTCATGGAGCAGTGACTTCCTATCCAGTTAACCAGCCAGCGCCTGTGGATGAGGCAGCCCACACAAGTGTTGGCTGCAGCCAAGCTGCTCATTTGTCAGCACTGGGGTGACATCATGTAAATTCACAGGCAGATGCCAAACTTGGCGAAAATCATGAATCACTCAGAGTCTGTTGGCATACACAGCTGCCCGGATGACCTCTAAGCCTATTTTGGTTTTGGTTTGTTTTGTTTTTAAGTAAGGATGAGAATTTTGTACAATGGGTTTTGATCATAGTCATGCCCTCTCCCAACTCCTCTCAGATCCACCCCTCCTTCCCTGCCCACCCAACTGGGTAGTCTTTATTGATTTATTTATTTTTAACCCATCAACTACATTTGTGCTGTCTCTGTACTCTTGGTTGTGTGGCTTTCTATTGGAGAATAGTTGACCTAGCACAGGACACAGGTTCAAAGAAGACTCCCCTTACCCAGCAGCTTTCAGCTGTCAATAGCTCCTTAGTTAGGGGTGGGACTTCCTGCCCACCTCACTCCTCCTCCATGCTGGGATTTTGTCTGGCCTGAGCTTGTGTCGATCTTGTCTGCGCGGTCACAACTGCTATGAGTTCATGCATGCAAACGGCCCTGCTGTGTCCAGAAAACACTGTTTTCTTGAAGTCATCCGAGGTATCTGGGTCTTAAAATCTTACTACTTCTTTTTCTGCAATGATCCCTGAACCTCAGGAAGAAAGACAAAGAAGTGTCATTTTAGACTAAATAATTTGTCTTTGATTCTCTGCATTTTTAACTTGTTATCTGTCTCCGTGTTACTCACTGCCTACTGCAAGAAGCTTTTCTGATGAAGACTGAGAGATGTGCTGATTAAATTACACTATGGGTATATTAATAAATCACCAGAACTCTGTTTAATACTGTGCCCATTTATCCGAGTAATAGTAGCAGGCTCTCCTCTAGGGCCCATGCCCTTTCTAGGTACTAGTTCTTAGCCCTGATAACAGCGTCAGCTATGGATCTGTGGAGTAGGCCTTAATTCCAGTCAGAAAGCAATTGGCTACTCCCGTGACATTTATGCCACCATTCTACCAATTGACATGTCTTGCCAGGCTGATCATTACTGAAGCTCAAAAGGTTCACAGCTGGGTGAGATTGATATAATTTTCTCTTCTGGTAGTGTGCATAGAACTTTCCAGAACTATTGAAGGTAGCCAGTAAGGATGAAGCTTTCAGGTTAAGTCCCAAGTTTGATTTATCTACATTTGATGACGTAAGCATGTGGTGTCTTCAACATTAGGGTATTGTCTTTGACTTCAGATGTTTGTTCCATTTATAATACCCATAAAGATCAGTAAGTGAGCAAGGGGCCATGTGGAGAAGTTTCCAAGGGAGGGAAGACAGAATACAGTGGTGTGAGGGAGTAAAGAGAAATAAGGCAACAGGAAAGGTTAAATAGAGGAAATACGGGGGAGGGATATGAAAAACTCCTACTGTAGACACTTCCTACAGTACATGTAAGCACACATATTAAAAACCTTTTAAACAGAATTACCCTCTAACGGAGCCACAAAGCCCTTCTAGACACCCGAGGCTAACAAATAAAAATCCCAGTGCCCATAATGTCGCTTTTGGATTTGCTGGCCAGTGAAGTCCTAGAGATCCCCAAGCATTTCAGGGAGCTGCCGGTGATTTTGATTACCCTCCGGAACTTTTGACAGCAAGACCTTGCCCAGCTTTTTGACTCTAACGTGCTGTGATTTCAAGTGACTGCCATCAACCTGGCAAACGCCCCAAAAAGTGCGCTTGGGGGATTTCCAAAGAGCTGTGTGTTCTGGTGCCACCGCGTTTTGTGTGAAAAACGACGCGCTTTCCATGCCAAGGGAAGGAACTTGCCAGGTGGCACTTTCCAACACAGGAGCGCCTGCTTCCCCGTACCTACTTTTCCTGAGCAGGCCTCTAAATGGGATAGCAACCCAGGGCAGCGCATTTAATAAGCTCCTCCCAGGGCAGGAAGATGCTTGTCCGCCGGAAATCTCCCTCCCCCTTCTTCCTGGTCACCTATAAACAGCGTTCCCCTGGGTCCATACCCGCCTCTCTTTGCTAGGGACAATCTGTCCACCTTCTGTGGCTTTCGAAGCTTACTTGTTCAAAGGCACCATGGGGGTTTGGGTCTCTATTTCTGATCCTCCCCCCCTCCCATCCCCAGGTAGTAAACATTGTGCCAGTTCCTTTTGGACTGAGAACCACCGACAGCAGAGAACTCAGCGGAAACAGGGCCTCTGCGAGGCTGGAACTGGACCTCCTGAGCATAACAGGTCTCTCTTCTCCTGCTGAGGGAGCAGCTGTGGCTCTCCGCCCTGTCCTCCCCAGACCCCCCGCCTCGCTCTCTTCTGGCTGTTCCCCTTCCTGCCAACACTAGCTCGTGATGACTTCACATGTAATGCTCCCTGTGTCGCGGTGCAGTGTAAACAGTGAAAGCACAGTGAACAGGATGAACAGAATCCAGGGGGAGTCCGAAAAGATCCTCCTTCTAGTCGTGAGTTGGGAAAATTGTGGATATTGAGTTGTTACCATTTGGTTTGGTTTGTTTTTCTAAAGCAATTCCTACTTCCAGGATTCTCTTACTGCGTTAAAATCCGTGTGAACAGGAACCCAGCTACTGAAGCAGTTGGACACTCTATTTTTAGAAAGAAACAAAGGATAAGGGGGGAGGGGAGATACCATTGATCTTAAAATTACATGCACATGTAATGCATGATTAGTATTAGTATGTTAACATCTAGTTAAAATAGAGCCATACATTTACTATTTCTAAAAGAACGGAGGATAGTCTGGCCTACAATGAGTTGATGTAATTGCAGTGGAGATCATCTGCAGCATTTACCATGGCTAGTCAGAAAGACTCATCCTTCTGTTCTACCAAATCCTCAAATGCTGAAAAACGATTAATGGCATTACCTAGTAATCCCATGCCTTCAAATTATCTAGAATTGTGAGTATTGGTAATATGAGCTTAAAGGGGTGTTATTTCAGGGTTTTGTTCGGTTGTCAGATCTGTGGCTAGATCATGTTCTTCGGATGAAAAAGCATTAGTCATGAGAGCCGTGTATGGCTATGGTCATGGCCTTTAGGAGCTAAGGCAGAAGTACTATAAGCTCAAGGCTAGCTTAGGTGACAAAGTGAGACCCTACCTCAAAAAAAAAAAAAAAAAAATCCAAGTAAGTAGACCAACAAACATTACGGCTCAGTACAGTTATTTTTTTCCCCTGACTCACATTAAATGTACGAAGAACATCAATTTTACAGATTCATTATTGGTAAATGTGGTAATCACTGAAGACAATAAAAGATCCTTAAGAGGGACTGGGTAACTTGTGCAAAATCGGCAGAGTAAGAGGCAGAAGCTCTGTATTACTAGGAACTATGGGAAAACAAGTATACAATTGCTCCTCGACAGACATCAACAACAGAGTGATTCAAATGACTTACTAAGAACCATAGGAAAAGAACCAGGTATCAGTGTAGTTAAAAAAGTAATTTTCTTTTTGAAAATTAGAGGCCTGCCAAATAAACACTATAAAGACAGATTTTTTACTTCAGGAAGTCTCTTCTGTGTCAGGGACAGGGTGATTTGGGGTGAGTTATGATGATCATTTTGTTTGTGGGTTGAATTTTCTTTATAATGTCAGTTTTTCACCATCCTATGAGCTGGATGGCAGAAAAGGAGCATGTTTTATGTTTCTTTGTGTCTCTGGTGTCTAATTTAGTGCCTGGGAAATACCAGTTATCTGATGTATTTTCACCCCTAAGTTCATGGGCACTTAAAGCTATTCAAAAGGAGCTGTACAATACAGCAAATATAATTCTTACATAGTCTACTGAGAATATTCTGTGTATGTCCATTATCTTGATCAACACTCTAATTTGACTATTGAAGAATAAAGAGGTAGATTCTGGTGAGATGCCAGAGAAGACTTGTTATACTTCTGGAGGACTTGAAGTCAATTCCCAGCACCCAAATGGCAACTGTCAACCACTCATTCATAACTCCAGAGTACCCAAAGCCCTTTTCTCAACTCCACGGACACTAAACGTGCATGTTGTACATGTATACAAGCAGGTAGAAAACTCACACTCAAAAACTGAACATAAATAAATCTTCTAAAAATAGATAAATTTTAAGTAAATGTCTTCATGGAAAATACTGAAAAATAATAGCTACAAAGAAAACAATTGTTTTATATCTTCTAATACCTAACATAATGTTGTGTTCTAACATGTATATATAAATATTAATAGGTACATTACGTTGATCGGAACAATTGGATATAGTCATTTGTATATGTACCACATACAAAAATTAACTCAAAATGGGTCAAAGACCTAATACAAGAACTAAAACCGTAAAAATTCAGAGAAAAATGTAAGTATAAATGTTTACAATGTTGAATTGCCGAATACAAGACCAAAGGCACAAATAACAAAAGGAAAAGTAAGCTGTATGCTATAATTTTTTTAAAATTCTGTTCTTTAATGAAGAAAAAAGGCAACCCACAGAATGTGAGAAAACACTTGCAAATTACACATATGATAAAAAAAAAACTTTCATCTAGAGCCTATTAGGAATTACTACAACTACATAATTAGAAGATAATTAATCTCCTTTAAAGTGAATAAAGATTTAAACAGAAATATCCCCACAGAGTTATATGAGAATAGATGTTCAACATTATTATCTGTGAATGAAATGCATAAGGATGTATCATTTAAACCCCTGGAATGGGTATAAACAAAAAGGCAAACAATAATAAATGTTGTAGAGAATAATAATAATTAAAAAAAACCCAGCACCTTCTTAAGCTACATGAGACTGTAAAATGGAATAGCTACTTTGAAAACCAGTCTGGCATGTTCTTAAACAATTAAAGAAAATGACTGTGTAATACAGAAATTCCTATAACCAATGGAAATGAAGCCATGCCATTGTTCATCCACAAGGTCACACATTAATTTCATCATCACAAAATAAAACATTCCAACTTTTAAAATTCGAACACTTGAAGGTCCAAAGTTCTCTGAAGTAGTCAACATCTCTAGAAACCCAAAGTCTCTCAACTGTGGGTTCCTGGAAAATAAAAACTGTGTTAAATTTAAATACCTTTTTTGCTTCAAGAAAAATGAACCAGAGCACAGTCACAATCCAAACAAAGCAAAACCAATTCCAACAGTGCGCCTAACGTAGTGTCCAATGTCTGAGCTTCCCTTGTGATGCTCTGGGCTCCTCCAAAGGGCTTAGGGCGCACCTCTGCCTCCATCTTGTGCAGCCCACACAGCTTGTCTTCCAGAACAGTCCAGCTCCACTCCACACCAGCAACTGTCCTTGGTGGTCGTCCATGATACTGGCATCTCCAAAATGTTGGCGTCTTCTGCTGCAATTGGGGATGCAATAGTTTCTTTCAGGGTCTCTTTATGGTGCCAAGCCACAACTTCTCTGCATGACGCCTTCAGTCCTGAGCCTTCAACTGCTACTGAGGCTACACCTTGACCGAGGCCTCTCCTGGCCTCTTACAGTGCCAAACCTCAGCTGCAATCCATGACCTATTCATGCTTCCAAAACCAGTACCACGTGGGAGACTCTTAGGCGACCAAGTTCAGCCGTCAGCGTAAGATGCAGCCACAGCTTCCATGTCCTGGCCCTGAAGAACACTTTCTAGACTTCACTTCGGTGAGGATACCCTCTTCTTAATTACTGCCAACGTTTCATCCCCAGCTAACCAGCATCAGCTGTCACAGTAAAGCAAAGATTCCACTTCAGTGGGGCCTGTCTCTTTGTATTTGTAGCTGGTTCTTCAGCTCCAGCTGACCAAAACCGCAAATTCATAATTCAAAATAGCAAAGGGCCCCAGTAGCACTTTTTTTTTTTTTGGGGGGGGGGTTGTTTGTTTGTTTGGTATGGGTTGGTGTTTTGTTTATTTGTTTTTGTTTTTATTTTTCAAGACATGGTTTTTCTGTGTACTTCTGGCCATCCTGGAAACCAAGCTGGCCTCAAACTCACAGAGATTGTCTTACCTCTGCCTCCTGAGCTCTGGGAAGAAAGGTGTGCACCCCCACGGCCTGGCCTAATCCCAGTAGTCTTTAAGGGACTTTCAAATTTCTCTTTGAAATCTCCCAAGTCATGCCTCCATCATCTACATTGCCCTCAGGCTATGAAGATTCAGTAACTAATTCAGCCCAAAGTTCAAAATCCTTCCACAATTCTCTCAAAATGAATGGTCAGGTCTGTCAAGCAATACGCCATTTGTTTGTGCCAATTTATGTCTAAGTTTGGATCTCTACTGCTGTGATAAAACATCACGGCCAAAAACAATTTGTGGAAGAAAAGGTTTATTTTGCTTATACTTTCAAGTTACTGGTCCATCTATGAGGAACTCAACAGGGAAGGAACCTGGAGGCTGACACTGATGCAGAGGCCATGGAGGAGTGCTGCTTACTGGCCTGCTCCTCATGGCTTGCTCATCCTGCTTTCTTATAGAACCCAGGACCTCTGGTACAGGGATGTACCCATCCATATTGGGATGGGCCCGCCCACATCTAGCACTAATTAATACAATGCCCAACAGCCTTGCATACAGCTTAATCTTATGGCAGCATTTTTTTTTTAATTGAGATTCCCTTCTTTGAGATGACTAGTTTGTTTCAAATTGACCTAAAACTAGTCAGGACAACCATGAATAATTTATACATGAATTTTTATAGAAGTGTTATTTATACTAGTAAAAAAAAAAATCGTAAAACACCCAAAGACCCATCAACTGATGGATAGATAAACAATAGCTATCTAATGAAGTATTATTCATCAATTAAAAGAAATGGACTGATATTCGATAGACCCTTTAGGAACCTTGACAACACTGTGTTAAGTGAAAGACATCCATTATACAGTAACACATTTATATAAAATGCTGATTCATTTATATAAAGTGTCCAGAATGGGAAAATCTGCAAAAAGAGAAAACAGATTAGTAAACACCCAGGAGGCAAGGGTCCTTTGAAGTGCAGTGAAGATATTCTGGAATCAATAGTGGTGATGTATTTGAAACTATAAATAGACTAAACATCATGGAATTATATGTTTTACATGGGTAAATCATACACTATGTAAATTTCTTCTTAATAAATGTGAGATTTATCAATGATAAGCTACCAGTCTGAGATAGAAGAGTCAACCCCTCAAAGAACTTGCTACCCAGCTTTGAAGAGTGTACTTAGCCAATAAATGGCCTTCATTTGTCGGTTCTTTTGCACTCAGTGTCTAGCTACAGGGACCCATCTTCCCCAGGGTCACTCTCTTTCACTCTCTTCCAAGTGCAGCCCATACCCCAGTGAAGCCAGGGCACACGCATCATGGTTTGACGTCTCCTCCTGATTCAGTCCTACTGTCTCTTCACTTTTTCCCACAGATATTAATCTCCGATCTTGAACCCCAAATTATCTCTGCATCTGTTTCATGGGAACTTAATCTGTGACAATATTAACACAGCAGATTAAAAATACATATATCTACCACTAAATATGACTAAAATTAAGGTAATGTAATTTGGGATTTTTGTTTGTTTGCTTGTTTCAAGACAAGGTTTCTCTGTGTAGCCGTGGCTGTCCTGGAACTCACTCTGTGTAGCCGGTGGCCTTGAACTCCAGAGATCCCCTGCCTCTGCCTCTCAAGTGTTGGGATTAAAGGAGTATGCTACCACCACCTGGCTTTTGTTTGTTTGCTTTTAACTCATTAGGTCAGAGAGAATAAGAACTCAGTAATAATAGTTGTCATATATTAAAGGAGAAAGAAACAAAAATTGTAGAGTACACTATTTATGAGAAGTTGACTGGTAGAACGTCCAAATGGTTCAGGACTGGATGGGAGCTTCTAAACACATGTAACTAATAACATGGAACATTAAGATAAAAAAAAAAAAAGTTATGACATTCCAGGTCTGTTCTTTTATCCTTGAGTAAGAATAGAAATTGAAAAACGGATCAGGGAGACTGAATGTCGAGATAATAGGATCAGTAGGCAAGGGGTGAGATTGGGGCAGAAAATAGGGGCATGATACAGAAAAGCTTACATGGTGAAGGAGACTACTCCCCT
The DNA here is from genome assembly GCF_907164565.1 of Psammomys obesus. NCBI lineage: Eukaryota > Metazoa > Chordata > Mammalia > Rodentia > Muridae > Psammomys > Psammomys obesus. The sequence goes on from NW_026596064.1 coordinate 15,957,922, forward strand.
CTAGTCCTCTCTGTCATCTCTCTCATATACAAGGTTCAGTGTGGTGCTTTCAAGCAGTAGATGGGAGATTTTTTTTCCCTCCCCTCTGGAGAATAACTACAGAAGAAACGTAACTATCCAATACGAACTGCTCCTTGAGAAGGCTTTGTGCAAAGACTCTCCGGTTGCTCTGTTACTCTGCACTGCCCCACAGAGCGGGTTCATAGTGTCACAGTTTCTCATTCTTAAATATCAGTGGGCAGGCAGAGGCTGCCTCACATCTGAAGAAAGACATGAAGAACAGACAAAAACCAAACTGATCTTAAAAAATAAAAAAAGACATAATGAAAACATAGGAAGAACAAACGTTTTCCAAGAAAAGTGTTGTATTCATGAAGAGAAAGGGGTAGCTAGAGGCTGAGAATGCTGAGTAAATAAAACTGTGACAAAAAGGAAATCAGAGGCCCAGAAGACAAAGGTTTAGAATGCACTCAGAGGTAGCACAAATGGCAAAAGAGATGGATGACAGATGGGAAAAGAAAGACAGGGGGGATGTTGAGCATTAAGACTTACAAGAAATAACAACATAAGAGACTTACAAATATTCTAACAGCTAACCACTGAAAGTCACTGGACTTTCAACACCAAACACTGGAAGCTACAAATAGAAAAACTTTCAAGAATCTAAGAGAAAATGTCACCTTAAATTTTACACGCAGGACTGGTTGCATTGACTAGGGAAGGAGCATAGGGGGAGAACAGGGAGGGAGGGTGGGATTGGGAGAAGACAAGGGAGGTGGCCACAGCCAGGATACAAATTGAATAAATTGTAATACATGATAATAATAAAAAATTACACAAGGTCAAAATACCAATACGAAGTCATGAGAATACCAACATTTTGGTTGTTTAAAGACTCAAACCCGAACCTTCTGTGCCTTCAGTGGGTGCTTCTGAGGATGCCTCTGGAGGATGACATGTGTGTATGTGCTACAACTATAGCTCATGGGATAAATCAAAGAATTAGAAGAGAGAATAACGGAGGATGGCTCAGGGCAGTGTCCAAAATGTCACAAGATGCAGCAGAGACAGGTTCTGGGGGGTGGGGGGAGAATTGAGCTTGATCCCATCGGGAAGACATTCAATGTCATCCTCAGAGTATTCAGTTAATTGTTTCATTGCTCTAAAAAAATACTTGAGAAACGCAATTTAAAGAAAAAAGGGTTTGTTTTTTTTTTTCAGCTTACAGTTTCAGGGGATACGGTCCATAACGGGTAAGGAAGGTGTGGTAGCAGGAGCAGAAGGCTCCTGTGTCCACTTTAAGAAAGCAGAGGGGTTTGGGAGGGAATGAGGGAGCAGATAGAGCTGGGATACAGAGTTAATAAAATGTAACTAATAATTAAAAAAATAAAAAAGAAAGCAGAGGATAGCGAAAGCTGTGCTCAGCTCACATTCTACTTTTCATTCAACCCAGAACTCCAGCCCCTTCGACTAAACTAAGCTAAATATCTCTCAGGGACACACCCAGGAATTTATTTTCATGATGATTCTAATGCCATCAATTTGGTAATAAAACTCACTATTATACTCAGCTACGTAGCAAGTGTGGGGCCAGCCAGGGTAACACGAGCCCCTGTCCACAGTACTGAGATGTTTTCAAAATCAGTGGAGTAAAGTTAACAACGATAAACAAAGTCATTTTGAAACCATGATGTTACTCAAAGGGAAGCAGAATGTTATTCCACAAGGAAACAAAAATCACAGTACAGCTAGGCTGTAAAGAGTATTTGTAACATCATCGTAATATTAGCATTTAATATTAATGTTCCTAAAAGTTATGTAATTGCTAAGACAGAACAGAGATGGGAAGGGAGGGAAGTACACATTCACCAAACAAAACACACTAGATAACTTTATTTTACAAAGAGAAGGCAGACCACAGAAGTCTGTGTACATGATTTTGATATACTGCCATCACACAAGGGGCATCACAGCACGGGCAGGACTGGCTGAGGATGGACAAGTAGACAGGGACCTGGAAGATTAGGTTGTAAATTTTACTGCTCCTGCAGAGGACCCACGTTTGACTCGTCAAGCTGTGTGCATACATTACTCCAACAGAAATAAAACGTCGTTGGAAAATAGAACCCACAAAGCCTCTCACCTTCGCAGCCTAGTCAATCTGAATTACTTCTCATCAAAGTATCTGGGAAGAAGAAAAAGCATGACAGTGCAGGGCTGGAGCGATGGCAATGGCTCAGCTGCTAAGAGCTGTCACTGCTCTTGCAGAGGACAGACGCTTGGTTCCCAGAGACCGCACAGCAGCTCACAACCAGCTCCAACTTTAGCTCCAGAAGATCCCATGCCCCCTTCTGATCTCGGACAGTACCAGGCACATGTGTTGTGCATACACACACACACACACACACACACACAAGGAAAACATGCACACACATAAATACATAAATCTTTAAAATAAGACACTGGTCTATGATAAACTGTACAATAAACATTGTACAGAGTTTAACAGAGCTCCTTCCCCCATTACAGCTGCTGATAAATGTTAAGCTACCATTATCTTTGGTTGGGGATTGGCTTCAGGAATCTCCTGGACTTCACCCCCCCTCCCCAGCCCCCACACTCTCTTCTCTCTACTGCCTCATATTGCTTTCCTTTAGCTGCAGCAGAAACTCTCCATCCACGCTTGTTATTGGCTTTGAATAAACCTCTGTCTTCAATCGGAAAACTGTCTCCAACACTCTTCTAAAATTTTTCTAAATTCTCTAAGCACTTCTCCGTGAGTTGTTTTTCTTTGAAACTCACTCCTTTGTGTGATTCCAGGACGTTTTATTGTGCTGACCTTGGGAATTTAGGTAATTTGTCAACCTGGTCAGTCGTTAGATATATTCTGAAGCCAAGATGGCACAACACACACATTCAAATGGTGGGTTGTGTTCTTATTTGAAGGAATTTTGGAATGAGGATGATTTGGCCCAAACCCACCTAAACCACCACTGGCCACTGTATTTTCTTCTTTCTCAGGGTCATGCCTGACTCCTTTATCCTTGAAATTGTCCTAATTTGAGGCGCCCAGTTAATAACTCTTTCTCTCCCCTTAGGCAATCTCATTCTTTATCTTCCAAATTAATTTTACGATACCGCTTTCTATTTGCTTTGTATATTCCCTGTGACATCTGATGCATAACATATACTCCACAAATCCTTGATGAGCATTACATTACATGCTTCTACTGAGTGAGGCAGCCCACCATACTGAAGAGGGGTGGGGGAGGAGAACCAGAATTGCAAGCATGTCCTTGAAATACATCCATTGTGAAGGACCATAGAGGTCCACAGTGGGCTCCCTCAAAGGAAAAGGTATAGCTGGGAGAGTAAGAATGAGAGAAGCAAGGCCTGTGCCGGGGTACCACGGGGCTCTGGTTGGGTAGGGCCAGCGCACAAACGGGAGGGAAGATGTGTCATCAACACGGTCATCGAGGCTCAGGTATGGCAGTGGAACCGGGGCTGGCAGGATCGCAACAACTATTGTTATTTCCATCTTCAGAATGTGCCCATCACTGAGCCCTATGGCACATGTACAGAAACAAACACATGTTTCAATATTTACTCTCCAGGGCCTGAATCCATGATGGTGCAGTCGTCGATCCTCCCACAGCCATCAGGCAAACGCTTGACTAAACAGATGGCCTTGCCAGGGTTTTTTTTTTTTTTTTCACTTGGGTAGGAGGATGGAGACTTGCACAGCCAGAATCCTTAATTCAATATGTCTGCCTGAGTATGTTCTCTGAACGGTCAACCTTAGAAGCTCTGTGTGATGCAGGGAGAGCATGCCGTGGGAGAATGACAGAAAAGAAAGGTGGCTGCTGTGACTTTTTTTTTTAAGGAAACCACAAAATTTATAGTCTAGAAACATAGTGTCGAGCCATTTCTCATCACTAAAATGCCATGCACCTCTGCAAACATCTTTCAACCTTCTTAGTCTTGGTTTCCTTGTCTGTGCAATGATGTGTGTTTTGCCTGCTTCTCATACTTTTGGAAGGATAAAGCAACTTTAATTTGAATCAAAAACAATTTCACTTAAGCCATAAAACATTTTTATCATCTTATGATTCTAGTCTAGTGTCTAATTCAACTATTTAAACCTTAGTTTTTCCAATGGGGGTATGTTTTATTTTAAGGTCTATAAAACAATTTATTCATATAAAAATATTTTAATATCAGTTGGATAACCAGTTAGGTGATCTTCTCCAGGGAAGGCTGTTTTCACAAGCTTCCCTTTGCAACAGAGTCTGAGACCGGTACAGAAAACTACAAGCAATCAAATGCAGAAGCAAATGAGCCTGTGGTACCCAGCTGCAGCTGAGTCCTCTACAACACAGGCTCAGGAAGATCTCTGAAGAAAGGCAGAAAACGTGTAAGACTCAGAGGAGCGGGGTGTCTCCTGTGAGATTGTGTCTCCCAGACATGTCAGAGAAGCTACACCCAGGAAGTCTCAACAACATGGCTGCCCAAACAAGACCTGAACAAGGAAGATGCCAACATGGAAGAGGAAAATCTCATAGGACCCTAATCGTAGACAAAGAATTCTATTTAACTTTAAAAAAGGGGGGGGACCCTATAATTCAATCAGACCTAGCTGTTCCTCTTGCTTTTCTTTTCAAGTGTCCTGAAAGAAAATCAAAGATTAGCAGGTAATGATCCGTTCAGTTGTATGCAGAAGCTACAGAAAATAATTTTGCAACAGAGAGAAAGCAGCAATCTTTCAAAAGATAAGTCAAAAGGACTTGGATACTTAAAATCAGCTTTGCAAACCACTGGAACCGGGAGGCACTATTAATCTTCAGTGTGTTAATCCAATAATTAATCATTGGATGGTCCCAGGAGAGATTTTAGCAAAATCTAGGTCAGGGGACCAGCCATGCTTGATTGCTGATTAGCCTTGAAAGTCAGCTGGGGTTTGTGGAATGATAGCATGCTGTGCGACTTCAGCAGGGCACCATTTTCTCTCAAATACAATTAGAATTTTTTTTAATGTAAATATTTTTACAAGTTTTCTCTCAGCCTATTTAAATTTAGAGTTCTCATTGCACAGTTTTTATCGAGTTGATGTCAGCATATGTCTCTCCTGTGAGGATAAGATCCCATTCAGACACCATCTACCAGGTTTTTTTTGATCATCTGTAATACAGGTAATACAGATAAGTGTTTAAATCTATATGCTCTTGACCTCGTGTTGAACTAACCAAACATAGTTACCAGGTTATTTTTAGAATCCAAAGCCTCATGAAACGGAGAAAAATTAGATAAGAAATAAGTGGTAGAGAGCCATATCTTACGATTACACTAGGAAAACGACAAAAAAAAAAAAATCATGGGAAAAGAAGATGCAAAGAACAAGAAATGGTAGTGAATGTGATCAAAATACATTATATGCCTATTGAAGGTGCTCAAAGATTTTTAAGGTTGGAAATTCTTTCTATGGTTGGGCTCTCTAGAAGGTGATGTTTAACTTGAGATATAGATGATGAGAAGGGACAGCCATGTTAAACAGTTAGGAGAGAATAATATATACAAGGGAGCCACGGTCATTCGCAAAAAGCAGGCCACATCTTTAAAAATGCTTTGTGATTGACAGATACTGGAGACATACATTGTACTGTTTTGATTTAGGCATGCAAAAGTTATTTCCTCATCTAACTGTCATTGTTTGTGAAGAGAACATTTTAAAGTGGATTTTCATAGCAATTCTCAAAGAGTATAGGAAGGAGAAAGGAGAGGGGGGACGGGAGGTCTTGTCAGAGTAGGCAGGTCTAAAGTCAGTGTTCGTGTATATAGACAGGTGACTGAGAGAAGGCTGACCGGGCCTTAAAAAACACAGAATGTAAATTGGTGAAAGGCTCTGCTACCAGACAAACAGGAGAAACAGACACAGAAAGGCCAAAAAGGACAAACGGTGGCATGCCATTAGAAAGCAGCCAAGTGACACCCCAAAATTCCAAGCATGTAGAAAAAAGGGATCTAGATCCCCAGAGCCCTTGTGGAGTATCCCTGCGAAGACTGGAAGCCAGTTTATAAAGGCAAATTGTGCATTCGTTTTGCAGAAGAAAGGCAGTGTATCCCTTTCAGACCAGCCTCATGCCCTGCTGGGCCTCAGTCTTTCCATTATGGTTAGCGGTTCTAAAGGAGACCTCGATCCTGAACTACCTATGTACTTGAGTATGTGAGAGGGCTGCTGTGGGGTATCCCAGACTTGTGGGGAATTCTCGGCTGCTTAGGAGGATTTTGAAGTAGGCTAGGTTCTCTGAGGAGCAAATGGGGCATAGCTGGAGACAGTTTTTGATACACACTGAGGACCTGACCCTCAGGCAAGGAGGATGACCTCACAGCCTGGGGTGGGGCTCACTTGTCTTGGCGTCTCTAAGCACTTCTCTTGACAGAGAAGGTACTTGATTCATGCCTCTTGGATATATGAGCAAACGAAAAGATCTCTCTGCTCAGAGTCTTAGACAGCTTTCCTCTAAAGTGAGGGTCATGGATCTAATTTGATCCAAAGACTGCCAGTAAAACAAATAAATAAAATAGAAAATAATCTCTGAAGTACAGATCAGTCATCCTCGGGGAACAGAACACTCAGAAATTATCTTTGATTCTCGTTGGTCTCATTTCCAGTCACTTCCAGAGATAGCTGTTCTAATTGCACTAAATCTTTTTTTTTTTTTTTTCAAGACAGGGTTTCTCTGTGTAGCCCTGGCTGTCCTGGATTTGCTTTGTAGACCCGGTTGGCCTCGAAGAACTCACAGAGATCTGCTGCCTCTGCCTCCCCATTAGCACTTTAATGGTTCATCTTTATGGAGTGAGATTAGACACAAACGACATTACTACCAATGCCTTTTAATACACAAATGAGCTGGCTGTGGCGAAGCATGCTTTCAATCCCAGCACTAGGAAGGCAGAGGCAGCTTGAGGCCAGCCTGGTCTACATAGTCAGACTGTATCTCATTAAAAAGAGTGAGTTTTGCTTTGGAATATTTCACTCAGTTTTCTTCATGAATAGATCTCTTGTGCCATCCATTCTTCTGCAGAGTCATTCATTCATCCATTCAGTCACTTTTGAGTATCTTCTGTGTTCTGAGCCCTGCCTGAAGTGACATGGAGATCCCAATATGAATACCACACTGTCACTACCCTAAAGGATCTCACAATTCAGTGAAGCAGCCAGGAAAAAAAAAACCAAACAAACAACAACAACAACAAAAACCAGACAGTTACAATTATAGCAGGCACCTGGAATTACCATCTGCCTTTCTAGAATTACCATTTTCTAACCAAATAGTCACACAAAGGCAACATTACCTATCCTTTCTCACAAAGATTATTGGCTTATGAGTGGTCTACATTTTTGTTAAAGCAATGATCCTTCTGACCAATAAAAGAAGATAGTATTTCTTGACTTAAAATGTTGTCTGTGTCTCAGCAAGACAACTAGAGTTAGACTGAACATACCAACGGGGATCTAAAAAGAAATTTGGGACTTTGGGACCTGAAACAACAGTTCCTTTTTTATCATTCTTTAAAAAAAAAAAAAAAGAAAAAAAAAATAAGTGCTCTAAATAAAACAGTGGCCAGAGAACTCATAAGTCACCTACTGTTTGAGATCTATGTAATTTGGATATACAGTATAATTTGGTCTTTTCAGTGAACATTATCTTTTTCTATTCCTTGATACTCCAAAATGAACAGCTCCTATCTGATGGTCATTCACCAGTTTTTTTTCATGGTCTGGCATGGTTTGTTCTTTTGCTTCCATGTTCTTTGGAGCAATGTGGTTCCTCTTAGTTGCCTCCTGAAGGCACGCTATAGTAGCACCATGGTTTACAGCTTTCTAATACCACAAGCTCAGGAACAGGCATCAACTCGGGAAGTTGAAATAAAGGGAAAAAAAAAATTTCCAGTGACCTTGGTAAACAAGAAAACAGGACAGGAGGAAGAATATCCAGTAAAGAATTTTCAAGGTAGTTGATTTACAGATGGAAACACAGGCAGAGAGCAACGCTGCACGGCAGCACGGGCTCGGTGGCTCATATGGTGATCTGGAAATGGGAAGGAGCCGCAAAGTACATCCCAGCAGCTTGCACACTTGAAAACAAAATTAGAAAAGACTAATTCTCATCAATTATCCCTCCTGAACCATGAGGGAGGCAGGGAAGGTAATAAAAAGAAGAAAGAAGGAAAAAATGCCTTATAATAAAGAACCCTGTTTTTGAACATGCAAGCGAGGGTTCTATTCCTACCAGAGAGATGAAATGCTAAAATGGGCTCCCGGGCAACGTGGTGGTGGAATCCGTAGTCACTCAATAGGATTTATGGCTGTCCTGGGGGAACAGTCATCAAGAGAACTGAAAATTCCCTGAGCTAGAGCATTTAGCTCTTTGTTTGTTTGAAGAAAGGCACCTGGGCAATCTTTCAGCATACACCCTGGCTCTTATCCCTTTGAAAAACTAAGATTCCGGAAACTCGGGAATCTGTAGTGCAAATTGTTTGAAGCTGTATGTTGAATCTGCCCCATGCTGTAATCCCGAATTTATACAAAACAAGAGATAATGTGTGTGTTAGGTAGGCCTTCCTTCCTCCTTGAAATTTTAAATCCTTTAAAGCTTGTTGCTCTCCACAGTTAGCAGTGGTCTGAGGGAATAATTCCTATTGTATACCAGTATCTCCCTCACTTACCATGTGCGACAACCGACATTATTTTTTTAAGTTCAGAATAAAAACTAAAGACTAATATGTCTTCATCAGCAAAACAATGTCATCAGAACAGTTTCCTTACAGTTACCAAGATGTGTCTCTGTGGACCTCTGCTCTATCTATCCCAAAATCACAAACCCCTCTTCACCCACCCCTCACAAATCATATTCTTAAGATGGTTCTAGAGAATCCTTAGTCCTACAAATGCAGACCCCATGCTTGCAGTTCTTGACCCAAAGGCCACAGAGCGAAGGATTTTGAGGAAGACGAAAGGAAAGAGACCCAGTAAGAAAATAAATAATGCACCCACAAGGCAAAATCCGTCAGAACAGTAACAACCACACTCCTGTGTCAGGTTTCGGCATGTGCTGCCCAAAAGAAACACCACTCAAGCTGTGTGTGTGCTTCCAGAGTCTGTGGCAGTTGATAATTTAAAAGTAAGAGCAGACGAGCAAGATTAGTTCTCTATATATTTTATTTACCCCAACCACAACATTACCATTTCAGCACAAAATTATTATAAAAAACGATAATGAAAAGCAAGGCGTTGTACATACGTATTTTGAAAGCTTATTTGGTTTTGGGTTTTTTTTTTGTTTGTTTGTTTGTTTTTTTTTACCCCTCACTTGAGGAGTATCACAAAGTAGACAAGCCTCATTTCAATACCTTGATATCTGCACAATGGCTCCTGTGAGAAGTTCTAAATCACACATCTGATTCCAACTGGAAGGAAAGGAAAGGAAAGGTCGAAGCCATTTCTCAGGTGTTTGCTCTTCTCCGGCCGTCTTCCCTGTATATATAAAGAATAGACTGTGGAGGGTATTGAACACTGCCAAGGCTGTTTAAGCGGCAAGCTTGCCCACTCTGTGGACGATTGCAGTCGCTCTCTGCCTTGCGTTCCTGATTTTCTCTCACACTGCACTTCTTGTATAGCACCACAACCTTCTAATGTGCTATAGTGTTAATTTCGTGTTATGTTAGTTCTTCATGGTCTGCTCTCCTCCCCAACAGAAAATACGAAGGAGAAAAGTGGGGAGCAGTGTCTACTTAAGGGGCTAGGAAATTCAAGTAACTAGACCAGCGCCTTGTACGCAGTTGATATTTTAACAGTAGTTGATGGATATTGAAGGTCGGCACAGAACTCTAAATTTCCTTATTTATAGGTAAGGACACAGAGAGCAAAGTCAGGTGATGACGCATGGTCAAACAACGTCATCAGTGGCAGAGCCAGTGCAAAAGCCAGTCTTTGAACTGCTCACACAGCAGGTCTTGCAGCACCTCGTGTATAAAAGGACAGGCAAAAAAATAATGTGGTTGTCAGACGTAACATACAAATTGTGCTATTAATAGTACAACAGGTTGATTTTAGATTATAAATTCCTTGGAGGCAGAGACTGCCTTGCACATCTTTGACTCTCCCTTTCCCTAACTATAAGGAAGGCTTTACACACAGCAGGCACCGAGGCAGTAAAAGAATGAGTGGCCAGTGACACCTGTTTATGGGATAAGACATGTCTGTCCTTCGCTGAAGATATTGTTGTATTTACCAGGCGTGCTGCTTTTCCACTGTGGCATGGAGATCTGGGATGAAGCTGACACGCCTCCTGCTAATGTCAGGAATGACTCTCTAGAGCCAAGGCACTAAAATCTTAGGAAAGAGTTGAAGATTCTAGAGGCAGATGTTTAACAACTATGCGTTCCAAATTCTCCTTAAAGACGTGTATAAAGATGAGGATAGCTTGAACAAAATGTGACGCTTTTGATTTTGGTTTGTTTGTTTGTTTGTTTTCCTGACAGAAATCAATGTGGTCATGACAATAAGGCTGACCAAATAAGTGAGAAGAAGACCTCCTGTATACTCAAATACAACGGGACCCTCTCTGTGTGGCTTTTATGCAAAAAAAGATATCCCTTTTTAATATAATACTCACCAACATCATTGATCTATTGCTATCCCTGAAAGACTAGAAACAGACAATTGTTCCTTTCCTTTATTCCAGGAGGAGATGAACTCGGAGAGGGATATTTGGTCTTTTTTACTTAACAAATTACCAGGTGACAAATCTGCATCTACATGCTTTAAAATCCCTTTAAAAGACTTTGGATAAGAGTTTAATGGCCTTCGGTATCTTTTTGAACTAAAGGTCATATCCTCATCTTAAAAGCAAGACCCAGAGAAGTCTTATTTGCATCCGAATCTCATAGACAGGAGTTTACAAAAACATGTTATTGGCATTCTTGTAACTTGCTCAGCTTGAACATATGCTATCAGCTCCTTTTATAAAAATCACGAAAAAGAAAAGTCACACTGGAACTTTGGGTGACACTTAAAGTACAAACGTAGGACAGCTAAAAGCAATGCCCCCTGTGTTTGAATTTGATTTTCATTGGAGAATTTCAGTAGCTTTAAAATAATTCATTTTGTTTGATTTTTAAGTTTCTTTTCCTGGACCAGAGATTGAAAAAGTATTAAAACTGAGCCATATTTTGCAGATTAATTTGGCTAGAAGTACTAATGTCTTAATTTGCAATGGCTGAGATCCAACATAACGGAGACAGTCTTCAAAGGCTAATGCTGGCCTGGACTGGTAAATTTTATTACCAAGCAGGTGCTACACAAATGCAATTTGATTCTCCATCTGTGAAATTCATCTTATATTAATATGACTCTGAAGCAAGCCAACATAGCTAAAGAAAAATACCACATTCTTGGGGATCAGAAGAATAGCTTAAACCCAGCTCAATTGCTTGATACATATGACCTCAAATCATCAATGCAGCTTTTCTGAGCCTCAGGGTTTTCTTTCTGTTTTTGTTAGAGAGGAGGTGGGGATCTTACTCCATAGTCCAGGCTGGCCTCCAATTCATGATCCCACCTGCTCAGCCTCTCTGGTGCCAGGTCTACAGGCATATACCAGTATATCCAGGCTTAAGCCTTGGATTTATTTTTTATAATGTGAAAAAAAGATGGGTGAGAAGGAGTCTAGGTGAAGGGATCGTTATAAAGAAACTTAGAGATAAAAGTTTTTTATGTAGAAAAGTTTTTTTCTACATGACAGACTACATGTAGAAAAATGCAAATAGATCCATACTTATCACCCTGCACAAAACTAAAGTCCAAGTGGATCAAAGACTTCAACATAAAACCAGACACACTAAACCGCTTAGAAGAAAAAGTGGGGAAGAGCCTTGAACTCATTGGCACAGGAGACATCTTCCTGAACAGAACACCAACAGCACAGGCTCTAAGAGCAAAATCAATAAATGGGACCTCATGAAACTAAAAAGCTTCTGTAAAGCAAAGGACACCGTCATCAAAACAAAACGACAGCCTACAGATTGGGAAAGGATCTTCACCAACCCCATATCTGACAGAGGACTAATATCCAGTATATATAAAGAACTAAAGAAGTTAAAAAACAACAAATCAAGTAATCCAATTAAAAAATGGAGTACAGAGCTAAACAAAGAATTCTCAATAGAGGAATATCGAATGGCAGAGAAACACTTAAAGAAATGTTCAACCTCATTAGCCATCAGGGAAATGCAAATCAAAACGACCCTAAGATTTTACCTTACACCCATCAGAATGGCTAAGATCAAAAACTCAAGAGACAACACATGCTGGAGAGGTTGTGGAGAAAGGGGGACCCTCCTCCACTGCTGGTGGGAATGTAAAATTGTACAACCACTCTGGAAAGCAATCTGGCCCTTTCTCAGACAACTAGGAATAGTGCTTCCTCAAGATCCAGCTATACCACTCGTAGGCATATACCCAAAAGAGTCTCAAGTACACAATAAGGACATTTGTTCAAACATGTTTGTAGCAGCCTTATTTGCAATAGCCAGAAGCTGAAAACAACCCAGATGCCCCTCAGTGGAGGAATGGATGCACAAATTGTGGTATATCTACACAATGGACTATTACTCAGCAATAACAAAACAAGGAAATCATGAAATTTGCAGGTAAATGGTGGGATCTGGAAAAGATCATCCTGAGTAAGCTATCCCAGAAGCAGAAAGATGCACACGGTATATACTCACTCATATAGACATATAATATAGGATAAACCTACTAAAATCTGTACACCTAAAGAAACTAATCAAGAGAGAGGACTCTTGATAAAATGCTCAATTCCTATCCAGAAAGGCAAAGAGGATGGACATCAGAAGAAGGAGAAAAGAGGGAACAAGTCAGGAGCCTGACACAGAGGACCTCTAAAAGGCTCTGCCCTACAGACTATCAATGCAGATGTTAAGACTTATGGGCAACCTTTGGGCAGAGTGCAGGGAATCTTATGAAAGAAGTGGGAAACAGTAAAATCTGGAGAGGACAGGAACCCCACAAGGAGAGCAACAGAACCAAAAAATCTGAGCACAGGGGTCTTTCCTGAGACTGATACTCCAATCAAGGACTATGCATGGAAATAACCTCAGACCCCTGCACAGATGTAGCCCATGGCAGTTCAGTATCCAAGTGGGTTCCATTGTAATAGGAACAGGGACTGTCTCTGACATGAACTGATTGGCCTGCTCTTTAATTACCTCCCCCTGAGGGGGAAGCAGCATTACCAGGCCTCAGAGGAAGACACTGCAGCCACTCCTGATGAGACCTAATTGACTGGGATCAGAAGGAAAAAAAAGAAGGCCTCCCCTATCAGTGGACTTGGGGAGGGGGCATGCATGCAGAGGGTGGAGGAAGGGAGGGATTGGGACAGAGGAGGGAGGGAACGAACCACAGGGGGAATACAAAGTGAATAAAGTGTAATTAATAAAGAAAAAAAGCTCAGAAAAAAATAAAAATCAAACAAACAACTCAATTAAAAATTGGTCAAAAATTAAAAAAGAGTTCTCAAAAAAAAGTGACAGACTACTGAGCTTCTCTAGGGCAAAGACTACATTAAAAAAAAAAAAAACAAAAGATAAGCAGTGACACAGGCTTGTGATCACTCGGAAGGCAGAGGCAGGCAGATCTCTGTGAACTCCAGGCCAGCCTAGTCTACACAGTGAGTCAAGGACAGCCAAGGCTACACAGAGAAACCCTGTCTGGGAAACAACAACAACAAAAAGTGTCAAAATAACAGAAGATAATAAAGGTGGCATGGGTGGACTTAGATAAGTAAGAATAAGGATATAGACTCCACTCGGTGAGCAATTGGTCCCCAGAATATCATAGGGGAAATAGCTATGACAGATTGCTGAGGAGAGTGGCAAAATGCGTTAAAGAAGCACACAGTTCCTCCAATCAGGAAAGCCACTCTGCTTCCAGGAAGTCTGTTGCAGTCATTAGGCCTCAGGAGTACTGTGGGAAAACAGATAGGAAGAAAATGTTCTCTCTCTCTCTCTCTTAAGCCTAAGTGTTGGCAAAGACAGTGACATAATCCACAGTGGGAGAGGAGAGTGGGGAGAGTTTCTGGGTTGTAGAGTTAGACGGTGATGATAGCCAGCTATTGGGGAAACATCAGCTGAGCTTTTGGTGATGTGTATTAGTGATGTGTGGATATCCGTATTTAAAAATAAAGTACTGTGGTAACAGCTGATGCCATTGGAACACAGAAGTGCAGAGAGAGGAGGAGGAGTAATCAAAATTTAAGATGGAACGTTGGAGAATTAGAAGTGATAATGGTTTTACTGTGCTTAACACAGGGGCTTGCATATAATAAAAGATCAGCATGTGGTAGTTCTAAGAATAGGGGCCTGGAAGCCAGTCACAAGATGTGCAACCTGTAACCCAGCACTTGAGAGCGTGAGGCAGGAGAATCACAAGATCAATGTCAGCCTGCACAATACCTGAGTTCAAGGGCAGTCCAGGCCACAGAGAAATACCTTGTCTCAAAATACAAACAAAAAAACCCACAAGAATATGGGCAGGGGATGTAGTTATGCAACAGAGAGCTTGCATAGTCTACAAGGCCTTGGGTTTGGTCTACAGCATGGGAGAAGGAAGGAAGAAAGAAAGAAAAAGGAAGGAAGGAAGGAAGGAAGGAAGGAAGGAAGGAAGGAAGGAAGGAAGGAAGGAGGAAAGAAAGAAACAGGAAGAGTGAGCTTAAAGAGATGATAAACCAGAGTTTTCAATGGAAAGAGGTTCTTTTCCTGATAGAAGGGTGTGGTTTCAAGGATAGGGAAGCCAGGCCAAGACTATCTTCTACTCAACTTCTTAATGCCTATAGAATAAATCTGAATGTGAACAGCTTCTTTGGTGGGTGGAATTCCCAAGAGCTATATTAATTTGTCACTCAGACATTAGCTGAGAGCAATGTGAAATACGATCTGTTTATCTGGGGAAGGGGGGGCGTCTGTTTTCAAACAGCGGTGTAAAGTCTGTGCTCACACAGCTACCTGAGATCAGCATAGGTCAGAGTGTGTTTGCCTGTGCTGAGTCTTACAGGGATCAGCATCACACTGGACAAGGACCTCTACCTTCTGATTCTCCCTTCAGCTTCATGGCCGCTTGACCTCAGACCTGTATATCCGGGCAGCTCTCTAATCAAATAGCCCTCAAGTGAGGCCTCTTAAATGTCACGGTGCCCATGGAAGCCCATGTGGGCAGATTCTACTATAAAGCCAGCCATTCATTTAACACATGTGGGGCTGCTATTTTGATCCGAGACGAAATCACCCACACGCAAACAAAGAGAGGTACAGAAAACAGTGAGCCAATGAATGGAGAGGAGAATGGAGAGAAAATAATTAGCAAAGGCTAAAGAGATGCAGGCTGTTTAAAAAAAACAAAAAAATGTCACAGAGCATTTGAGGCTTCATCTGTCTTTATAAGCCTGCTCCTGTTTGCAGCAGAAAAGACAATTAGATGTGCGGGGCCACTCGATCCTAATTTCTGAACTCAGGAAGGAATTAATGCGTCCACCGAGAGGGGAGTTTTACTGCGTTTTCCCTACATCAATCCAGCACGAACACAAATGTATGTCTGTTAGGGCTGGGAGGAAAAGGGGAGGTGGGGGGGGGGGCACAATTGCTACCAGCACAGGCTCAGCAGACAGGAACAGGAAAAGAGTTTTCCTGGCAGAAATTAGAAATTGTTCTTCCTCACTCCATCAACACATAAGTAATAATGCAGAGCTACCTTCTGCTGCCTCACAAGCCGCGTTACAAAAAACCATGCCTCAAGGGATAGGAGTAGAATCCAAGTGCAATGAGACTATACCACCCCAACCTAAACACCTGGGACTACTTTCCTTTTTATTATTTATTCACTTATTTTATGTGCATTTAGTGTGAAGGTGTCCGATTCCTTGAAATTGGCATTAACAGACAGTTGTGAACTGCCATGTGCGTGCTGGGAGTTAAATCCGGGTCCTTTGGAAAAGCAGACAGCGCTCTTAACCACTAAGCCACCTCTCCAGCCCCAACACCTGGAACTACTGCAAGACGAAAAAAAAGTGTTTTATTTATGCTATCTTTATGTGATTCCAATACCATGTTAGCTGATAAATGACACTAAGACGTTTGGGCCCTGGCAAAAATCTTCAGAATTGAAAAGCATAGGGACCCTAAGAATTAAGCAAAATGAACACACACGTATACCCACAAACTTGCCCTCCTCCTCCTTGCACACACACTCACACTTGCACACACACTCATACACACGTACATGCACGCACACACAAACACGGTGCAGTGTCTCACGCATGAGACATGGTATTTCATAGGACACTAGATATGTAACACGGGATTGAAACGTTAGTAGCTAAAAGCTACTGATGTTACCTACTCCCACATTCCAAAGCAAGGCGCTCCATCCTCCAAAGCAGAGTTTGCAGTTCCGTGAACATTAGTTGATCAATTATTCCTCTACCTCTAAAACTACGGGGAGGTGGCGTGATGGGGGGGGGGAGGTTGCCTGGATTTGTTTTATAGTGCTGGGGGTTCAACTCGTGATCTCATGCATGCTACCTAGTGGCCTACCACGGAGCTGACAGGTTTTAGAGGTTTAAAAAGAAATCTAGAGTGAGCTGTGCAACTGAGATGGTATTTTCATTCCCCCCTAAAAGCCATCTTCCACCAACAGGGCACCTCCAGCGTCAGAGAAATGCCAGAGAGTCCTGCGTGTCCCCAGGACAAATAGGAGGAAATCTTCAGGCTGCCCGGCTTAGCTTGAGGCAGCAGAGCAGAGCACTGCAGCTGTGGGTAACTGCAGACCCGCTAGTGACAGAGCACAGATGCGTGTTGGAGCGTGGCGGGAGAAGGCCATCGGGCCAAAACTAGATCACTGTGTGAGCAGACGCCCTTCAGCAGAGGAGCTGGGAGGTCTCCGAGGCTTTAGGAGTTGGTTTAAAAAAAAAAAAGCTATGAGTAGGCACCCTTCAGATCAATCTTTGAGGAGCCCCAAAAGCACCCACCAGAGGGTTTCTTTGCCTCTTTGACACAATCAGAGGAAACGAGGAGCCACCACATTAGTTTTCTGTCCCACACCTCTCCTGGCTTCCTCGCATCAATACTGAAGGAGCCAGAGAGCCCAGTGAGAGGTGCGGAAGACAAGGGAAGAATCCACATTCTCCCACCCACATCCGCTTGCACGGCAAGCTTCCACTTGAAGCACGTCCAAGCTGAGGGAAAGAAGAAGATGTATGTTTGAATGAAGTTCAGAATTCTTACTTACAGTGGGCCAGCTATATTAATTAGTGAACGAAGACTGTTGTAGTGAGTCAAATAATCAAAGGACGCAGATTTTTATTAGCTCGTTGTGAGGATGCAAGCTGTGAGGCCTGCTCAGGATTTCGTCTGTGAACAGAGGAGGAGGTAATGGCACAGAACATAGGCAGAGAAAATCCAGAGTTGGATTCTGATTGGACTGTGCTCTGCCACGTCTGTCTTCCTCTACTTCTGTCCAGAGCCTTTACTGAGGGGAATCATGTTTGTCCCTGAGGATTCCACCTCTTTCCTAATTCCTGGCCATCAGTCATTAGGCCAGTGAAGAGTAGCTAACTACCGCCAGCCCAGCAACAGAACAGCCAACACACCATGAATATCCTCTTGCAAAACAATAAAATATACATGAGACCCTGCCTCAAAAAGCCAAAACAACAGCAGCTATAACAGAAAAATGTATGGACACTCAGCATCCTTTGCATAGGAAACTCAGAAAAACATTAACAGGAGCAGTAGTACGCTCACCCACGGGACTGAAACTAAGATATCATTTACTTATTAAGATCAATTCTTCTGTTACAATAAAGATTACAAAATTTCTATCTTTAAGGAATTAAAATTCTAACGGGGGAAAGTGTTAACGGTGTGCAGGCAATTCAACTGGCCTGCCCTTAGGGACCTTTAGGGCCTTGACAAGGTCCTATGTCAGGACCTGCATCCTGTGACATCATCTGGGCCAGGTACTCCAGGCATAACCTGTCTGCCACTCCTCCTCCTCTCTCTCTCTCTCCCGTTCTCTCTTGCTTTCTTCTCTTCTCTGCTCTCTCCTCTTCCTCTGTTGGGGCACCCCCATCGCTATCCCCCCTCTCTCTTGTTCTCTCTCTCCTTCCCTCTCTCTCTCCATCTCTACCCAATAAACTCTTTCATATAATATCTGTCATGGAGCCATTTTTTTTTTTTAAATACCAACAATGGTGCATGGGCCGAGGATCGAATCCGGGCCTCCTGCATGGCAGGCAAGAATTCTGCCAAAGGAAAAACAACCAAATAAATAAATGAGATAATCACAGATGATTATTATTTCTATGAAAAAAGTAAATAAACTCTATAGGTAAGGATCAGCAAGAGAGGGAGATACCGACTTAGTCTACATGAAATGGAAGTCTGGGAAAAGCTGTCTGGAGCTGAAGAATAATTGGCCTACTACGTCTATAAAGAGCTCAGGGAAAGACTCCCCCCCCCCCCCCCCAATAAAGGCAACTACAAAAACGCTAAGGTAGGAAATTGCTCGGTGCATTCCCAGAACTGACAAACGGCCAGGGTAACTGGAGCAGGGTGAGCAAGACGGAAGATGAGCTCAGAGGACCCACATCATGCAGAGACTGGGAAGGGGTGGTGAGCACAGAGCAGTCTAGTGGGAAGGGATGGATGCCAGGGCAAACTACATGAAATATACTACCTTGGTTCAAAAGCACGGTGACTGAGGCCAGCTGGCAAAATCTATAGCTGATGATGACGGTCGCCTGCCTGACAGCATTTCCACCACCAATGGATTGCGGATATGATGGAGAATTCCTATCACTTCAGAATGCAATTGCCACTGTGACGTCACAACTGACGTCACACCACAACGCACGTATTGTGTGACGGCGATGGAGGCCAACCTCCTGCACTGACACGAAAGTCTCCCATACAACAGTCATGTACAGTATGCAATGCTTGATACTGACAACGCTTGATATTTGATGTGACTATGTCCCTGGTTTGCATTACACGCTATATGTTATTGTTTATTATAAGTGCTCATTTTACTTATAAAATAATTTACTATAGCTGTCATTCCCTGCCACCCACATCTTCTGTTTCTCCCCATTTCCTCTCTTTCCTTCCCACTCCCATCCATCCCTCCTCTTTTTAGGAGACAGTGTTTTCCAGGTACTGCAGGTCAGCCTAGAATTCCCAACCCTCTTGCCTCGGCACATACGTATGCTACTGAACTTATCACTACTGTGTTTCTTGATTGTTCGAGGCTGTCTCGATTGACCTACACTATCTATGTTTTTGTATGCACACTCTATAATGTTAACACATTCTCAGAGTGTATCTGCATCACTAAACAACACATAACTCTAAGTGCTTTCCTGTTTGCCAATGTTCTATATCAAAGATTGGCAAGCCCTGTCGAAAAGTGACTTGGTGTGAGGTACCAAGAAAACTCCAACTCCACAAACTCCGAAAGGCATTCCAAATGTCCAGAAATGGCTCAAGCTGGACAATAGGATTTTTGGCTCTTAGATAAAAGCCAGCATTCTCCCAGGAACTTGTGAAACTGATTCCCATCTGCCAAAAGGAGTCTTTTTCCTGGCTTCCGGCAGAAGGGATATTTGGCTATCTGTGGTGCCTGGTAGCACATCAAAGTCAATGCTGTGCTCCAGGCTCCCTCAGTATCACAGGTGCCTGTTATACCTTCCAAAGCCCTCACCCTGGCTCTTCTTACCTCCCTAGGCTTCTCTCCTGCCCTGCTAGTCTCACTATTCTCCTCTCTCACTCTCCCTTGCTACCCCCTTGCTATCTTGCTTTTTTGCTGATCTCCCCTCTCTCACAGATAGTCCTGGCCGTGGCCAGTTTGTTGTTCTTTTCTCTCTTCTCTGGACTTCTCCAGATGACACTGGCTACTGTCTCTCATCTACCTACAATAAAAACCCCCTACTCCCCAGCTATACCATGGAGCAGTCAGGAAATACTGGCAGTTTCTTTAGTGACCCCCTTTGCATTCATTAATACCTTCAAAGCCAAGACAGACGCAGTTCATGTATTCATTTCACATAAAAAGAAACTGAGGCAAATACCTCAGCACAAAAAGATATGAACCCCAGGCAAATATATCTCCAGATCACAGGATGTTAATTTTGCAATCCAGCCTCACACTAAGTAATCAGACAGCTTAACAAATAGAAGAGACATCTGGAATGAAGGAAAGGACCTTCAGAATCTATTCCTCCAAGGAACGAGAAAGCTGTGGGGCCGCCTGGGCTGTCGAACCAATGTTTCCGAATTTTACAAATTAAACAAAGGTTTATGATTCTCAAAAGAAATCTGTTGAATAAAAATGGTCAAATCTTCATATAAATATAGAGTTTTCTAATATTTTTAAGAATTATTTCTGCTTCTTTTATTCATATTAGTGTTTTTCCTAACTGTTTGTATGTGCAGTTTATGTGCAAGAGCCAGAAGAGGGCATTGGAGCTCCCTAGATCTGTTTCTCAAGACAGCATTGAGCTTTTCTGTGGTTGCTGGGAACTGAAACCAGGTCCTCTGCAAGAACAGCAAGTGTTCTTAACCATTGAGTCATCTCTCCACCCCTAGTTTGTAGTATTTTAAACTTGCCTGTTCCCCTCTCTTCCCAACTACTTAGTAATGCAGGAAGTTATCAGCTTCAAAAAGTGAAATAGCTGTAAAAGGCAGCAGCCGTGTGTCTGTTATGAGGGAGAAGCACTAGCCTATAGTACCCCTGTCCAAACAATGGGCACTGTTCTGCTTGCGTATCAGCAACTTGGAAACGGCATTCACAGAGTTTTATTTTCTATGACTTGTTGCTCACCTGGTGTGAACAGCCTTTTCTTTGGGATAGATGTCAAAAACAATCAGTGACAACTGTTTGATAGCACAGCTACCTGTGAGGAAGAAAAAGAAGTGTTGGAGTCAACAGGAGACTGACCAAAACAATTAAAAGAAATATCGGTGGATGAGATACCCCTAGAAAGCTTTAGAAAAATCCCAACATATTTTTGAAACCAAGAGATAATGATATGAACATCGAAGTAGGACCGGAGAGCTGAGAAGGCCATGATCTCTGTATCCAGGGTGAGTCTGAGGCACCATATAAACAGTAAGTGAATTTATAAATGCTGTAAATTTTTGGAGTGTCTCAACAGGCACTCAAGACCCATTATTAATGACTAGAGACTTACGGCTTAAGGTGCTTAAAGAAATCATCGTACGATCATTAAGTACCACTAAGATTACCAAATTTGACGGAAAATGAAAAATTGACATAATTAGTTCAGGGAAATTATTAAACAAACAAATAATAACAAGAATAAAACCAACGGGGGTTGGAGAGCTGGCTCAATGGTTAAGAGAACTTGGTGAGCTCTTCAAGAGGACCCAGGTTCGGTTTCCAGCACCCACACAGTAGCTAGCAGCCATCTCTAACTCCAATTCTAGCAGATCTAGCCTCCTCCCCTGACTTTCTCAGGCACTGCCCACACAGGGTTTACAGACATAAATGCAGGCAAGACACGCAGACACAGAAAATAAAAATAAATAAATGTTTAAAAGAGTAAAACCATCATATTTTGATGAAAGGAGCAATCTGGTTCAAAGTACATATTGTGTTCACAATATGTTAAGTAAATGGCTAGTTAGCAACAAAAAAAAAATTAAGGTATATGCAAAAGAAACAAACAGACATTCAGCAAATTGTTACCAAAAAAAAAAAAAAAAAAAAAAAAGCCTTGACACTAGACATTCTAAACAAAAACTTTATATCAGCTTTCACAAATACGTTCAAAGAGAGAAAGCCACGTGTAAAGAATGCATGGCAATGTCTTACTAAATGGAATATCATTAAACCATAAATTGTATTTTCTAAAAAAATACAAGTGGAAGAGAAGCAAACTGGGCATGGTGGCACACATCTGTAATCCTAGCGCTTGGAAAGTGGATGGAAGATAATGAATTCTACACGTTAAGTTCTATGCCAGCCTGCACCACATGCAAGCAGCCTGCACGTAGGTAACCAGACTGCACTACATGTATAGAAGGAAGGAAGGAAAGAAGGAAGGAAGGAAGGAAGGAAGGAAGGAAGGAAGGAAGGAAGGAAGAAAGGAGAAGAAAAAAAGAAAGAAATGAAAAGAAAGTGAAAAAAATAAGAAAAAAAATCCAAATATAGATAAGAGTTGAACAGTGTGGTTGAAGTGGGAACATCACTGCTATGACTTAGTTGCTGATCAGAGCTGGCAGAAGGAAAATGTAAACAGATTTGAAGACAGGTCAGTTCCTATTATCCAGTTTTGGGTATCAGGAAGAAAAGAGCAAGGAGAATCAAGTGACTGAACAGTGTCAGAGCCCTGTGGGAAACCATAAAGCTTATCAATAGATGTAGAATGAGGATTATAGAAGGAAAGGAGGTAGAAAAAGAGCCAAAGAAATAACAGAATAATAGCTTCACCTTCCAAAGTCTGACAAAAAACATCCAACACATTCAAGAAACTCAACAACTCCAAATAGGAAATTGCCGATATTCTCAGAGGTCTAAACAAGACACAGCATAAAATACAGCTGGAAACTAAAACAATAGATGATGTTGTAATCAACAAGACAAGATGGAGAGACATGATAAATTTATCATGGAGCATGTAGTCTCAATAGAGCTGATTTATAATCACAAGCTAAGGAGGCCAGGAGGTATTTAAAGTGCAAAACATAAAAAGACAAAATAACAGTCAACCAAAAATTCTATATTCTGTAAAATTATCTTTGAGAAAGAAAAGATAAACAAAGGAACTTTCAGACAAATGCCTGCCTTGTAAGAAACGACTAAAAGGAGAATAAAATGAAAGAATATCTGGCAGTAATTCAAAGCTACACAAAAAAGAAAGAAAGAAAGAAAGAAAGAAAGAAAGAAAGAAAGAAAGAAATATCATCCAAAAGTTAATTACTTAGATATAAAGAACCACATAGACACATTTTTGCTGTAACTCATTTTTTTCTATCAGATTTAAAATGTAATACATAATCATCAATTATAACATCATGTTGATAGCTACCACAGACAGAAATATAATTTGCGTGACAAAAAATAAAGTAGAGAAGGTAGTAAAACTATTTTTTTAAATATGCTTTCGAAGCTGAATTGGTATCAGTCTGACCCAGATCATCAAAATTAAGGCCTTAGTTATAATCTTCCAGGGAATCCTTAAGAAAATAATGGGGTCACTGTGAAAGCTCAGAGGGTAACGGCTCTTGACACCAAATTTGGCGAGATGAGTTTGATCCCTGGAAGCCACTTGGTGAAAGGCAAGGACTGACTTCCATTAAGTTATCCTCTAACCCTCACATACACACCGCGTCTCACACACACTTACAATAAATAAATGCAAGAAGGAGAAAACAATAAAAACATAGCTAAAAAATAAATGACAAGAGAATTTAGTACACTATAAAATATCTATTTAACGACAGCAACAACAAAGCTTCAGTATAAGGCTGGGCATGGTAGGGCATGCCTTTAATCCCAGCACTTGGGTGGCAGATACATACAAATCTCTCAGGGTTAGAGACCAACCTGGTCTGCATGATGAGATTCAGGCCATCCAGAGTTACGTAGTAAGACCCTGTGAAGAGGCAGACAAATAAGCAGAAAGACAGACAGGGAGAGAACAAGAGAAAGCTCTGTGCTAGCTACTTTTATGTCACCTTGACACAGAGCTGGAATCGTTTAGGAGGAGGGTAACCTCAATTGAGAAAATGTCCCTTACCTGACTGGTCTGTTGCCAAGGCAGTATCTTCTTAATTGATGACTGGTGTGGGAGCTCTGAGGTATGGTATCACCCCTGAGCTGATGGTCCTGGGTGGTGGAAAAGGGCAGGCAGAGCAAACCATGAGAAATAAACCAGCAAAGTAGCACTCCTTCTCTGCATCAGCTCCTGCCTCCAGGTTCCTGCCCTGACTTCCTTCAATAGTGATGTGGAAATAGAAGCCAAATAAACCCCTTCCTCTCCTCCCCAAGTTGCTTTTGGTCATGGTGCTTCATCATAGCAATAGAAACCCTAAGGCAATTCTCAACATAGTTAAGAAGATTGATAACACAAAATGTATCCTCCAAACTCAATAGTATAAAATTAATAGTCAATGGCAGAAGGAAAATTGAAATTTAATTTGGGACTCAACAAATATGTATAAATTAAAACAAAACAAAACATAGTGATAACTAGTGAACCAGAAAAGAAATCATGATGAATGAATTCTGTATGATCTGCATTAGAACAATTTGCCTGTGTCTGCTTATCCCTAGTTTTTTTTTTAAATTTTTATTACAATTTATTTAGCCCCTTTCTTGTCCCCTCCCAAAACCACCCTCGCTCCCTCTTCTCCTCCCATGCCCCTCCCCAAGTCCACTGATAGGGGAGGTCCAACTCCCCTTCCATCTGACCCTAGCTTATCAGGTCTCATCAGGACTGCCTACATTGTCTTCCTCTGTAAGGCTGCTCCCCACACACACACACCCAAAGGTAAGGTGATCAAAGAGCCAGCCACTGAGTTCATGTCAGAGACAGTCCCTGTTCCCCTTACTAGGGCACCCACTTGGACACTGAACTGCGATTGGCTACATCTGTGCAGGGGTTCTAGGTTATCTCCATGCATGGTCCTTGGTTGGGGTATCAGTCTCAGAAAAGGCCCCTGGGCCCAGATTTTTTGGTTCTGTTGTTGTCCTTGTGGAGCTCCTGTCCCCTCCAGGTCTTTCTATCTCCCCCTTCTTTCATAAGATTCCCTGCACTATGTCCAAAGTTTGGCTATGAGTCTCAGCATCTGCTTTAATACTCTGCTGGGTAGAATCTTTCAGAGGCCCTCTGTGGTGGCTCCTGTCCTGTTTCCTGTTTTCTCCCTCCTCCGATGTCCAACCCGCTTGCCTTTCTGAGTAAGGGTTGATCATGTAACTCAGGCTTCTCCTTATTGGTTAACTTCTTTATTACCCCTAGTTTTTCTCACAGAATAACTAACTCACTTTACTGTATTAGAATAATACTTTATAAAAGGAACAAGACATCAAGTGTTTTCTGCTATTGTTATTATTTTTGTTACTAATATTGTCATGGATCATTTAATTTTGTTCAATCTAACTCCAGAAATGTCACCATCGTTGACATTCAGTTTACTGTGACAAGTGCTATATTAACATGCAACCGCAGAGGAGGGCGACAGCCAGTTCCTCAAGTCAGAAAGTTGAAAACCAGTGTTGATTAAACCAATGTTGATTTTTGTTTTCTTCCCCTTCGTAGTCAATACCTAACTCACAAGCAGGTTCTTCCACAATGAGAATGCAGCCTCCTCGCTTCTAACAGGCTGTCGCCAGCAGCTCTGAGTTAGTGCACTGCCCCGCCCCCAACCCAAAGCGCTTTCTCTGCGAATGCTCCTACCATCTAGTTGTCAGGCGGCAGCCAGAACAACAGCACTGGGAAATTGCAAATTAAATCATGACTGTTCTGACTCTGCCCTGAACGGCCTGCTTCATCTGGGCCCTGGATGCTTCTGTGACCCCATCTCTCTGACTCTGGCCCAGCTCTCTCAGAGACCACCCTCACCGCAGCCTCCTCCTGGGTTGAACCCAACACTCTGCTCTAGGTCCTCGCCAGGGACACCTTTTCTCTGCCAGGGACACCCTTACCTCCGTGGCGTCCTCTCTCCGTTCATTCGGGTCGTGTGAAATTTGACTTCTCCGGGGAGGCTTTCTCTGACTGCCCTATCAAAAGTAATATCCTGAAATGCCCCATCTTCCATAACTGCTCTGTCAGAGCACTTACTGTTCCCTGACACTGCCCAGTTTTGACGCTCCTTGCCTGTCTCTTCCTGGTAAATGCTGAACACCACAGTTTTGTCTCTTGTTTACTGTTACACTATTGTATCCCTTCCAACCTGACACTAATAAAATGGAAACTGTTGATTGGGAAATACTAATGAGGGGCAGAAACTTCATTTGGAAGCGAGGTTAGAGCCAGAGGTAGACAAATTATGGCCCTAGGACAAATCAGTGTCCTGGGCTATTTCCAGTTGCTTCACTCTTTTTACGAATACATTTTTTTTTTTTTTAAATTAGAACACAGCAGAACTCATTCATTTGCATATCTTCTGTGGCTTATTTCGCGCTGTCCCATCAGGGTTAAACAGTTGAAACAGACACTACGCGGTATACAAAGATAAAAAAATATTTGCTCTCTGGCCCTTGACAAAAAGCCCACTGGGCTCTGTTTACAACAGCTGCGTGAGCAACTCTCTCATGCTGTCTTGACCCACTGTCCTTGCAGAGCCTGAACCGCTGGCCTTCTCTTCCACACCAAACCCCTTTATTCTTCATGAATTCCAACTCTACTTCAAAGATAAACTAGCTGAGCAGGATGGTCGAATACCTGACTTTCAGAGTTGGCAGCTTCTGAGTTTCACATATGAAGACAACACTGAATTACAGATATGACCTGAGCCGTAACCGCCAGGTGAAAAGAGCTGTGACGGGCTGGGAAAGAACAATACTGCTTTACCTAAATGGCAAAGCTGCCATTTTCCCTAGAAGAGTTCTTGTTTCTTGCCGTTTGAGCCTCTGGACTCTGCATTTTAGTTACCACAGACCTTTGGGGTGGCGATTGCAGCATTTGAGTTAACTCAGGCAGAGGAGTGATAATAGGCCCCCAATAAGTCAGTACATACATCATTATAGCTATCCCTTTAACGGTTTGTGGAGAGACTAGATTTCCGTAAGCTGATGAGTTGATCTATTCAAATAAAATATCTACGCATGGAACAAACAGAAACCTTTCCCAAATTTCAGATCAAATGTCCCCTCTTCCATGGGGTTGGGGGGGGGGGTGTCTGCTCTGCAAGGTGAAATTAAACTCAGCCTGTATCACACTATAGTAAATAGACCGTACCTCTAATGAATACGTCACATCATGCTTTGTTGTGAAGCTGCTTGTGAACAGATCGAGCCCTTCCCCTGTCTGACTTTGACTTTGGTAGCTTCTGAATGCCAGGTATCCGGAGTAGCACATGAGCCCCAATAGCTGCTGACTCCTGGCCTCCACCACATCTTTTTTTTTTTCATTACAGAGTCTGTGGGACCCGCCTCAAGTGCCTCGTGTTTCTCTCCCTGTGATGGCTTGAATGTGGTTCCCCCTCCTCCCAAGTTCATGCCTGCATTGGGAATGTCAGTCCTCAAGGTCACGTTCCTGGTATTTAGAGGGAAGGCATGCTGAACGACAGTTAGGGACGAGGTGTGGTCACGAGTGTAAGATTCCCACGTTAGTGGGACATTAGTGGCTTGATAAGAAGAAGAAAGACCTGAGCCAGCATGCTTGGGGTTTGTTTACGAGACGTCTTCCGCAGTGTTACGATGCAGCTCAGCGGCCCTCATCGTGTGCTAATGAGACACTAACTAAAACCACTATTTTGGACTCCCCGGCCTCCATTTCAAAAGCCAAAAAAACTTCTATTGTTTATAAATTCCCTGTACTTGGGTGTTTTGTTACAACAACAGAAAACAGACTATGATAACGCCCCTTTCTCAACTGATTTGCTCACTTATGGATCAAGGTAAATACGTAATTCTGAAAAAAATGTGTCTTTGGCATTGAAAAATTTTTTTTAAATACAGGTTTTCTTTCACCTCTAAAAAACAAAACAAAACAAAATGCTCACTGTGTGAAAGTTTTCTTCTCTGGATGCTGTTTTCCCTCACTCCCTTCTCTATCCTTAAATTACAGTCACCTTTGTGCACTCTACTGAGCAGCGAAGCAGAAAAGAGAGAAAAAGAACTTTGATTTCCCCGTGTTCCCACCTCCCTGCTTCTGTGTCTCATCGATCCGAAATCCCCGCAACCTTTGCTGGCAAGAAGCGTGTGCCGAGAAGTACAGCAGCTTCCCTGCCCTGAATGTTAAACGTCATCACAGAGACTGTCTCTGTGGCTCCACCCTCTTCAGAACACGCCTTGCTTCAGCTATATTTATACATGACACAATATTATCTTTTTGAAATCATGAAAGCAGGAACTTATAAGAATAGAGAGCCCCACCGTGCCTGCAGTGTGGGCCATGGGCCAGCCTGGCTACTGTCAGCAAAGATCCAGTGGCAAAAGTGAAGTGATGTGCATCCTTTCTGGCCCAGACCTCGGGCCTGTGGCCCTACTGCTTTTCCTGGCTGCTGCCAGGGCTGATGCTCAGTGTTCTGTTTTCCTAAGAACCTACCAGATGCAGCCGCCCGACTGAAAGGGAAGAAGAATTGATTTCAGTTTCCAACTTGAGAATGTCCTCACTGCTTTGACCTTGGCCTAGGCTATTTCACTTTCTTGCCAATCCTCAGCCAGGGTTTGCTCTCAGCACTGGGATGATGCATTTCTCTTTATTTCTTCTCTGTGGCCTCTCATCTTGCCTGGATTTGTGCCCTGACCCTCTCCAAACCCAGCAGGGCCTCCCAGCCAACCAGGATGAAGACTGGCACCAAGGTGGGGATGCGACACTGGCTCTTGGAACGTTGATAGATGCTAGGAAGGACCTGCAGCTGCTGAGGGAACCCGGGCTGCCTCGCCCGTCTTTCCAGGCCTAAAAATTGATCTGACCCTAGTTAATGAAGAGCAAACAGTACTAATCTTGAGGTAGGGCGACCTTTGTCAAGAATCATGCCTTTTTTTTTTTTTTTTTTTGTCTCCTGACTTTACTTATAAGATGAAAATACCTGGAAGGCACAAATATTCAGAGGAAGATAATGTCAGGGCAGTGCTCAGCGATCCCTGGAAGGAAGCAGTAATTGCTTCAGGCTAAGAATGAGAGAAAGTCGTACAGGGGCACTCAAATTTGATCAGACTATCCAACAATAAGATCCAAACTAGATTAGGAAACTTCATCTCCGAGCAATTACGCTTCCCCTTTCCAGCGACTGTGACTGTATCTTATGGCCAGGAGCTGGGGCCTGCGTAGGAAATAATGGTTCCTAAACAACATTACGAGAACACCCATTTATCCCATGGCCTATTCTTCTCCCCCGGGGGCACATCCCCACAAAGGCTGCTGTGTGACTCTGAGTCAAAGTTTCGCTTTCTTGCTCAGATGCACAGTAAAGTCAATAGTAGACACAAAGATCTGGGGCCAGTTTGCTGGGGTTTGCCCTCTAAGGACTTACAAGCTGGAAGCCTGGTCCCCAGTGGGGCGGGATTTAAATGAGGGAAACTGGGAGGTGGAGAGTAGTGAGGTCTGGTGCCCCAGGCCTCAGAAAGGATCAGCGGTGGTCTCTGTAGTGTAGGTTAGTTCCTGCAAGAGTGGGTTCTTTAAAAGGCGTGCCTGCACCCTCCCTAGTCTCTCTATTTTCTTGTCTCATCTCTCCACCTTGCACATAGAGCAACACAAATGACTACAGCACAGTTGCGTTTTAACTTCGCTTTTTTTCTCTAGACCTCACCTTACTTCTCCAGGAAAATAAATGAATTCACTCCTTACAGTCCCTTTAAGGCTCTAATAAAACCTTCTCTCCTAGATGCCTTAAGCATATCACAACTGAAGCAATTCCTCTCAAAAGCAAGGACCGCACAAAGATCAGCAAGAATCTTCCTCTTCAAGCTTCATCCCTTCTCTTCAAAGTCTTGGCCAGCTTGAGGTCTAGGGAGCAATGCCCATTAGAGGACACCACCAAACTGGGCCCGCATGACCAGGCACTGGGTCACCTCCCCTATGCCCAATTGTTAAATTGGAAATGATTCAAGGAAGTGTGGCCGTGGTGAGAGAGCTAGAGCAATCTGAAAGGCACTAGCAGCTGGAGGCAGCCAGGCATGGCACTCCTTGCAACTGCGTGGCCGTGTCTTGGAGGAGGGTCCATTCAGTATATCCCTGTAGCTGCCCACACTGCGAGAGAAACCACAAGACAGGCTAATGGAAGACCTCACCTAGGCTCCCCTGACAAAGTCACATGAACAGAAACTGACGGAAAAAAGTCAAGAGACTCACTAACCCACGAGTGAGCAGAAAGGTGGCTTCCAAACACAGGGAAATTGGGGAGCAAAAAGTGGAAATGGGGTACAGGTAAAAAAGGGAGGGGTTAGAGGAATCTACACAGCAGGGTAAGAATTTTCCCCATGCTTCTCCATCTCCTTAAAAAACTTCAGCAGGGGCTTGCATTACTCTTCAGAATTTCCTGGTTTGGGTTTTGTTTTGGTTTGGGTTGGTTTTGGTTTTTTGCTTCTGATAACATGCTCAACCGAGACTTGAAGTAAGAGTTGGAGACCCTAGCTCAGTCAGGCCTGCTCACAGAAATATTCTCCCAGAATTCTTGTTTCATTGTGTTTATACGGGGTCTCACTATTTAGGACAAGCTGGCCTTCGACTCACAGTCCTCCTGCCTCAACCTCCGAAATACTAGAATTACAGGTGCGTGTACCTCACCTGGCTTTTCAGTATGTTTGAGGAGTATGTCTTACAGATGTTAGAGTCAAGAAAGCAAACAAACAAACAAAAACGTGTTTTTCATCTTTTTCTGAAGGTAGTGGCTATGGTGAGGGAAGGAAGCTGGAAAGACGAGGGTTTTCTCTGCGGGACAGCGGAGGAAGATTCTGACCTGTGCAGAATGGCACCAGGGCCATCTGCTCACGATGAAAACAAGAGCCCTGAACCAGAGACTTTAGAATCCTGAAGTTTATCAAAGAAACCTAAGGCTGAGGCTCAGGATGCCGAGACTAGAGGCTACGGTGAGGTCATATTGCAGAGGAGAGCTTGAGCTGGCCCGAAGCTCGAACATTCTTCTTAGCATCCTGCTCCTTGGCTTGTCCATCAACCCAGGAAAAAGACCTTATCTCTCTTCCCTGGAGTCACTGGTGGGCATAAAGAGCAGCGGGGCTTTGTTCAAAGAGGAGCTGTTGTATTGAAACAATGTAATGAGCGTGAGAGCCAGGGAGAGAAGCTCCATTTCTGCCACCGAATTTGGGGCCTTATTTGCATTTGAAAAACAATCTCATTAGAGGAGCATATTAGATTATAAGATATGCTCCAAGAAAACATGCTAGAAGAACTATAGTGTGCGTTCATTACGTGCACACACAGAGGAAGATACACACTCTTAATGTTCCAATAAAAAGTCTACACATACAGGCCAATACATTGATTACTAGAGGTTTCTAAAGAAGGAGGGACTTGTGGGGGTTTAAAAAGAAAAGGACCAGAGGCCAGAGGAACAGATATTAGAAGAAGCTGTGTGGAAGGCTAGGAGAATGGTATAATTAATGCTATTTAAAAATAGTTGCATTAAAAAACCTTCCTAATGGAAACTGGTGCGATTCATTGACTTGGGGGATTATAGAAGCTACTCCATTTTGGGCTTTTTAATTAGGTGCTTATAACCAGATGCACACAAGGCATCATTGCTGGTTACTAGAATTTTAATCAGGGTGTTCAGTACAACAGTGGGGTTCAGTTTGTCAGCTGGATAAATCTTCCAATTTAAAGGACTCCATATAGGGGGCCTTGGCAATGGGTCAGTGATTTAAAACACTTGTTCTTGCTGAAGAGCTGGGGCATGCCAGCTTAAAACCATCCATCACTCCAGTTCTTGGGGAGCCAATGACTTTCTGACCTCTGTGGGCGAGAGCCAGGCATGCATTGGGTGCGTAGATATGTGTGCAGGCAAAACGCTCCAACACATAAGATAAGATAAATAAATCTTTAAAATTTCATTAAGGAAGTTTTATGTGCTGCTATGTGAAAATCACCCCATGGCTCCTTTGCTTTAATGTTCCTTTACCAAGGGTTTTCCATCCTCATGAAACCGCTTCATATTAGGCTACCTGTCCACTCTCCCTCACTCCCTCTTCTCAAATCAGTTCTCAGTCTTCTCTCGTGACAATAATTATAGGCATGGAACTACTTATATTGCAAAAGATTTTAACTGGCCTCTGTCTTAGGGTTTTTGTTGTGGTGATAAAGCTACAGGGTCAGAAGCAACTTCAGGAGGAAGTGGTTTGTCTGGCTTACACTTCCAGGTGGCAGTCCATCACCAAAGGAAGTCAGAGCGGGAACTCAAGCAGGGCAGGAAGCTGGAGGCAGGAGCTGATTCGGAAGCCATGGAGGAGTGCTGCTTACTGGCTTGCTCATCATGGCTTGCTCAACCTGCCCTCTTATAGAACCCAGGACCCCCAGCACAGAGGTGGCCCCACCTGCCATGGGGTGGGCCTTCTCACCTCATTCATTGATTAACAGAATGCCCTGCGGGCTAGCGTGCAGCCTGATCTCATAGAAGCATTTTCTCAATTGATTTTTCTTCCTCTCAAATGACTCTACCTTATGTCAAGCTGGAAAAGGAAGGAAGGAAGGAAGGAAGGAAGGAAGGAAGGAAGGAAGGAAGGAAGGAAGGAAGGAAGGAAGGAAAATCAGCCAGCACATAATCTTCCTCCTTTTTTTATTTTAAAACTAAATTACTTGCCTTCCCTAGGACCATTACAGCCCGGGTAGAGACAGATGTAGACAGGCCTGGAACCCTTACACCTCTGCAGATCTGCTGTACTGTTTGCTCTTCAGTGGCTCTCAGAAAACAGCTTTCTCATCTTCTAATTTTCCCTTCTGGGAGCTTCTGCCAGCTCATTACACTTCTCCTGTGACATGGAGATCAATAGCACACACACAATATGTTTGTATGAGTGCAATCTCACATGCCCTGGTTTGTTTCTTAACACGTTTCGTGGCCTTTTGGCCTAGTTTGTACATGGGCATATGTCTCACTGTAAGGAAGCTGTCGGGCCAAATGCCTTCCCTCTACAAAGAAGGCTTAAGTTAACATGGGAGAAAGGAACTCAATAGGAATCATCTACTTTAAAAAAAAAAATGTTTGAGGTGATACAAACACACAACAGAAAATTAGGAGTTATGATCCAAGGATAGAGGTGCCGATACAGTGTTTGTCTACCACATGCAAGGTCCAGAATTCCATCCCAATACCATACACACAAAAACATATATGATCCCATCTCCCTACCGGCTATTCTAATTGTCTTATGCTTACTTCTGGCTTCCTTCGCAAGTGTCCCTTTTAGACATCATTGCTATTCTTCCTTTACCCAAGTCAGCTTAAGGCCAGTGGTCCAGCATTGGCAACTGTCTTGGTCTTCCTCGGAACCGATGAAAAGTCATCCTGAGGATGTGGGTACACCCAGAGCTCAAGCCAACATATAATTCAGAGCTGGAAGGTTTTGTTTGTTTGTTTTTAGCCACATTGTGGTTAGAAATTTGTGGCGTAGGTGGCTACTTGCTGATTTAGTATTTTTAATTATCATTCATCTTGTTTGGAGAACTTTAATTCAAAGTAGTCTAGGGCTGGCAGTTCAACCAGTACAGGCTTGCCACTAAAGCTGATGATGAGATTCAATCCTTGTAGCCCATGTGGTTTGCTCTCTGGGATTCACATGCCCGCCATGCATGCATACATCTACACAGGCGCCCCAACACAGGCACACACACACAAACTCATGCAAAGCCTAAAATTTATCTTTCAGTTAGTCTGTCTTCCAGAAGTGCTGGGGGGCGGGGTGGAAGTAGGCATTACAAATTGGGATATAAAAAAAAAAAAATGCTCTTTACAGAGAACTAACCGAGCCAGTAAATAAGTATGTTCTCGTCCTTCCTTTCTTCCCCCTACCTCTGTGGTGGGTGTGGTAGTTACAGGTGCAATAAATTTGAAGGTGGAAACCACAAGCTAAAGATGTTGGCATTAAAAAAAAAAGAAGAAGAAGTAAGTTTAGGGACCTGGAGAAATGGCTCCAGGAGCAAAGGGCTTGCTGTGTGAACATGAGGACCTGAATTTGGGTCCCCAGAAACCACAAAACAAACAAACAAGCAAGCAAAGGGGGCATGGTAGCACACATCTGTAATCCTAGCTTCGGGGATGAGGTAGAATTATGCAGCTGAAGGCAAACTGACGGGCAGAAACAGTGAGTTCCAAGCACAGTAAGAGGCCCTGATTCAAAACTGAAGGTGGAGAGTGTCGAAGGAGACACCGGACATGAACCTCTAGCTTCTGCGGGAAAGCACACAAGCACACACATGTACATTCACACATAAACACATAAATGTGCACACACGGCGGGGACTGAAATGCTAATGGCACCACAGCGCTACTGTATTGCCTCTAGACTTCCAGCTTCCCAAGTTCAGGGTTATTTGAGAGAAGTACATTCTACCTCCAAGTCTCATTTAGAAAAAGAACTTTATTAGCTCTTTGAAAATTTTGTTCAATGTGTTTTGATTATATTCACTCTCTTCCTCAATTCCTCCCAGGTCCACTGACTGTTCCTACCCACCCAACTTTGGGTCCTCTTGGCATGGTAAAAGTAATTTGAAGAATAAAATTGGGGGAAGCAGAGGGAGGGGGAACAACACAGAAGTTGGGGGAAGAAGGTAAAATAACAGTAAGGATGTCTTTTAAATCATAAGGAATCATTATTATTTACCTAAAATTACATATAACACCTATAAGTACTATGCATACATATAGAGATAAATAAATCTTCTAAATGGAAATGTTTCATCTGGGTTGGCAATGCTACCCCTAGGAGCCATAGACTATTTAACAAAAACAGCAATACCAGGTACAAGAAGCCCCTTACAGGCTGTCAGTCAGAAAAGCCCGAGAGACTCCCCAAACATTATAGGACATCAGCCTCTAGCTTTGTCCTTGGTTGCCTTCTAGAGGTTGCACTGAATTCTAAATATTTAGCCTCATAGCCACAGATAAGTGTAGCTATCACCCCCTTTACAAAAACTTCTCTCAGCCACAGACAGAACCCATTATCCAAAACCACAACAATTGCAGAGACCAAGTGGTCATGTGGTGATCACGTGGTGCTCATGTGGTGGTCCACTTACAACACAACTCCCAAGCTCAGTGTTCAGGGAACACTGCAGAAAAGGGGGCAGAAAGATCTATAAGAGTCAAAGGAACAGGGTGTCTGCTGTGAGACTTCATCACCTAGGAATGTCAGAAAAGATACACCACAAATACTCAGCAACACGGATGCCTAAGTAAGATCTGAACAGGGATGACATCAACAAACGTGCTGATAATGAAGGGAGACATCTCATGGGGTCCAACCCTAGACAGAGAACTACAGGCAACTAGGGAATGCTGAGAGGAGGAGAAAATTGTCTTCTTCAGAAAAAAAAAAAAACCCAATTGGCTATCCAGCACCAAGTGGTCAGCCCTGAAATCCTATACATAGCAAGTAACAGCATAGAGACTGAGAAGATTGCATTTATATATTTAAAAATACACACACACACACACACACACACACACACACTCACACATATACATATATATGTAATGAGATCAGAGGCCATGTATTTGACATAGGGAGGGGATACATGAAAGGGGTTGGAGGGAGGAAAGAGAAAGGGGTAAATGATGTGGTTATATTGTAATTAAAACCTACCAATTTCAATGTGTGCTGCCTGTATACTCTTGGATGTGTGGTCATCCACTGGGGAATGGTTGATTTATCAAGGGTTACACTCTTAAAAGAAACTGATTGTTCCTCTCCTAACAGCTTTCGGTTGCTGATAGTTCCAACCTCCCTTCTCCATGCTGGTATCTGGTCTGGATTGAACTTGCACAGGCCTGGTGCATGCTGTCTCAATGGCTGTGAGTTCAAAAGTGCGATTGCCCTGCTGTGTCCATAAGACACTATTTCTGGTAGCTACCCACCGCCTCTAGCTCCTAAACTCTCTCCATCCCTTCTTCCACAATGATCCCTGTGCCTTAGGAGAGGAGAGCATGATCTAGCCGTCTCCTTTAGACCTGAGCAGTCTGCAGTCTTACGCTCCATACTTTAACCAGTTGTGAGTCTCGGTATTAATCACCATGTAACTGCAATAACATATTCTCAGAGGAGAACTGAGAAACATTAATCTATGGGTATGACAATAAGTCATTAGGAGTCAGTTTAATACCATGTCCATTTAGCAGAATAATAGTAATAGGCTCTCCCCTAGGGCCTATAGCCTGTCTGGCTAAAGGTTCTTAGCCTGATAATGGTGCCAAGTATGGGTTTCATCTTGTGGGATGGGATTGAAATCCAATCAGAAAGTGGTCAGTTACTCCCATGATATTTATGCCACTTTTGCACCAATGGACCTGTCTTTCCAGGCCAGTCATTATCCAAGGATGTCCAGCTGGGGAAGATTGATGATTTCCTCTTCCAGTAGCATTTGGAGCACCTCCTGCACTATGAAAGGCTGGCCAAAAGGGATGGAGCCTCTAGCTTAATTTCTCCATGTTCTATAACTCAATTATGTAATATCTTCAGAAATAGTCTTCCCTTCAACTTCTGAAAAGTAACCAGTAGCATTGGCAATATATTGCCTGTAATGTTTGGGGTCATATGAGACCTCACTGACCAACAACTGCAAAAGATATAACCTGTTACTTGCTTTTTATTTGTCAATATGCGGTATCTGGTAGGGGCATTCTGTTACAAGGTAACTTCATTTTAACTTTCTCTCTCTCTCTCTCTCTCTCTCTCTCTCTGTGTGTGTGTGTGTGTGTGTCTGAGAGAGAGACAGAGACAGAGAATATGTAGGCTTCTACAGTAGTATATTTCCATATAACTTTTTCTAAATGTCTTAGTGTGAATTAACCCTCCCACATTCCGTCTTTGATCATCCTTGAAAATAACTGGTTGATATGGGATGGAAACAACTCTGAAACACTCTCAAGGAGAGCTTTCCTGGAACACTCATTGTGAGAATTAGGTCTGGACCTGTAGGCGTTTGAGATTTCTCAGTCCTTTCTCTGTGCTTCCACTTCCCACATCAATAGCATTGGGCAAGCCAGAACTTCAGCCCTTGGACTCTTCAGGGCTCTCTTGAGTCTTAGAGTCACGTTCTCCTTACTCTGCCCTTATTTTCAATTGCACCACCACCACCACCCCGCCCAGGTTTTTCTTAAGAATCTGTTGCTCCTTCTGAATTTCACTCCCATCTCAAGTTATTCTGTGCCTTGATAAAGGTCCTTTTGGCTAACTTTCTACCCAGAGCTTAACATGTAATATTTTCTTTCACAAAACATTCTCTAAGATTCTCTCAAGATTTTTTTTTTAATGCAAAATTTCTGGAGCTCATTCCTCTATCAAACCTTGTTCCTCCCAGTTTCACCCTCCCAGTTCCCAGTCCCTCTCAGGTTCATCATGTCTGATAAAAATCAGCCCCAAACCTACCCATAGGTAACTAACGCTAAAGTCTTTGATTCTATAAATCTTGTTTTCCTAAAGGTTAGTCATAGAAACATACGGGCCCCGCTCTATTTCATTTCTTTTACCTTCTAACCTGTCTAATTAAACACGGAAGATTTTCAAACGTTGGGTTCAGATTTATCTAAAGAATGCGGGGGCGGGGCACTGCCTCCACCGTCACTGGAACTGTGTGGCGGAAACTGGGGAAAAAGCAAAGGGCACCATCCTCTTCCAACGCTACCAACAGCATGTCCAGAAAGCATTAAAGAACAAGATTCTTACTGAAGGACTGCAGTCCATGGCCCATGGCAAAGAAAAGCCAGAAACTCCTCTTGACCTGCACGTCACTTGGGGAGAAGTCAGGAAATTAAAAAGGACTCTGGATTTTGTCAGCTAAGGCTGTGAAGCTAGCCATGAGATCCAAGGAGCTCTTGAGGGGAGAGTTTTGTTGTGACTTCCTTCTTGGTGTTCTCACTTCTAAAGGATCAATTGTCACTCTTGCTTTGAGACTATTTTACTTGTGTTGGCATCTTGCAGGGACTCTGTGAGCTACAATCAGACATCTTGAGGTTATGGTTGTAACACATGGTCTGGAATCAGCTCCTTGGATGTACATAATTATGAAATGGTCATAATTTCGTACACTACATGGGATCATTGTTCGTGAGCCCAGGGGATGGAGAACTAACTCCTTTTCCTCTCAGAGAATTAATGCTCTGAACAGGGATCCAGACACGAAAGTTTCAATAATGGTTTGGTTGTATTTTCTTATCGTAACAGTTATAACTTCTGGTGGCTTGGGCTAGCAAAGTGGGAGACAGTCTTACTCAGCCTCTGCCTTAACCAGGTGTTTGATTAACATGGAAAAGCTTCAAAAAAGGATGTGAATGTGTTAGAGCTCACATCGTGGCTCATGGTCCGGCATCTGGAGCGGCTGTGGAAGAACCATGGCAACACCCATTGGTGATTATAAATTATTTTGGTCAAGTGTTTTCTCCTTGGATTCTAGTAGCTGTCTTTAAGCCATATGCATAGAAAATAAGTCTTCGTGGTGTAGATTTTCTATTAAAAGGTCATTGATAGCCTCCTTGGCTAACATGGTTTAGGTTGTGCTATGGTTTTCCCACTTTCCTAAAAGTCTGAGACGGAGAAACATGAACAAGATCACCATGGTTACCCTGGATAAACCCACCATGGCTAACTTGGATGAGCCCATCATGGCAGCCGTGGGAAGAATGGGCCAAAGAAGAGCAACTTGAAGTAGGCTCAGCTCTCAGATCCATCATTACTCTAGGAAAAAATAATGCAAACTCAAATAAAAGATATCACAGATTGAATTTATCCCCACAGAAGCCATTCTAAGACTTGGGGCCGGCAATGGCCTCTGTTGAGACTGCTCAGAAAATTCAAACCAGGTCGTTTCTCCCCTGGTGACACTCATTCGCCCTTTCTGCTTATTGTGCAGGGCAGTTCTGCTTTCACTCGCCAGGGTTGCCTCTACACTTTACCCCACTGACAATGCTGACTTGGCAAACAGAAGACCTCTTCGTGGGTCCTAAACAACCAAAGAATACTTTATCGTACACATAAATAAAAGAAAACACATCAGCATCCATGTAAGTGTTAGAATCCTGTGTGACGTTTTTCTCCCATTTCTCAGCCTTCCCATTCTTTATGTGATCCTAATACATATTAATGAGTGCAAACATTTCCTGCACAGACTGGCCCAGGCACTCTGCTAAGCACACACTCTTCTAAGCACATCACATATTTTATGTCCCTTAATCTTCCTTAGCATTTTTTAAATTTACATACACAAAAAAAACCAAAAACTTAATTTCTCAGTGAGTAACTTGTATGTAACTCCAGGGAGATCTGATATTCCAGTCAGGATCATTAACCACTGTGTTGATTTTTTTTTTTAATAATAAAATGCACATTTTGACCCAGGTGTGGTAGCACGCTCTTGCAATCCCAGCCTTTCAAAAGGCCAAGTCAGGAAGATGCTGAGTTTGAATGCAGCCTCCGCCTCAAAAAATAAGTGAATTCATGCATACACACGTACATTTAGAAATGCCTTAAGATATTTACATCAGAAGCTTGCATCATGGCTTTAACTCAGAGAACTGGATTTTTCAAACAGGAAGAAGCATGGTGTGGTGATATGGTCGGATGCGGTGGCTGGTATATGTCTAAGAGTATACAGTGGTATATATGCAATAATATATGGTGGTATATGTGTAGTAGGATATGGTGCTACATGGTGGTTTATATGCCGTGATATACATGTGATACATGTGCAGGGGTATAGTACCTAAGATCCTGGTTCCTGGAGTCAGCAGTCACAAGCCTAAACACCAGTCCTCCGTCTTGCTAGCTCTGTGATCCTAAGCATGTTACCCAGCTTCTCCTTGTCATAGCCTCCGTCCATAAGATGGCGATGAGAATGGCACCTACCATCGGATTAGTGTAAAGACTACGTCAATTACAATCTACGAAAGAAATAGGGCCTGACACATAGCAAGCACTATAGTAATATTTGTTGTTGCTGTTCCTATTGTTATTCTAATATCCAAAATATGTTGGGATCCGGTTTATATTCTCTTGGGATGCTTGAGCATCACAAATATGTTTGCTCTCCGTTTCCAGGCACACCCACCTCAAACCCTTGCATCTTAGAAGGGCTGAGTGCCTTTCTGTACGCTCTTGAGACGAAGGATGGGGAGAGGTGGGGCACTCTGAGGCGGTCTCAGGCTGAAGCCTGGTTGTCACATGACGCAACCTTGCAGTTAAAGCAGTGGTTCCCAATTTGTGGGTTGTGACCCTTTTGGGGGGAGGGGGCGAATGGCTCCTTCACAGGGGTCACATATCAGATGTTCTGCTTATCACATCTTTGTATCACGATTCATAATAGTAGAAAGTGTACAAATACAAGGTGGCAACAAAAACAATTTTATGGTTGGGGTTGTCACCACACGAGGAACTGGAGTAAAGGGTTGCATCTCTAGGAAGGTTGAGACCCACTGGATTAGAGGTTGGAACCAACAGACCTCTCCAGAGGAAAGAAGGACTGAAGGTTGGCATGATAACCAGTGCCCAACGACTCAACCAACTGTGCCTGTGTGAGGAAGCCTTGCTTAAAAAAGACTGAACTCAGGTAGATGGATACATGCACAGAAGTACCTGAAAGAACACGGAAACATGGAAGCTATGGACGCTCCTGCCCTGTTCCCCCGTACCTTGACCCATGCATCTCTTCATCTGTACTCCTTCACACAATCCTTTATAATTAAAGGGAAAGTAAGTTCTGAGAGCTGCTCCAAGGGAATGAATTGAATCAAGGGCGTTTAGTCACGGGAACTCCAACTACACCCAGCGGATCAGAAGCAGGTGCTGTGACTGGGGTCTGCACCAACTGGCGTTTGAAGTGAGAGAGTCTAGAGGGGCTGAGGCCTCACCTGTGTGATCGACCGCTGGGTTGACCGCATCGGAGCTAATCACAGGACACCCGGGCGTTGTCCACTGCAGAATGGCATGTGGTGTGTTGGAGGGGCTGTGCGTATCTGGTGTCAGAAGTGTTGAGTGAGTGTGTCAGAGCAGGTTTTCCTTGTCTCGTATATCCTCTGGACAGAAATTCGAGATGTGACTTTCTTAGGTTCCTGAATAAGGGCTTCAAGAATGACATAACCTGCTTCCCTAGTGGGTGAGCGTCAAGGTGAGGGAGATCTGAGACAGTGCTCAGTCTTTGATGACTAGATGTAGCAGGGGAAGTCTCCTGGTGCCAAACCTCAGAGCAGAAATGCCCATCTTTTCTTTCGTTTTACTAAAGGCTTGTTCACTTAAAAGCAGGAAAAAAAAAAATGGTGTTTAGGGATTACCAAACAGAACACAAAGGATAAAATACAATGTTTGGAATAGCAAACATATTCCTGTGGCAGAAACAATAATTACCTAATAGACTTTGAAAGAAAGCAAAGCGAGTCCTTCTGTTACCTGGCAAATGGGAGTGTGTGAACTGCAGTTCCCCTGTGGAAGAACTCCTAAGTACAACTGGGTTATAGGATCAGGTGTTCCTGGGTGGTGCAGAAAGTGGCTGGGAGCCCAGGCTTGTTTTTTCAGATAGTTAGCTAGCAGCATCCAATTTGGGATGCAACATGCATAAAATATCAGGTGGTGTTACAGCCATAAGTCTAACTAGTGCAAAACAGGCGTAATGACGCTTCATTTGGTTCAAGGAGTAGAAATCAAGCTGGTGATGACTTCTCTTCTCCCCTCTGCCCTGTGTCAAGGTTTCCTCCGAGGCAGAGAGCTGAAAACCCGCCAGATGCTCAGCGCTCTCTTCCTTTTCTTTCTCTCTCTCTCTTGCTCTCTCTCTCTCTCTGTGAAGGACAGTGGCTCAGCTATTTGCAAGCTCTTGCTGAGGATGAACCGAAATCTGCCTTCTTTAACCTCAGCTCTTTGGTCTAGCTTTACATCTTGACAGAGCTGAACAAATTTATTCTACCTGTCATTGGACAGTATTTGAACACAATGATGTAGCATTCCTTTGATGGATGATTTTTGGTCTCTCTGTCTCTAAGGTAAAAGATACCGCTTCCATTAACTATCTTGGTTTCTTTATCCTCACCTTTCTATTAACCTTATTCTGGTTGGTCAAAGGCCCCAAGTAATGTGGTAACTGCCACAGAACCCAGTACCCCAGGCCTGGTCTGACCACAGCCCATTGCAACAAGAGCAGAGGAGCCTATAATCTGTACCTCGTGTCCCTGCCTGGAGTTAAAGATCAGTATGTTCTTTTACTTTTTCAGCAGA
Organism: Psammomys obesus; assembly: GCF_907164565.1. Classification (NCBI taxonomy): domain Eukaryota; kingdom Metazoa; phylum Chordata; class Mammalia; order Rodentia; family Muridae; genus Psammomys; species Psammomys obesus. The sequence continues at coordinate 16,000,112 of NW_026596064.1, forward strand.
ATGTTGAATCACAGTGTTGGCAAATATTCAGCCTGTAGGTAATTACAGTCGCCAATCCTTTCATATGAACAAACTCACCTCGAACCGGAACTAAAGTGGCTGGTTTTCGCTTTACTCTAAACATAGAATTCTGTGATTATTTCTGAGATGTTTTACCTTATTGAGTTAGACAAGACACTCTGGACTGTCTAGACAGTTTTGAATTCTGATTTAGCTCAGTGGCTGTCTTTTCCAACTATTTGTCACCTGTAGGTTTAGTGAAAATGACACTTAACCTATGGATGCATTGCAAAGAGAAGCGAACTCTTCTGACATTATTGAACATATAGGCTCAAGGATGTGAGGCCAAATGACTTCAAAATGAGCTAGAGCAATTTATAGGTAGCCTTTTCTCACTTCTCTCCAGCCCACCTGCACAACACGTAATACAAAGCACACAAAGAAGAGAAGGCATCCCTACTGAATGTGGGTAGTGAGACAAGAAGAATACAGAAGGAAGTCGAGGCTCCGCCTGAATCTCCTTCCCTTTTCAGGACTGGGCAGCGTTGGGACGTGGTCCCGGCATTATGGGTATGTTTGCTGCATTTATGGTTTCTTCTAGACTTCGACTCTTTCCAAGCTTCCTTCTTCAAGGGAGATAGACTGATACTGCCCAGAAAAATCCACTTACGTGGGCTGACGCGTCTTCTCCTTTTCTATAGACCGTGTATCACATAAGCTGGAGTTGAATTTTAATAAATATCCTACATGGTTTTTTAAATAAGATGCACAAACAAGAAAACAAATGATAAAATTATATAGAAAGCAACTGGGCCCTAGAATTGGGCCTATTGGCCTCTCTACTTAATAGTCCTATAACCTCGGGCAAGTAATTTTCCTATTTCTCGGAGATGGATAAATATAGACAGAGTTGATGTGTGTGGTGGTTGGCATGGAAATATCCCCTATAGACTGACAGGTTTGAATACTTGGTCCTTGCTTGGTAGTGTTGTTTGGGGAGGTTCGGGTGTGGCCTTGCTGGAGAAAATGAAGCACAAGGGTCAGGTTTTGAAGTTTTAATGCGACGTGACATTCCCAGTTTATTCTCTGTTCCTCTTGCCATGATTGTCACGTGCTGCCCTTCTTCCCTGCCACGATGGAGCCTTATCCCTCTGGAACCATAAGCCCAAATAAACTCTCTTTTGTAAGTTCCTTTGGTCATGGTGTTTCATCACAGTAATAGAAAAGCAACTGATACAAGGCAGTGAGAATGACTCTCAGTGTTACATAAACGAGTTGGTATAGGATACCTATGTCTATGAAACAGACTTTTAACAAGGGCTCAGCTTTCTTTTAAAATTACTTTTGAGAGAGGCAGGGAGAGAGAGAAAGAGAAAGAGAGAGAGAGAGAGCACAGACTTGTGTGCCTACAGGGGTGTATAGAAGCCAGAGAGGGCATCAGATCCCCTGGAAATGGAGTTACAGATAGATGTGAGTGGCTCAGTGTTGGTGCGGGACCAAGCTCAGTCCATCTATAAAACAGCAAGAGCTCCCATCTGCTGAGCCGTCTCTCCAGCCCCAGCGTTCAGCTTCTTTTTTTTTTTTTTTAAATCTAGCATACCAATTCTATTCTTTGATCCAAAACAATTAGGAGACACAGGCAGCAGTTGTCACTAGGTCCTTTGAAGCCTAGCATGTTAGGGACGTAATCAAACCTTCCTTCAGATGATCAAAATGAGGCACAGGAGGATAATGGGATCCCTTCTGGAAAACAGTAAGTGAATGGCCAGGTACCCCCTCCCCCCCATCCTCACCCCGCTCTACTGTGGCCTCTGTTTTTCTCTAGAAGTAAATCAGAACTAGCTATCTAACCAAATGCAGATTTCAATGTTAGTGTATTTTATATGTAGGAATGTGATAGTCATCATTATGGCATAAATTTAGAAGATGTGTATTTATATATGTCATTTTGCAGAGAGAAATTATAAGAATTATCTATAAATACATATGCACAGCACCGTGAAGCTCATGCTCAAAATTCCTGCATGCACCGCCCCCACCTACAAACAGCACAGAACGGTGAAAACAACACGGGACTTGAAACTGAGTGAGCCTGGAATTAAATCCCATCGCTTACTGCTTATACGACCTTTAGCAAGTACTTAACCTTTCTGAGCTTTCGTTTCTTCTGGAAAAGGAGGATTTCAAAGTCTGGTTTGGTGGGATCCATTTTGGGAACACAATGCTTGGGTATAAAAAGATGCTTACCCGATTCCTTTGCATCCCTGAATTTGGTGCTCCGGTAGAAGCCAGGCTCTGCCAGGAACTGGCAAGACAGGAACAGTGTTGGGGCAGAGGAGATGCTGTTTTCCTTGTTACTAGTGGGATGGGCTTAAGGACATGGGGTGTCCCTTAAGACAACTTGGATAAGGGTTTGTTCTAGAGTCCAGCAGCTCAGGAAGCACACATGAACCACAGGCACTTACCACCTGGCCTCTAGATCTCCATTTCATTGGCTGGCCTCAGTGCAGTCTGCACCAGGCTTAGACAACAAAATCCTCAAGGCCCATAATCATTTTAAAGCGCCTTTTGCTTTTGGAGCTTGGAATGTCAGCTGCCATAACTTCGTCTTAAGATTCCTTATGCATTAGGTATTGATAAATATTTATGAAAGGGAAGGGGGGGAGATGACAGAGAAATGAAAAAAGAAGGAAGAAAAGGGTCAAGGAGAGGAAGCTCAAAGAGGCAACGGTGATTGGCACCCCATGAACTAGAAAGTAACATTTTGTTCTGCAAATTAGCATATAGAACCATTCTACAGGGGATCCAGATGAAAATGTGCAATGTCATGTTAAAGTGATGTAAGAGAGTCTGAATTTTCACAGGAGTTGTTCCCTGGCCATAGCATCACTGGGAACCCCATAAATATTCAGCTTCCGAGACCCCCTCCATGAGCTTAATAAATTGGGATTTCCCAAACACTACAGAAATCTGTATTTCTTTCAAGGACCCAGGTGTTGCTGGGTCAACCAGCTTCCCCTGTTCAGCAGACACTTGGGGAACCACAGTTCCACTGCAGGAGGTCTGATGAGGTTCAGTCTATAGAAAGACTGCTGGGAGTTCGGCCTGCAGAGGGAAAGGGGGGAAAGAGGGGCTCTTGGCAGTGTGATTCGTGCAAGCCCAGCTTTCGAACAAAGCTCTCCACTGAGGTGCCTGAAATCCTAGATTGTCTAGAGGGTGGTTTTCTGTTGAGGAGATAGGGGGAGGGAAGTCCTGAATGAACACTGCCTGGTGATGCTGAACGTTTCAGGGCTCCAGCTTCCCTTGTTGGAGTTTCCTGCTCACAGAGCAGCCTCCCAATGAACTCTCTTCCCATGCAACTGGCCCAGAGGGAGAGAAGGGCCAAATGTTTCCCACTGTAAATTAATAAACTGCCATGCTGGTTATAGATCAGTCTCTTGTGGGTTAGCATGAGTCAGCAGCCCCGTGTCTGTTCACCCCAGAGCCTCTGCCAAGACCAAGTTCCTGATGCTGCAAAGTCGAGGGCTTGACCCTGGGACCCCAGTGAATCGATCAGACAAATGTGTCCCCTTCGGGCCTCAGGAACCAGGCAGCTAGCCTCTCCAAGAGAAGGGCGATGAAAAGGAGCCTGCTTCCTAGGAAAACACACTGTGGAAGATCTTTTACACCTGCTGTTGGGAGCATCAACTACGGAGGATGGTGAGTCTCTGATCAGCAGGCTTTTTATGTAAAGCCTTTTCTGTTTCCAGAGGGAAACATTCTGTGTTGGTTTGTCCAATACTGGTGACAATTCTGGGAGTTTGGGGAAGGAAGGAGGAAGGAAGAAAGGGAGGGAGGGAGAAAGGGAAGGACAGAAAGAGAGAAAGAGAGAGAGAGAGGCAGAGAGAGGCATGGAGAGACTATAAATAGATACATTTTTTTCTTTCATTAAATCAGAGATGGAGGGCTCTGAGCACATAGTCACTACCCAAGAACCAATGGGAATGTTGCAGCTAGGACCAGAACCTCCGTCTCTTGACTCTTGCACATAGTACTCATATATATAAAAGTTTTTATTTATAACAATTTATTCACTCTGTATCCCAGCTGTAGCCCCTAATCCC